>NC_073744.1:128412041-128740791 GCF_029784135.1 Toxorhynchites rutilus septentrionalis | reverse complement strand
AAAATCGTCGATTGAGAAGTATCGCTGCATCATTTTGCTCATCTCCTGTTCTTCCTGGATGACCATTGTATAATCTTGACGGTTTATGTTATACTCCTTTCCGTATATCACCCATCCGAGTCGCGTTTTTACTGCCATAGGACCATTTCCTTTTACCGTTTTGATGGCACTCAGTAATTCGCTGTTGTCCAATCCAATTAACAATGTAGGCTGAGCTTCCTTATAATCTTGAAGCGGAATGTCCTTCAAGTAGGGATAATTCTTGGCAATTTGTTCCATGTCAACTGTTTGGATAGGAAGATTTAGATCATGCATAGTCCGGGCCATCACTGGTTTTCCTATGCCCTTTATCCAGAATTTTACCCTCTTGCTTGAGCAGGATTTTAAACAATCCTGTGTCCATTTTAATGTAAGCGGGTCAACTTTTCCTTCCAACTCTAACATGTTAGCCATTCTCTCGTCCAATAGTGTTACTGATGATCCTGTGTCCAGGAAGGCGTAGGTGTCTATCATTCTTTCGCCGTTTTGGACTGTTATAGGAACTATTTGATAGTAAAGGTGTTCCTTGCGTTGTCGATGAATATTCGTGGTTTCTTCGGGACCTCGTCGTACGTCAGCAGCCGTATCCTGATTTCTTTTATACTCCGATCTTTGATGAAGTAAGCGATTGTGCTCCTTGTTGCACCCATCGATTCCACATATTCCTTTCATGCTACAATTTCTCATAATGTGGTCATTGGAGTTTAGGCACTTGAAACAAATTCCTTTTTTAGCCAAAAGCTCTCTACGTTCCAATGTTTTCATTTGTTTGAAATTCTTACATTGGAATAGCCTATGACTGGCTGAACAAAGTGCACATTTCATAGTTTGATGAACATTAACTCGAGGTTTCCTTTCCGTAGTCGACACACTGTTATTAGACTTTTGCATCATACGGGCTATTCTTGAATGTGGCAATAACCACTTATTCAAATCGTTGAGTGTTGGGATCGAAGTGTTGCTTTGGATCACTTCAACCCATTTCACTTGTATCGTGTATGGCAGCTTCTCTATGATTTCCTCTATTAAACGATGATCACGTAGATATTCCTTTTGGCCCAGCGCCTCCATATTCACCACCATGTTATCTAGTGCGTCTGATATATCCGGAACTACGGTTCGGCTGTCCTTTTTGATACGTCTCAGGTCGTTCAGAAGTTCTTTATATACAAGATCCTTCCTTCCAAAGCATTCTTCCAGCTTTTCGATTATTTTCGGAACATTCTCTGAGTTAATCATCAATTGTTGGACGGTTTTATACGCGTCCCCTTTCAGAACTTGTTCCAGGCGGTTGAGGTTCTCTAAATTTGAGAAACCTCCCTCTGCCGTTGTATCATGGAATGTTTTCTTAAATTTTGGCCAATCCTTTGATGCGCCAGAAAATCTGGGTAGGGTCGTCAATGATTGCCTCTTTAAATATATAGTCCAGTCACTAGACATACTCACTGTTTGGGTAAATGATCGATCCGTGGGCTGATTTGTTACTTGGCCCGAGGATGACGTTGAGCATTGGCCTTTCATAGTCGCCATTAATTTGTCCATTGCATCCAGTTGTTGTTTTATCTGCTCATCTTTCTTCCGAGCAGATATTTCCAATGATGCTAATCTTTGTTGGATCTGCACGCATTTCGGGCAGATCCATTTTTCTTCCGCTGTCGGCGCGACCGTTAAGTTAACACAACCGATGTGGAACCATCGGTCACAATCGTCGCATTCAACCATATCCTGTTTATGGTCTGGTTCCGAGCACAAACGGCAATTTCCGTTTTGATTTTCCACGAAACGTATCATGGTGTTGCTTTCAAGATACTCAGCCGTTGAAATAATGTATAATTCTCAGGATCCGTTTCCAGTTGTTTGTAATTACACTTTGCTCACTTTTCAAGGCGTTGAGCCTTTTTAAGCTTTCTTAAGCTTGAGAGATTTATTTTCTCGCTTTCAGGTTAGCACACTTTCAGAAAGCTTTTTAAACTTTTAGTCCTGTTGGAATTCTTTATCCAACTTATTCACTTCAAGGTGATTTGCACTTTCACAAGGCCTTTTAAACTTTTAGTCCTGTTGGATTTGTTTATCCAACTTGCTCACTCTTATGGCGTTGAGCACGCGCATAAGCTTCTATTAAGCTTTTAATCCTGTTGGGTTCTCAATCCAACTGGCCCTTTGCTCATTCTTATGGCGATGAGCACGCACTTATGAGTTCGTTGGTAATGAAAGGCTCCTCCTCTCTGGAGCCACCAAATGTAAAAGTTGCCCAATACGCAAACTCGGTTGAGCGAAGGAATCAACCTTTCTGAGTCTGGATTGGCAATTTACAAAGTTGAAGTAGAAGAAAAGCGTCACGAGAAATAACCTATTCCTGGAATAAACTGAATTGTCTGCCTTCGCACTAATTCCCTACGGAACGAGCCACGAACGGAAGCTAATCAGACTTATTCCTTTCAATAAATTGAACTGACTGCCTTCGCACTAATTCCGTACGGAACGAGCAACGAACGGGAGCTGATCAAAATATCGAACATCAACTAAGCGGGAGGATCAACGAGTACAAGATCTTCACGAACTCCGAGCGCAAATTATACAACTATTGCTGCGAACGTTGGAAGACTTGAATCTGAAGAACTCTCGTCAGTCGATTCAATGGAGGTGGTTTCGGACTACTTAATCGTAAGACACGATTCCAAAGACTACTTGCTTTATTCAGAGAACCTTGGGTTTTTATACAATTTTAGTTTATCCTAAATCTACCCTAAATTTAAGTCTAACGTGCGAAAGAAAGAGAAGACTATAAACGTCCTTGCTTCTTTTCATACAAGTCCTTTACCTATCGCTATCTGTATTTCAAAACATACGATATCCATAACTGCATTCTAAGAGCAACGGAGCCTAACGCGATAAGAAATGTGTGCGATTGTTTTCGGTTCCTTTCCTTTCTACTAGGTTTTATTGCACCAGGTTTTATTGCACCCGCTCCCGATAGGATTGTTATTTTAGGATCTTACACACGGTTCGCTCTTATCGTATAGTGTTTTTTCTTCTGTCCTTCTTTCGATCGTTTACGATATTGAAATTAAATTGCTAAATTCTTTCGATTTCTTACAAATATCAATGATACTATCTCAACTTTAAATTATTTTTATTGCCATTTTCACTGTGCAATATTTCAATATGTCAGAAGTCCATTTTTGTAATGTGTTCAGACATTGTTGTTATGAAATGAAACTTGTCAATGGTGAAGCATTTCATTGACATTTCAATATGATGTAATATGTTCTTTATTAAGATCTAATATGATTTACTGTTTCATGATTTTATTCAGCATGCAACACGCTTTCTGCAGTACTGAATCGATTTAAATTATACGTTTATACGATACACAAACTGCATCAGCGTAATATACGCAAATGATGCGGATTAAATATATTTTATGACAATGTACATCATAAAACTGATGTTTATTATACCGAATTGCGACTTAATTTGATAATGATATATAAAATCGAGTTTTTACATTTAATGCGATTTCAAATATACACGATACATACTTTGATTGATATTATATGCGATTATGATTTATTCTGATTTCTTGCAAGACTTAGGGTGCTCATACACTGTTTGACCGAAGCCAAATATTTGACTCTTTTTGACAGATAAAATTTGGTCAACGTGTACAGATCAAATATGTTCTACACAAAACACGACAAGCAAATATTCAATTATTGAATGCCTAAAATATTTTTTCAGTCTGTTCTTCGAACCTGTCGGTACATGGTTAGGTTACCTTAAATATTTCAGTTGATTTTTTCCATGTTTCCATGGGTTCCCAGCAAACATTAAATCGCATAACAAGCGTATATATAACATAATATGCCCTAAAATTTGGTTGCATTACAACTATTGATGCCCCAGCAAACATTAAATCGTATAACTTTGCACATGATAAGTCACATATAATTTCGTATCAAATCACAATCGCATAAAATATCAATCAAAATATCGATCATATATATCTAAAATCGCATAAAATGCAAAAACACGATTTTCCATGTCATCGGTGGATTGAGTGGTAACGTTGTCGTATCAAATCGCATATCAGTCCAAAAAGCATCGCATATCGTTATATACGGCTTTATATGCGTACAAAATATGGCAAACATTAAATCGTATAACTTTGCACATGATAAGTCACATATAATTTCGTATCAAATCACAATCGCATAAAATATCAATCAAAATATCGATCATATATATCTAAAATCGCATAAAATGCAAAAACACGATTTTCCATGTCATCGATGGATTGAGTGGTAACGTTGTCGTATCAAATCGCATATCAGTCCAAAAAGCATCGCATATCGTTATATACGGCTTTATATGCGTACAAAATATGGCATATACGTATATCGCCTCCATTTTGTGTGTATATGCTAGTTATCTGCATCATATATCATACAAATGTGTCTTGGTTGTATGTATATCGCCTCCAATTATAGCTATTCATACGACTTAATGTTTGCTGGGGCACTACCCAGAAAACATTAAATCGTATAATTTTGCACGTGCCAAGTCTTACAAGAAATCCGAATAAATCATAATCGCATATAATATCAATCAAAGTATGTGTCGTGTATATTTGAAATCGCATAAAATGCAAAAACTCGATTTTATATACCATTATCAAATTAAGTCGCAATTCGGTATAACAAACATCAATTTTATGATGTACATTGTCGTAAAATATATTTAATCCGCATCATATGCGTATATTACGCTGATGCAGTTTGTGTGTCGTATAAGCGTATAATTTAAATCGAATCAGTACTGTAGCAAATCGTGTTGCATGCTGAAGAATATCATGAAACAGTAAATAATATTAGATCCTAATAAAGAACATATTACATCATATTGAAATGTCAATGAAATTCTGATGCACTCGAAAGTTTCAACCGCTGTTGAATTAATCTTCAGATGGCCGCACGAGATAGCTGGTGGATGATAAACCAGACGACCGGAGTTCGAACCAAAATCGGAGCAGTTTTCACCAAACATTAATCTGTGCCATTTTAAACATTCATATTCCACGCCCAACACAAGTCAATCAAACAATTATTATTTCTACAAACATAAATATTCATAAATAAAAATGTCGATTCGTGAGGCTATAATAAACATTTCACGAAAATATTTTGCCATATATGTATATGGCCTCCACTTTCGCATGCATATGCCAGTTAGGCGCATTATATGCCAACCAAATTTTACGGCATATGATGTTGTATATACGCTTGTTATGCGATTTAATGTTTGCTGGGTAGTCAGTCCAGACCAAGGCGCTTGTATAAATGTATGACAGGTGAAGCAACATCATCACTTCAATAAGAAGGGGATTACGGTTTGTGGAGCTGGGGTTGTTTGTTTTGTTATTGCTAGGATACGCCATTTTTGCATTTTCACATGCGAGAGTAGTGGATGAACTGGATGAGAATGAAATTCTACAATATCATCCCTTCTTTTTCACAAAAATTCGCGAAAGCCGAACATAGTGTCGTAGCAGTTTGTAGCAGTTTGTAGAGAGCCGCCGGCAGCGTTCTGATGATTTTCCTGTTCTTCCGACCGGGTAGAGATTTTCACCAGAGCTGTTTGTAAACAATACCGACAGCAATTCCAATATGGCTGAAAGTGTATTTCATATGATTGTTTCACCTGGTATATATAGAGGCGCCTTGGGCGGTACCACGACCAAAGCATTCCCTGAATAAATCATATCACATTAGCCGAGCCAGCTGGCGGAAGCATATGCATAAAGGTTACTAGGTTACTATTTTCAACGACAACTGTTTATTTATTATACTGCTTCAAATACCTCCGACGAAATCAAATGTAACCATGCCAATGTAAGTAATAACATAAACAAATTCAAACTTTTCGTCTTGCCATTCCTCATAGTCTTTTCTAAATAGTGTAAATAACGAGCCACCTGTTAACTCCACCATGTTGGTCCAGACTACCTTGTCATAAACGTACCCTGGCATCAGGGAACTGCTCCAAGTTGGTAGTGTTTACTTCCTGGAATATAATTTCAAGTTTTCTTTGTTATAATTCGACCGTTTTGTGCCTTTCACAGTTCCCAAATGAAAGGAAAATCGAAGTGAGATGGCCATTGTTAGCAATTATTTGTAAGTTAAGGCTGATTTAGACGATGCCAGTCAGCGCTCTAGTTAAAGTATCCAGGAATAGAGAACAGACACTCTGTTCCAGTTAGAGGCCAATTACTTGTTCGATACTGGTACAAATAACTTGAACAGAGTGTCTGTTCTCTGTTCACTGGATACTTCAACTAGAGCGCTGACTGGCATCGTCTAAATCAGCCTTTAACTATAAAACTATTTAGGAAATCTACTTGCGTTCTTGTCTCATATTCCTGTTGGTATATATGAGGGTGCGTTTCCATTAGGATGAAATCACAGAAATTCAAAAACACAGTTTGTTTACATGCGTTTTTACCCTTAGAAAAATCCTCGGTCGAAAACTACTAAATACATTTGGTAATGAAAAATTAGTAGAATGTACAAATTTTTTGTACATATTGTCAACAAACCCGCATCCCTACCAGATATTAGTATATTTTACTCGATAACATTAGTAAGCTTGGATATTGTCATATCTGAAAATTGGTGAGAAAAGCGCGTATTAACCATTTTCATTGTTCCTATAAGGCAATACGGAGGTATAATAAGGATATAATTCTGATACGTGCATTTTCGGCGAGAAAATGTAGCCGATATTGGGCTTCCGAATCATTGTTCTGCTTGACATATGTGTTTATTAGTACGGTCGAAAATGACTATAGATTGGTAGTATTTACCAAAAAATTCGTTATATTTACTAATTATTTCTCTCAGTGTACCGTAGAACATTCCCCACAAGCGGATTATCACACTAAGAGAAACAATTAGTAAATATTACATTTTTTTTGGCAAATGTTACCAATTTATAGTCAATTCCTACCGTACTAATTGGTATATCTTACGGGAAGATTTCGGTAAACCTATGTGTCAAGCCAAACCACGATTCATAAGCCCAATATCGGCTACATTTTCCCAGTGAAAATGTGCGAAAATGAAATATATCAAAACTTTTAATAATTTCATAAGCCCAATATCGGCTACATTTTCCCAGTGAAAATGCGCGAAAATGAAATATACCAAAACTTTTAATAATAGAGCATATTTAACTTTACTTGTGTTATCGAGTAATATATATATACTAACCTCTGCTAGGGATGTGCTTTACTTCTGATATTTGTGTTACAAAGTTTTGGTAACATTTACTGACAACTTATACATTCTACCAATGTTTCGACTACTGGAGATTTGGTAACTCGAATCATTAATGTTAGGAAAAGTCGTCAAAAATCTCTGAAAGTATGATACCCTCAAAACCCATCACCAAAATCAACAGCGTTGCTAATAACATGGTCAAGAAGCTAATTGTGTACGAAGATGAAAGTCGCATATGGTTATTATCGACTATAAATAAATCATAGAAAAAATTTCATAACTTTTGTTCATATAGTCACCTTTGGTGTCCAGCACTGCCTGCTAGTGTCATTATATTGATCCGGCGAGATTTCTGGTCACTGTAGACCGAATACTCTCCTAGATCTCCACCATTTAATGACAATAAATACTTTCATAATTCTTAACCAAATTGCATCTCAATCGATCGTACATTTGTAGTCTGTATGCATGTAATTTTGAATGATCACATTCCATTCCAACAGAGACCATTGCAGTTTTTGTTCTGGTATATGTAATGAGGATTTGAGTCACGTGCTGATTCCCACTTTTCCACTTTTCAGCTGACCAGTTATCATAAGCATTCACAACATTCCCGAGAGCTGCTTCCAAATTTTGTCCAGTATCGAACCGGCTAATATCAAAATCGAACCAGAGTTAATACTTGATGATCACGAGCTGTCGGATAATGATAACATTCCTGAGACAGACCCAACAATTGAACCAATTGAACAGAAAGCCCAAATGCAAAACAAGGGAGGAACCTTTTACGAGCATTAGCAATTATACTGCTACCAATGATTTTATTTTTGACGTAGGACTACGTCTAACCGGAAGATATAGGGGGTGAAATGGAAATCTAGGCACTGAACAAGTAGGAAAAAATGCAAGATTTGGAACGCTTATAACTCGAGCATTTCTCAATAGATCGCAAAGGTTTTTGCATCAATTGATAGAAAATATATCCACGCATCTATCATAACGAATAACATTTCATTTTTCTTGAGATAAATAATTGAATAATTTTGAAATATCAAGCATTGTCAAAATGCACTATGTGCCCATTTTTGATTGGTCCATTTTGTGCTTCTCAAATCGTACCGACCAAAACGGGCAATCAGAGCAGCAGCGAAATACAATGAAGCACGATTGGAAAGGAAAAAGAAAAAAATGAACGAAACATTGGTCGCAGTCTCACACATGCGTAATTCTCGAGCCAGCCAGTCAGCTTAAAAATCCCCGCTCCGCTGCCGTAACGATCATTCTCATTCAAACCGTACACCACATCGGTTCGCATCACAACAAATCAACAAACCAACCCAAGCAGTCATGTCTGGACATGGTAAAGGAGGAAAAGTGAAGCGAAAGGCAAAATCCCGCTCGAACCGGATTGATCTGGAGTTCCCCGCAAGGGTAGCTAGGCCGAGCGCGTTAGTACCAGTGCACCAGTCCACCTAGCCGGCGTTATATAGTTTCGGCCGCCGAAGTGATCGAATTAGCTGGCAAAGCTGCTCGCGACGATAAGAAAACCCGCATTCGGAACAGAACACATTCGGTTCGGTGGACATCAAGACAACAGGCAGTTGCAGCGAGTGGCGAGTGGCAAACGCAATCGCAAAACGGCAGCTGGTAGCAGAAGAAAAAAGTTTGTTCTTTATACAAACTGCTTTGGTGGCAAATCCAGAACAAGGCGGCATCGAGGGCGTTCGAAATGGTTTTTTTCAAAACCACGAGTACTAAGTTTTCTAAATTGGAACCATTCCATAAAACAAGGCGCTTTTCAGGGCCATTAAACCTTCCAAAAAAGAGTTTAGGAAATACAGTTCAATGCTTTCTAAAACATTATCCAAAATAATAATAAAACACAAATTGATTTTTTCATAATTTGTTTGTCAGGATATGATGAGTATGTGAATTTGGCAGTTGTTCTGAGCTTATTGATTTTCATCAATTCTTAAATTGCTTCTAGATTGAAAGTAAAGTAATTTACACTTATCTCGACATTTAGCTAATTGGACGGACCTGTAATGTGACATATTTAGTTGGACATTTTTGTAAACATAGAGTTCGGGGTCCAAATTATGACCCCACATTGAAAGTCGACACTGTACCGCTGTCATCGCAAATGTTCAATTACAGGTTAAAATTACCTCCAATCTGATACTGAGTGGTGGTAGTGCGACGTGCCATTGAATGTAATTTACTGTAAAATATGTCACAAGCTGGATGGGAAGAAATGTTCCAACTGTGAAAGCTGTGGCGAGTGGCAAACGCAATAGCTAAACAGAAAGGTTTAACCGAACAAGATGGGAATATCGAGTGATAACAAAAACACAACACCAAAGGTTCTTTTCAGAACCATCAACATATTCATAAAGAGTAAACAGTAAACTAATCCATTTTTCAGGTAGATAGGTAGGTATTCACGTAGGAGAAGAAAATAAAACAATATATTTAAAATATATATTTAACAAAAGCTGTCCTACGTCACTCCGGTTATGTCCCCGACATTACCCACCCGTCTTTTTTTCTCTTCTAAATTATCACTACTAGCCTTATGTGGTAACTAGTTCTTATATTTAGCAACATGATACATTTTTTTTTGAGCGCGAAAAAATCGAAAACTATTTATTTTGGAGCCATTTTTATGATAACAACACCCAATTGAGAGCAGCAAGAGCAAATTCTAAAAGAATCATGAGCGCATTTTTAGGGTGCGGAATTGGCTTTTTCGAAATGTTCTAGCTAAAGTCATTTACATTGGATTACGAAGTCATACGAATCTGTGCAAAAATTCGCGTAAATTTGTCTTCATTGCGAAGGGTTGAAAGCAAGCTTACATATTTCTGCTTTATCTCAATAATATAAACTTTTACGTAAAGTGTCACAAACTTGCTTACGCGGGCGGTTTTAAATTGTTTTACAAGGTCAATAGTGACGATGATGCGATATTCCTTCAGCAACAACTCGATATGTTCTCTGAATGATGCGAAACAAATGGAATGATTTTAAATCCAGCAAAGTTCTCAGTCATATCGTTCACGCGAAAACGATCGCCTATTACATTTTCGTATAAAATACGCAATAACTCCTCAAACTGTGTTATGACTATCAATGACCTTGGTATCGTCCTAGATTCTGAGCTAACGTTCCGCGATCATATCTCGTACATCATCACCAAGGCATCTAGGGTCTTAAGCGGACCTTACACGGTCAACTTTATTGACAATATGATGACATTTGAGAGCATAATGACAGCTGAACATGGCCGACGACGCAGAAATCCGGATTTTCTGATTTTCGAGCATCAATATCGTGACATTTCATATGGATGCATGATGTTGACGTTTTACCTCACGAACTTCCAGACTGAGTTGCCAGATATGCAAGCGCACATTTAATTTTTGTTAGTCTTTTTTGCGACTGCAATTAAAATTAATAAAGTACTGAAATTGTAGGAATCATAAATGGAAGCTTTTGGTTTGGAAAACCGATACTTTGAATAGCAAAATACGGTACTTTTCACGATACAAATCAAAACTTCAAAGTAAACTGACAATGTGATGGTGAGAGAATGGATGAAACTTAACAACGTTTTAGGAATTTTTGACGTAGGACTACGTCTTTCATTTCTATACCGGGGTGTAAAATCAAAGTTTCGAAAACGAAAGCGTTACGCCGGAGACCGAGATTTTGAGCGTTAATAGCTCCTAAACAACTGAACGAAATGGTATGATAAACACTTCATTCGAAAGATAAAATGTCTACGCGTTATATACTTGTTACTTTTTGATCCAAAAACTTGTTTCAATAGTCTTAAAATTGCTTTCAAAACAGGCTATTGAAATCACCAATCGGTATATAAGCGAGCGGCGCTCGGAAATCCACTCAGTTCTAATTGAACAGCGATTGGAGCATGTTGTCGCTGTTGCGGTGAAGCTCTTTATTTATCATGAAAGCGCGGATGAACGGTGTCACCAAGAGCCTGTTTGTGCACCCTAGGCCAGAAGGGAATCTATCAGGAGGAGAGTGATGCCACAAACGGTTCCCTGGGAAGACATCGCTACACACACATACACGCGCGGCTATTAACAGGTGGTTATCGAGTTGGCATTAACCACTGGTGGGCTTCCAGTATCGAGGAAAATGTGGAAATATCTAATCGTTACTGAAAATAATCTGCCAGTTCCTCTGGGAATTTTCAAAATATATTCATGTGAAAGAGTTTAATTGAATGTTTTCTATCCATGTAACACTGTGACCAAATATGTTTCAATCAAGTGCTATTAACAGGTGGTTATCGAGTTGGCATTAACCACTGGTGGGCTTCCAGTATCGAGGAAAATGTGGAAATAACTAATCGTTACTGAAAATAATCTGCCAGTTCCTCTGGGAATTTTCAAAATATATTCATGTGAAAGAGTTTAATTGAATGTTTTCTATCCATGTAACACTGTGACCAAATACATTTGGTTTTGTGGTTTTTCAATCAATCGCAATCAACAGGATAGCTTCTGAAGATTATTCTTCCCCATCAGTAGGATATTTCCGTATCCAATATTGGATGCATAAAACCTTGTGCCTCCAACGTAACGCTCTCGTTTTCGAAGTTTTCCAAATATTCATTCATTCAGAATGAATTCAGATTCAACTTCATACAAATGATCTCTAAATCAACGATAGTCCTACGTCACCCTTGCGGTTATACCATAGATATAACCCACTTCCTGTTTTTAACGTTGAACTCGGACATTCTTTGCGCTAGTGAGCGGGTTGTGTGTTTCTTCACACTCCGCTATAAAATTTGGAGAATGAGAAAATCTGGGAAAATCACAGATGACAGTAGAATCCCGATTATCCGCGGAATAGTCGGGCAAACTCACCGCGATTAATGAAAATCGCGGATGACCCATTAAAGGACAAAAAAATGCAAACACGAAAAGAGATGTTTCAACATAAAAACTATGTTCTATCAATACAGAAATCAATCAACTATCCATCTATAAGGTCGTGTACACCAGTGTAATGTAAAAGCCATGGCCACAACAAAAGAGCATGGTCCTACCACTCACTAACAAATTCCGGAAAGGCCTATTGATTTACTATGGAACTCGCAGTCACGAATAATCCGCAGGGCGGATCACCCGCTCGCGGATAATCGGGCTTCTACTGTCATAGTCTCATTTATGGAATAAAAAACATTTGCTTGCAGATAAAATAACTTGCATATATTTTCGCAAACTAAAATAATCTGGCATCTCTGAAACTGAAAGGAACAGTCTGTAATTGTGAAACGAGTATTATGATTTTCAGGGGAAATAGGTTAAGTTAAGGTTAGGACTACGCGCTTCAACTAATTAAATAATACCAAGTAGATATTTTCATTCAAATTTTACCAATTGAAAATTGCCTTTTAGCCTTCTAATCTGATAGAGGATAGTTTGGATTCCAAACTCAAATGTCGCCACTAGCCATCGCGGATATTTTCGTTGTCTCGGGTTGAGGGCGATATTGACCGTGTAAGGTGGAAAAATATTGATTGAGGTTAGATCAGATGTTGAAAGCCTAGCTGTCACGATATTGAAGACACTTATTGTCAATCCGGTTGATCGTGTAAGGTCCGCTTTAGGATTCATTTTCTTAGAGCGAATTTTTCTTCAGTCGATCAATTTTAACCTACGCCTTCGTAACCTGCGTTACCGAACTTTTCTCTGCCTCTCACACTCTCGTACAAATTACTCTTACATCGAACCCGTATCGAGTATGTCTCGTGTTTTTAACCGTTGCTACTTGTCTTATGACTTTCACTTATCTCGTGCGTGCTCGAAAAAGGCATACTTGACCGCTCTCTCCAGTTAGGTATAATTTTAGGTAGATATTAGCCTTGTAGTATTAGTATCATTAGGGCACTCATGCTCAGGCCTGTTGATAGTAATGAATAAATTTAAATGTAAAAAGAATAAATGTAAATTCGTCCGTCAAAAATTAACTAATCACATTTTTTATCTAAGAATGTACCAATTCAAACACACTTCGCTCACTACTTCACACCTGTATGAATAACACTGCTTGTTGAGTCTAGATATGTTTTGTAAACAAACCACTCAAGCCAGCGCATTTGACATTTGTGATTCTCGAAGGATCAGGGAACTGTTCATAGTGTGTAGTGTTTACTCTAGGAATATAATTTTAACTTTTCTATTTCGACAGTTTCCGAATGAAAAGAAAATCGGAGTGAGATGGCCACTGTTAGCAACAATTTGTAAGTTAATTGAGAAAATGTTTACGAAACATGTTTGCATTTTCGTCTCTTAAATCTGTTGGTATATATTAGGGTGCGTTTCCATTGAAAAAAATTACAGAAATTTAACTGTTTACATGAGTTCTCATCGTAGAGCATACACTGATACAAACTCGAGCTCGTATCCCCATCAAGCGGATCTCTTTTCCCTTCTTTTGAAAGTCGTAAATAAGCTTTCGGAACATTCTATTTAGATAAAGTTATAGTATCTTATGAGAGTGAAAAGGTTTGCTATCTGTTTCCAGAAAAATGGTTTCTTTTTCTCTAAGAATGGCGAATGTATGTGCGAATGTTTCAAAATTGACTTAAACTAATATTCGTACGATGGTTGAAATTTCAATTCGAATTCGAAGGAATTGGTCAATTTCAGAATTTCATCTTTAATATGTCAACTCTTGTCTTTAGCTGAATTTAGCCATTCTCTACGTTTTTTTTTGTGTATTCAGGCAAACCTTTTTTGTGTGGGGGATAGTGACCGCACCAAAAAAGTCGCATAAAAAATCGTGCCAAACTTCACCAGCAGCTTAAAAAATCGTGTTCGGTACACATTTTTTTATGCGGTAGATAGGAACCGCATAAAAAAAGTTTCCCCCAAGAAAACAACTGAAATCCACGCCATTCACCGTTCAATTTGCTTTTGTTTCCCTGCTTTGCGATGGGACACTTTGCCTTTTCGGTTGCGCGTGGCTGTTTTGTGCTTTTGTTGCATGTCGAAACGTGTTGCTGTTAGAAATCATGTCATGCAGAAACTTAGAGCATTTGATGAGAGGAGGAGAATGATTTCAGAAGTGGATAATTCAGACGCAAATATGCTTTTTTCGCACTGAAATGCATATAAACCATAACAAAAACTAAATGGACGATAACTTCGTCAAATATGCTTCTTTTCATACGCCGCACAAGACCTAAATTCGCACAAAAAAAAATCACACAAATAAAACCGCACAAAACCAGGTTTTACTGTAGTTTTTTTTTCTTTATTTAATTAGGCTCAAGTGGATAAAGAGCCATTATCAAGCAGCACATTTTTGAACTGTTTGAATATATTATAACTACAGAATCATTAACTTAAGTCTAATTAGCTAAAACTACAGAACAATATAGGAAAAATATAATTTATTCCTTCGTTGCCTCGTCGGTATTATTCTTGCCTGTGGTGGATCGTAACAACTACATCGCCAGTTGATGTAGCAACGGTATCCTTTGGTAGTGAGTGCCTCCTTGCTATGTTAATAGCTCCTGTAATGATCTTATCTCAACGGGTACTAAAGGGTGTGTCACATCAAATTGCATCACGGAAAAAACGCTGTAGAAATTCGCCCAGTAGACCGATCCTTTTGAAAATTTTAGACAGTAAAATAAAAACTATTAAACAACTTTTGGCATTTTCTTTTTATTCATACTTCGAGCCCAAGCCCGTATGCTCGAACCTTCCTCTTTACCCCGTCCATAAGGTTCTGTACAACGTCAGGTTGTAGTTTTTTTGAACAGAAATCCATTTTCTCTTAAAGTCCGCCTCCGATTTGACAACTTTTGGGTTCTTCCGGAGGGCCTGCTTCATAATCGCCCAATATTTCTCTATTGGGCGAAGCTCCGGCGCGTTGGGCGGGTTCATTTCCTTTGGCACGAAGGTGACCCCGTTGGCTTCGTACCACTCCAACACATCCTTTGAATAGTGGCACGAAGCGAGATCCAGCCAGAAGATGGTCGGGCCCTCGTGCTGCTTCAATAGTGGTAGTAAGCGCTCCTGTAAGCACTCCTTAAGGTAAACCTGCCCGTTTACCGTGCCGGTCATCACGAAGGGGGCGCTCCGCTTTCCGCAAGAGCAGATCGCTTGCCACACCATGTACTTTTTGGCAAACTTGGATAGTTTCTGCTTGCGAATCTCCTCCGGAACGCTGAATTTGTCCTCTGCAGAGAAGAACAACAGGCCCGGCATCTGACGAAAGTCCGCTTTGACGTAGGTTTCGTCGTCCATTACCAGGCAATGCGGCTTCGTCAGCATTTCGGTGTACAGCTTCCGGGCTCGCGTCTTCCCCACCATGTTTTGCCTTTCGTCGCGGTTAGGAGCCTTCTGAACCTTGTATGTACGCAGGCCCTCCCGCTGCTTGGTCCGCTGGACGAATGAACTTGACAAATTCAGCTTATTGGCGACATCCCGGACCGAACTTCTCGGATCACGTCTAAACTGCTTAACTATGCGCTTGTGATCTTTTTCACTGACGGAGCATCCATTTTTGCCGTTCTTCACCTTCCGGTCGATGGTTAGGTTCTCGAAGTATCGTTTTAGTACTCTGCTGACCGTGGATTGGACGATTCCCAGCATCTTACCGATGTCCCGATGTGACAACTCCGGATTCTCGAAATGAGTGCACAGGATTAATTCACGACGCTCTTTTTCGTTCGACGACATTTTTCCAAATTTCCGAAAAATTAACAGTGAAGCATGGCCAACGTGATCTATACACTCTTATCTGATTATAAGCGAAAGCTGAAGATATAATTCCCAAAAAATCAATTTCTACAGCGTTTTTTCCGTGATGCAATTTGATGTGACACACCCTTTAAGTTCTGCTTATGTAATAGGAAAGGAAGGGAGAATGGACAAGTGGGAGTAGGAGATGCGACCTAAATAATAATATTAGCGCTTCTTAGGAAGACATATATGGGGAACATAAAATTAGGGTCGCGAGTAGCTAAGATATAGCGAACTGGCATGCGTGAGTGTCCTCCTTGAGCCTCTAAATCGGCAATCAGTTTGATTCTTTCATTGCAAAATTCATTACATGACCAAACAACGTGCTCGATGTCATGATATCCTTAACCACAATTGCACAAGTAGTTTTTAAAATTATCATTTCCAACTTTTTTACCCAAATTTCTCCCACAGTTTTTTTGCTGGGATGATGTCGGGAGATTTTGGAGGAGTATCAATAACTTTTGAGCAATTGAAATGTAACCATGTGCAAACTTTATGTGCCTTGTGCTTTGGGTCATTGTTTTGATAAAACTAGAATCCTCAATTCAATTCCATGTTGTTGACACTTTGCCTCATATCTTCCTTCAGGATATTCAAGTCAACATTCTGATCCACTACGTTCAATCTTTTGAGCCTGGCTCTCGTCAAATCTTTCAGGAGAATAGAGTAAAACCATCCAAGATCATCCCTTCAATGATTCTGCCAACTGACAAATGCATATAACCGGCAAATGGAGAATATTTCATAATAAGCCTAGCCTCACTTTGTAAGCTAACGCCCGAATTGTAGGCAAAAAGATTGCTCGTTGCGTTGTGGAAGAAAACGAGTGGCTAGTAAAATCGAAATAAAAACGATCCAAAAAAAAGACGGGTGGGTAATGTCGGTGACATAACCGGAAAGACGTAGGACTATACAAAGGGGACAGCTTTTGCTAAATATATATTTGAAATATATTGTTTTATTTTCTTCTCCTACGTGAATACCTACCTATCTACCTGAAAAATGGATTAGTTTACTGTTTACTCTTTATGAACATGTTGGGGATCCTGAAAAGAACCTTTGGTGTTGTGTTTTTGCGTTTTTTTTACAAACTTGATCCTTGATTTTTTTCTGAAGGCTTTGTACTTATTAAATGTTCAACGTCGGGCATCTTTCGGCGTATACACATATCGTACAATCAAAATGATGGCTGTGATAGGGAATGCATAGGTGGTCATCAGCTCGTTCACTATCATATATTTCACTATTGAGCACATTACCGTACCTTAAACTGTGGTTTCGGAAACGAATGAATTGTAAGATTTGTATCTCCGCAAACAAAGTAAATAAAAATGAAAAAGAACTGAGATTTTGGAGACGAACTCTACGATCTGTCGAGAATTAAACGAGCTATAAGCGTTCTGAAAAACCAACAGTGAATACAGGGACGGATGACCTTCGGATTGAAGTCCTTTAAAATAAGAACAGAGCAGCAGGAAATACATAGCTCATCATGTTGCTCCTTAGTTATGTTTCTATACAATGCAGATGTAACCTCAGTCAATTTTCAACATCAGTTATCAACTAAAGAAAGCAGTTCTTGCTATCGAGAAAATTCGTGAATGCCGTCCTGCATACAATGTGTTGTAATTTGAAGCCACTTTCAATTCGGAAACCATGTTTGTGAAAACTGAATGATCAATTTAAAAGACCCCAACCACCAATAAGTTCAAAAACAAGCATAAACAAAAAAAAATCAGTTTATATTATATGTCATATTATGTCACTTTAGAATGCATTGGTATTGTGAAAAACTTTTAGTAACTCTTCTTTGAAAGGTTTAATGGCCCTGAAAAGCGCCGTGTTTTACGGTGTCTGGTTTTGCCACCAAAGCAGTCTGTATAAACATACTTTTTCTTTCTTCTACCTGCTGCCGTTTTGCGATTGCGTTTGCCACTCGCTGAAACTAGTTGTTGCCTTGATGAGCGCCGAACTGAAGCTGCTCTGTTCTTGATGCGTGTTTTCTGATTGTCGTGAGCAGCTTTGCAAGGCAACTCGAGCACTACGACGGCCGAAACTCTATAATCGCTGTTAGGTATACTGGTGCTCCGGCACCAATCCGTTCGGCCTAGTTACCCTTGCTGAGCAATCAGTGAATGCGACCAACTGGAGTCCTGCACGGTTCGAGTGAGACATTGCCTTTCTCTTAACTTGTCCTCCTTTGTTACGTCCACACGTCCACGTTGCTGCTTGTTTTCTTTTTATGGTGTGATGCGATGCGATGTTAAACGATGCCGTACAACCACACGGGTTTACGGTTTGAAAGAAAATAAGATATTTTTTTGGGGTCCGCATGTTTTATACTCTAGCGGTACACACTCACAGGATAGAGACAAATCGGCAGACTCAGCCAAAGGGGCGAGTCCAACGAGACGAACGAATGAGCGTTAAAAGGCAGCGATGGCAAAAAAATACATTCATTACGATTTGTTCACTCGTTGGATTCACATGCAGGCTAAAAAGGGTCCTTTTCAGGATCACAAAATTATCTTCAATCTAAAGAGTTTATTGTTTTGATATCACTCGATATCCCCATCTAGTTCGGCTAAACCTTCCTGTTTAGCAATTTGTTGCCACTCGCAACAGCTTTCACAGTTGGAAAATTTCTTCCCATCCAGCTTTGTGACATGTTGTACAGTAAATTACATTCAATGCGACGTGCCGAAGCACCACTCAGTGTCGCATTGGAGGCGATTTTAACCTGTAATTGAACATTTGCGATGACAGTGGTACAGTGTCGACTTTCAATGTGGGGTCATAATTTGGATCTCTATGTTTACAAAAATGTCCAACTAAATATGTCGCATTACATGTCCGTCCAATTAGCTAAATGTCGAACTAATTGTAAATTACTGTACTTTCAATATGGAAACAATTTAAGAATTGGTGAAAATTGAATAATCAGGAAAGTCCCCAACTATCAATAAGCTCAGAACAACTGCCAAATTCACATACTCATCAGATCCTGGCAAACAAATTATGATAAAATCAATTTGTGTTTTATTATTATTTTGGATATTATTTTAGAAAGCATTGAACTGTATTTCGTAAACTCTTTTTTGAATGGTTTAATGGCCCTGAAAACACGGCGCTTAGTTTTATGGAATGGTTCCAATTTAGAAAACTTTGTACGTGGTACGTGGTGGTTTTGAAAAAACCCATTTCGGACGCCCTCGATGCCGCCTTGTTCTGGATTTGCCACCAAAGCAGATTGTATAAAGAACAAACTTTTTTCTTCTGCTACCAGCTGCCGTTTTGCGATTGCGTTTGCCACTCGCCACTCGCTGCAACTGCCTGTTGTCTTGATGTCCACCGAACCGAATGTGTTCTGTTCCGAATGCGGGTTTTCTTATCGTCGCGAGCAGCTTTGCCAGCTAACTCGATCACTTCGGCGGCCGAAACTATATAACGCCGGCTAGGTGGACTGGTGCACTGGTACTAACGCGCTCGGCCTAGCTACCCTTGCGGGGAACTCCAGACCAACACGGTTCGAGCGGGATTTTGCCTTTCCCTTCACTTTTCCTCCTTTGCCATGTCCAGACATGGCTGCTTGGGTTGGTTTGTTGATGTGTTGTGATGCGAACTAATGTGGTGTACGGTTTGAATGAGAATGATCGTTACGGAAGGAAGGAAGCTCTTGTATTATAGAGACTTTAAACTTTTGCAGTTCATTCGTCTCTAGCCTTGAGAAAGGCCCTTTGAAAACTCTACTCTACTCTATTACTCTACTCCAGCGCTACCACCTCCGCCCTCTTGCCTTGAGAAAGGCACTCGATCCCTCGCCGTCCAGCTCGTCCAGCAACGATGTTGTCCAGTCGGTGTCCACACAAAGAATGAGGCACTCGATCCCTCGCCGTCCAGCTCGTCCAGCAACGATGTTGTCCAGTCGGTGTCCACACAAAGAATGATCGTTACGGCAGCGGAGCGGGGATTTTTAAGCTGACTGGCTGGCTCGAGAATTACGCATGTGTGAGACTGCGACCAATGTTTCGTTCATTTTTTTCTTTTTCCTTTCCAATCGTGCTTCATTCTATTTCGCTGCTGCTCTGGTTGCCCGTTTTGGTCGGTACGATTTGAGGAGCACAAAATGGACCAACCAAAAATGGGCACAAAGTGCATTTTGACAATTTTTGGCTTGATATTTCACAATTATTTAATTATTTATCTCATGTAAAATGAAATGTTATTCGTTATGATAGATGCGTAGATATATTTCCTATCAATTGATGCAAAAACCTTTGCGATCTATTGAGAAATGCTCGAGTTATAAGCGTTCCAAATCTTGCATTTTTTCCTACTTGTTCAGTGCCTAGATTTCCATTTCACCCCCTATATCTTCCGGTTAGACGTAGTCCTACGTCAAAATTGCTGGATAAATTTCCTTTCTAATGGTATACATAGGCTGACCAAACGAACCGTTTTTAACGGGACAGTACCGTTTTTCGGCCATTTTGGATTGTACCGTTTTTTTATGAATTTGTACCGTATTTTGAGTATGAAGAAAAAACAGGAAGTGGGTTATACCTGTGGTATAACCGCAAGGCTGACGTAGGACTATCGTTGATTTGATGATCATTTGTATGGAGCTGCATCTGAATCAATTCTCAATGAATGGATAAATGAATAAATTGCAAGATTGGTGAAAGTTCTTCTTGTAAATCTGTGAGCGGATGAGTATATGTATGAAATTATCATATATATTTAGAAAACTTCAATTGAAGCCTTTCAAAGTTGTGAAGTGGTCCTGAAAAGAACCGGTTTGGTGTTATGTGGACCTGAAATGAGTGATTGCCGGATGGTTTGATTGGTGAGCCTTGATTGAGGTTTGATTGGTATAAATAAAGTCATAACAAGATCTATGTAGAATGTGTGTGTGTGGCGGCTGCTCCGATGCATCAAATGGAACCAATATTCGATACTGGTACTCTCTTGGTCGCCCTTTCTTCTCCTCCTGATGGACCGGCTCTTCTGCACTCCCTCATAATTCGAAACATACTGAATGCGTTTCAGGTCAGGTCAGGTAATGAATCACTCAATCCCTCGTCGTCCAGCTCGTCCAGCAACGATGTTGTCCAGTCGGTGTCTCACGAAAAATCAATGCGTTTCACCACCAGAATATCGCTCAAGTAAGCTTTTTGTCTGTGATTGAATCGAGAGAAGATATGGTTTACGATTTCAATTTGGAAGGCAAACTAGAGGCGAATGAACTCTCTGAGTATGAAACTTTATTTTGAAAATTATATGATTTTCGCGATACGAAACATTTTCCGTTGCGCGCGCATCCTATATTGGATACGAAAATATCCTACTGAAAGCAATTTTAAGGCTATTGAAACAAATTTTGGTTTTTGTAGTATATAACGCCTAGACATTTTATCTTTCAAATGAAGTACCATTTCGTTCAGTTGTTTAGGAGCTATCAACGCTCAAAATCTCGGTCTCCGGCGTAACGCTTTCGTTTTCGAAACTTCGATTTTACACCCCGCAAATGTTTCATAATGTAATGGAACGAGTAAGAGTTCAATTAAGCGGTCATTCAAACAGTTTGTGCGAAAATATGTTGTTGCTACGCTTTGAGTTTCAGCTCTACAAAATCATCTTAACTCAAGAACTAAATGGACGTGATCCTGCCAGTCGCCAAAAGCTTTGTGAAGAAATGCTTCGACAATCCCGTTACATGCGTTTTCATAAATAATGATGATGATCGCTTCCACCCTAGGGAGGTTTTAAACAAGAAAAAAGTTTCTGTATTGGGAGGCTGCCAATCCAGGGAACCCAATGTACTATATTTACACGCTCCAAAGGTTACAGTAAACAGATCTTAAACCGTTTAAGAATCAGACCGATTCATCGCGTGGAACGATTTCGCTTTTGAAGTTTATGTAGCCAAAAATCGTTGTGTGTGACATTAGCATTAGGTGAGACTGCTGATTGCTCATTAGTTGGAGTGAGACTGAATATTAGAAATCGCGGATAGCTTATTCATACCCAATAAGCTATGAACGGACGGGGTTAATTTGCTTTTGATATTTTTTGAGCTTATGTGTCCCGTTTTCATGTTTGAACTATTTGTTCAGCCTAGGTATACATGTTGGGTGGCACTTACGTTCCACTTTTGCCTTCTCAATGTAGCATTACTTGCGTCATTTTTATTAGTAGTACTTGGTTGAGATTTCTATGCCGAATAACACACCTTAAATTTACCCTGGAATGGCAAGCTCTAGAATACGCATGGCCACAGTGCAAACCGAAATAATTTTATTTGACATAAAATCCCCCGGCCAGAACGGGAATCGAACCCGAATCCCTGGCATGATAATGTGGGACGCTAACCATTCGACCACGGGAGCACATGACTAGGTATACAACATAACATATATCGCAATAACGGCTTTGCGTAATATGCGTTTGAAATCCCTCAATGAATCGCTACATGCCTCATTTTCAATTTCATAGAGTTCCCCCCCCATTATAGAAATCGAAGACGTAGTAGTTTAAATGTTTTAAATGATTTTTCGGTTGCCTTTCATACTAACAGAGACCAATGCAGTTTTTGCTCTGATGTATGCAATAACGAATTCCGTCACGCACTGGTCCCCACTCACCTTCGAAAGCAGAAGCTAGAATTTATTCTGCAAAAGTTTGGTGGTTTCACATCCCCGTTGAGCAGCTATCTCACGTGCGCCAAATGCCGCCAAGAGTTCATAAGCCTCCATAACATTCCCGAGAGCTGCTTCCAAATTTTGCCCAGCGCCGAACCGACTGACATCAAGATGGAACCAGAATTAATGATCGATGACCACGAGCTGTCCGATAATACCATTTTTGAGACGGATCCAATACCGGATTTTGAGTCAATTCAACAGGAAGCCGAAATGCAAATCAAGGGAGAAAACGAGGAGGTATTCTTAATCAACGAAATTGACGAAGAAGACGACAACACTCCAATCATTCGCAACACGGGTGAGAATGTGACTTTACTTCATGTCAACATTGATTGATAATCTATTTCAGGAGAGAAACCGTTGAAATGTGAAAAGTGTGACAAAACATTTCGTTCAAAAAACGGTCTTCAACTGCATCTTCGAACTCATACGGGTTGGTTGAGAAAGTTTTATTTCAATAGCTATTAAGCAGCTTCCCTTTGCAGGTGAACGTTCTTATTCTTGCCCACATTGTCCGAAAGCGTTCATGTATTCTTCAAAGCTCCAAATTCACATTCGAATTCACACGGGTTGGTGAAAATGATTTACTATACATAATGAACTATTCAGTCGGGTCATTGCTTTGCAGGTGAACGTTCCCATTCTTGTCCACATTGCACGGAAGTATTTAAGAATCATTCAACGCTTCAAGACCACATTCGTACTCATACGGGTTGGTTAATCATGTTTTACTATAATGTACCGTTCAACAGAGTCTTTCCTTTGCAGGTGAATTTCAATTTTCTTGTCCACATTGTCCGGAGTTGTTTGGGCGTCATAAAACGCTCAAACTGCACATTTTAACTCACACGGGTTAGCAAAGATTGTTTTACTAAAATGAACCATTCAGCAGAATCGTTCCTTTGCAGATGGGCGTGCCTACTCTTGTCCACAATGTCCGAAAACGTTTAAGACGTCTTCAACGCTTAATGAACACATTCGAATTCATACGGGTCGGTGAAACATGTTTTACTTTTTACTACAATGCAATTTTATTGAGCAGAATCATTCCTTTGCAGGTGAACGTCCCTATCCTTGCCCACATTGTTCGAAAGCTTATAAGAGGTCTTCAACACTACAAGAACACATTCGAACTCATACGGGTTGATGAAAAATGTTTCACTATTTACTATAATGTTATCAATTAACAGAATTCCTTTGCAGATGAACGTCCCTATTCTTGTCCACAATGCCCGAATGCGTTCAAGAGTAGAGCAGGGCTCAATCATCACATTCGAACTCATACTGGTTGGTTACGAATGTTGTACAATAATATACCATTCAGCACAATCATTTCTTTGCAGGTGAATGTCCTTATACTTGTCCGCATTGCCCGAAAGCGTTTAAGAGAAGTTCAGCGCTAAAAACGCACATCATTCAAATTCACACTGGTTCGTGTAGAATGTCTTGCTATAATAATCCATTTTGCTGAATCAATCCTTTCTAGGTGAACGTCCTTATTTTTGTCCACATTGCCCGAACACGTTTAAGAGTAAATCAGCGCTAAGAAAGCACATTAGTCGAACTCACACGGGTTTGCTAAAATAGTTTTACTATATAAAATAAACTATTCAGCAGTCTTTACTTTGCAGATGAACGTCCCTTTAGTTGTCCTGCACCTACTGCACCTTCGTAGAAGCCATGCGTCTACGAGTATCACGCACAACCAGTTCGATAATGATACAGGTGACTCGAGACAGAAGTCACTGGCGACCGTCAAGAAAGACATAGCTAAATGCTGAAAAGAAACTTGTGAAGATTGGCACACCCCTGGTTGCCACTCACAGTGACAAAGAGGGAACTGTCTGAGGGGTAAGAACTCAGAAGAGAAAAGTCTCGCGAACGTGTAATCACGCGTCGAGTTGTTTATTTAAATATATAAAATTCGAAAATTTAAATTTGCCATTTTTATTCGGTTTCCGTGTCCGCCCAAATCTGTCCATCACATTGGTGACCCCGACGTAAATATTCGCGCAAAAACCGGTCGATAGTAGCGCGTTTTGTACGTACAAATTTTCGCGTTAATACCGCCATTTTGTTTTCCTACTCGATCTGGAAAATGGCGACTGGAGGACAGCCTCCAGCGAAGGAGAATGCAGCGACTACCGCATCCGTAGCCATCAAGCTCCCAGAGTTTTGGAAAAACGACCCGGCTATGTGGTTCACCCAAGTCGAAGCTCAGTTCATCCTTGCAGGAGTGACACGCGATGCAACCAAATTTTACCACATAATCGCCAAAGTGGATCAGAGTGTGTTATGCCACATCTACAATTTGGTTACAAATTCGCCCGAAAATAACAAATATCAAGCAATTAAGACGAGGTTGCTAACACGTTTCGATATGTCGGCACAAGCAAAAATGGAAAAACTATTCAACTCCTGCGATCTAGGAGATATGAAGCTGATGTACCTCCTAGCCCGGATGCAGGATCTGGCTGCAGGGCGAAATGTGGACGATGGACTCACGATGGCACGCTTGCCAAATTGCCCGAAATTGCAGATAAGATGGTTGATTCTACCGGCTCACACGTAGCAGCAACTACATTGCAAGCGCCATCTTCGACACAGGAGGACCTCGATGAACAAAGCCTCACCTCTCAGCAGAAAATCGAAAGCTCACAGGACTAGGTAAAAGCAGAAACGTTCGAAGCAGATCGTCGTTACGAGTGCAACCGAATTTCTACGATTCAATTTGTTGGTACCACAAGAAGTACGGTACAAATGCTCGCCAGTGTGCCGTGTGCCAAAAAGTTAAGCAGCCGCTCATCTGTCACGGCGGAGGTGGGCGCTAGTAAGGAAAGCAGTCGTTTAACCGTTTTCGATAGGACTAATAACATTGCCTTCTTGATCGATACCGGATCGGATGTTTCAATCCTACCTGCTACCAGAAGAGACAAGACTAAACCACCGACCCCTTTTCTACTGCACGCTGCAAATAGTACGAACATCCCGACTTTCGACACACGTTTCCTATACGTAGATTTTGGACTCCGCAGAAGATTTTCTTGGAACTTGCTCGTTGCAGACGTTAGTACCGCCATAATTGGAGCAGTTTTCTTGTCTCATTTCCGTCTAATGGTAGATCTCAAGCACCGTACCATCATCGATGGAACAACAAAGCTAAAGACCACAGGCGGGGTGGTGAAAACGTCCCTTCACGATGTTACAACAATCAACTATGATCATCCATTTCGGCCTTTGCTTGAAGAATTTCAAATCATAACACGGCCATCGATGTTACTCACAGAAGTTAGCCATGATGTTACGCATCATATTGTGACTAAAGGACCCCCAACCGCTTGTAAAGCACGTAGGATGTCGGCAGATTAGCCGTTACTCGTCAAACAGGGATTCCAAACGATGATGGATCTGAGCATTTGCCGTCGCTCTAGTAGCTGATGGGTAGCCCGTTACATTGCGTACCCAAGAAATTTGGACAGGTGCGCTTTATCGGCGATTATCGCAAGTTGAATCACGTGACGGTCCCAGATCGTTATCATGTTCCACACGTTCAGGATCTACTAAACTCATTCCACGGTAAGTCAATATTCAGTACTATTGGCCTTGAACGGGCTTACCATCAGATACCCGTAGAGGAAGAAGATATTCGGTTCGTCCGTCAAGCAACCGATATGAGACATCTTAGCTTCTCATCACAGGGAACAAGAAGAATGATTCTAGAAAAAATCACTGGACCTAATCAGCATTAAAGCGTTTGAAAGCTGTAAAAACCACTAGCAGAAGCAACAATACTCTACTATCCTGATCCAGATAGTTTACCACCTTGTTGCATCATACGACATTTTTCTATGTACATTTAGTCTGTAATAAAACACAGATGAGCAACCACGTTTCATACAAATGAGTCCGATATATTTATTCCTTCACGCGGTCATTAATTCCCTGCGGCCATATCTCTGCTCTGGCCATTCCTCATTCCGACACTACTGTCAGAAAGGGCAACGATTCTCATGCCTCGGAAAATCAAAACCGAACGGATGCTGAGAGGTCTTGATTGACATCAAGCAACAGTTGAATCCAGTGAAAATATCCGTAACATCCGCGGAATCGGTCCAGTTTTCTAATGAGACGAAACAAGACTATCACGAGAGGGATATTTTGTCAAAGCAAATCGGGAGCAGGGCCATCAACATCTCTAATGAAAAACCTAGCGATCCGGCCAGTTCTGATAGCTTAATTCAAGCACTGCGGTAGGAGGTATCGGAGAGCTACAGAAAGCTAAAATCCGAATCACCGAACCACAATTTTCCTAGGTTTTGATTAGAAAAAAAAATCTAAATAGTTTATCTTTACGCTGCAATGGATAAATCATGGCGCCTAGAAGTATATTCTAAGGTGAGGCCATTTCCTCACTAAGTAGGTTAGGGGAGCGGTATATGAAAACAGTACGGAAGAAAGCAGAAGGGGAATTATTTGCTCGAAGCGTGAAAGAGACAGACTGATCACGAGCGAGCTTGGACACAGGCGTATTGTGTTTTGTTTACAAACAAAACACAGTAGACTTTCAAGATGGCTGAAGAGTGGTTTTAGCAAGTTGGCCCACCTTAGGATATACTTCTAGGCGCCTTGGGATAAATATCTACATTAAGCTAAAATACAATAGAAACAAACAAATTTATTATAACGTTCTTTGATACTTCCAAAGCTAATACGTCACAGCCTCACTGTTATTGATGCACTAGTCAGTCCAGACCAAGATGGTGGAGTTAATAGTAATTTACACTATTTAGAAAAGACGTATGAGGAATGGCAAGACGAAAACTTTGGATTTGTTTATGTTATTACTTACGTTGGTATGGTTACATTTGATTTCGTCGAAGGTATTTGAAGCAGTATAATAAATAAACAGTTGTCGTTGAAAATAGTAACCTAGTAACCTTTATGCATATGCTTCCGCCAGCTGGCTCGGCTAATGTGATTCAGGGAATGCTTTGATCGTGGTACCGCCACTGACGCATAATTTGCAGCTTTGTTTTTTGTGCTGGTTCATAACGGCAATCAACCATGCCGGCGAAACTGTAGTCAATGTTTAGTGTTGTTTGGATACCATCTATGTAAATAAGTTCAAACTTACGGGATACGTCCGAACGGCAATTCTGACATTACGTTTTACCTTCCACTTCACTTTCCTTGGTCCAGACCACCTTGTCATAAACATGATTTGGGATGTGGTTATGTTTTGTAAACAAGCTAGCGCATTTGATATTTGTGGTTCTCGAGATGATGGCATCTAAACCATGGCGTCATATCAGGGAGCTGTTTATAGCTAGTAATGTTTGCTCATGGAGTATAATTTCAGTATTTCTATTATAATTCGATGGTTTTTTGCATTCGATAGTTTTCGAATTGATTAAAATAAGTTTTCGGAGCGAGATGGCGATTGTTAGCAACAATTTGTAAGTTAATTGAGAAAATGTTTAGGAAATCTACTTGCCTTTTTGTCTATTTCTTTTAATACAATTTTTCCATTAGGAAGAAATCACAGAAATTGAAGAACACAATTGAGGGGCTTAGAAGGAAAGGGGTGTAAGTGACTTGATCGATTTATCTTCATCAACTTTTTCTTTAGTTAATAACTCAACTGCAGAAACGTTCCAATTTGAGTTTGCAATAGAATCTGACAGAGGAGGTTCTATCTTCCACATTGTCAAATGCAGCTGGGAATGTGTTTGCCGCTAAGTTATGACCTCAGTTTGTGTACATGCGTTTTTATCGTAGAACATGTCCCCACAAGCGGATTACTATTCCACTTGCATTAACCACAAACAAACTTGGTTGAGTTAATTGGACGAATGGAAGTGACATATTTGGATCACTTCATTTTTCAAGGCACTTGAATTTCCGTTATGCCTTCTAGTTTTTGCCTAGCGTCAACGTCTCCGTAGTCGGTGGTAGATGGGAGCTGATATATAAAAATTGCACATGGTTACTCTACAATTGCTCAAACGTTATTGATATACTACCCCAATCTATTGAAACCAATCCCACTGAAAAACTATCGGAATATCTCGATGGGAAATTGGGAAAAACAATCAGATTTCTAACAAAAACGATTTGAAAAACACGATGGATGAATATTTGTCTCGATTACACCAAAAAGCACATCCCCAAAAGGCTAAAAGTAGTTGCAATGAACATGGTTTAGCATATTAAATTTTTAAACACCTTCGGAATCGAATTGATATTTAAAATATGAGTTTGAGTAAATTTTCATACATTTGGTAATCTACAATCATTTTTCGATATATAAAAAATATCTTTCTAAAAAAAAGTCACAGGAGGGTTGTTACCGAGACACGACCGTATAGTTGACGTAGGATTCCGTTAGGCTATCTGTTGATTTCGGATATGTTTGAAGAATTACATCGTTAAACTCTTTGACCCTGTAAAGGGCCGTTTCGTATCAGATATAAGATGCCGAAGTGGAATGAGATATGGTGGAAACCGCCCTCTGTGATCCTAGACGAGATGTCTCCTATGTTATGTATGGATGAAATAAAGAAAAAAATGAACACAACAGAACTGAAAGCTTGAACCAAACGACCCGTTCTCGAGCGGGAACAACCCTTGATTTTTATTTATGAAAATTGAAATAAATCGTTTCATATATCAAGTCATTTTTAACACAACTGCTACCATATAAAATTTTATACTTACACTTGTGCTAAATTTTTTCACAATATACGATCGGTCATTGATATGAAATTTCACGAAGCAACCAACATTAACGTTCCAATTTTAAATTTATTTTCTAGAATTAAATGTATCACTCACCTTACTTGCAATATTAAAATGCCCCCGACTTGCATATATTTGCAATGTCGATTTCCTCCGGGCAACTTGGTTTTGATGTCTCTGTTAGGGAACACATCTCGGTAGGAACAAAAGTTCCCCCACTTTCATGTATTTGCAACGTCAATTTCCCCCAGGCAGCTTGGCTTTGATGTCTCTGTTAGGGAATACATTTCGGTGGGAGCAAAAGTTCCTCCTTCTTTCATGTATTTGTAATGTCGATTTCCTCCAGGCAGCTTGGTTTTGATGTTTCTGTTAGGGAACCGCCGCGTGTGTCGTCAATTTCGACCAATCAGAAGTGGGTATTTCCGTTAGGATAGGGGTTGAGATTTTTCAATTGTTCGATGGTTAGTTTCATGACATATATTATTTTATTCAATATAAAAAATTGTTGTGGAGTGCCGAAATCGATTGACGCAAAAATTTAATCAATCTATCATGAAATGACTCAGCAAGAAGCGTTTGAAATTGGACAATTTTCACGATGTGCTCGATTTTCGATTTTCAATTTGTACCCCAATATGTTCCCGAAAGACGTAATCCTACGTCAAAAAGGTGGGTTCTATCCATGATATAAACGCAAAGTTGACGTGGTACTACCTTAGCTTAGCATTCATTTGTTTGTATTGATTAAATTTTTAATTGAACGAAACAAATGCCGAATTCAATTGAATTCAATATATTTGCTTTGTGAGTAAAAAGATTGAACAAATGTCATGTAAGGTCAATTCATGCATTGTGATAGATTATGTTCTTCGTTACAAGTAAATTTAATGACAGTCCTTATACGTTTGGTATGATGTCTAGAACAAAGTATGTGAACGGAAGAAACGATTATTTTATTTTACATTTCCCTCCGAAGTTTGCACATCTCAAGTGTACGTACTCCTCGAACCGCGGATTTGCTTGATTTGATAAACTTCAGGCACTCAGTTTCGATTTTGACATGTACGTCGAGCGCATATTGTTTAATCAAAAGACGTTATCGCAAATGGTTATCAACATTTTGCCTAATCATCAAATGGTATGCGTAGAAATTCAGTGAGCAGAAGATATGAAGGCATATCCTTCAATGCAATCTTGAATAACCGAGCCAAAGTGTTGTGTTCGTATCCGCTTTCACCAGACACCTTGGTTTAGAAGTGTGTATTAGGTAAACACATTTCAGTCGGAACAAAAACACCCCCGACTTGCATGTATTTGCAATGCCGATTTCCCCAAGGCTGCTTGGTTTTGATGGCTGTGTTGAGGAAACCGTATATCGGGCCAATCAAAACGAGGCAGTTAGGGCGTTTAGATAAAGCTCAACATTTTACAGTTATTTGATAGTTTATCTAATGGAAAATAACGTTTTATTAACTACTATAGATGCATAAAAATATTCCCTATCAATTGATGCAAACACCTTTCCGATCCAGTAGGAATGTTAGAGTTATAAGCATTCGAAATCTTTCATTTCATCCTGCATGTTCTGTGTTTAGGTTTTCATTTTACCCCCTATATATTCCGGTTAGACGTAGTCCCACGTCAAAACATATCATATCGTAATAAGGTATGTTGGTTCAAATATTTTAAATGGCATCGATCACATTCCATTCCAACAGAGACCAATGCAGCTTTTGCTCAGGTATATGCAATGAAGAATTTCGTCACGCATTGGTACCACCTCACCATCGAGAGCAGAAGTTAGAAATTATCCTGCAGAAGTTGAGCAGTTTCCTATCCCAGCTGAGCAGTTATCCCACGTGCGACAAGTGCCGCCAAGAATTTATAAGCCTCCATAACATTCCCGAGAGCTGGTTCCAAATTTTGCCTAGCACCGAACTGACTGACATCAAGATGGAACCAGAGCTAATGATTGATGACCACGGGCAGCCGGATAATAATAATTTTTTTGAGACAGATCCAACAGCGGATTTTGGGTCAATTCAACAGGACGCCGAAGACCAAATCAAGGAAGAGAACGAGATATTCTTCATAACCGAAAAGGACGAGGAAGACGATAATACATCAATAATTTGTAAGCGAAACCAAAACCGGTTGAACACGGGTGAGATTATGACGTTATTTTCTGTAAACATTGACTGATAATCTTTTTCAGGAGAGAAACCGTTCATTTGTGAAGAGTGTGATAAAAAATTTTGCTCAAAATACGGACTCAAAGTGCACGTTCGAGCTCATACAGGTTGATGGAAAAGTTTTTTTTAGTGAACTGTTCACAGAATCGATCCTCCACAGGTGAACGTCCTTATTCTTGTCCCCACTGTTCGAAGACATTCAGGCGATATCATACGCTCAAACTACACATTCAGATCCACACGGGTTAGTGAAAAAAGTTTGACTATACTTAATCATTCAACAGGGTTATTCCTTTGCAGGTGAACGCGCTTATCCTTGTCCACATTGTTCGAAGGCATTTAGGCAACAACATTCACTTAAACTGCATTTAAGGTTACACACGGGTGAGAAAGTGACGTTTTTTCCGGTAAACATTGGCTGATAATCTATTCCAGGAGAGAAACCGTTGAAATGCGACAAGTGTGACAAAGCATTCTACTCAAACTATGGACTCAAAGTGCACGTTCGGACTCATACAGGTTGATTAAAAAGTTTTATGAAATTAACCATTTAGCAGGATCATTGCTTTGCAGGCGAACGCCCTTATTCTTGTCCACATTGTCCGAAGACATTTAGGCAATATCATACGTTAAAACTGCACATTAGAATCCACACGGGTGGGTAAAAATGGTTTCACTATGTCTTATCATTCAACAGGGCCATTTATTTGCAGGCGAGCGTCCCTATTGTTGTCCACATTGTCCGAAAGCGTTCAAGAATGCCTCAGCGCTCCAAGAGCACACTCGAAGCCATGGGGGTTGGTATAGAACGTTTTATAACAATGTACCATTCAATAGATTTTTTTTTGCAGATGAACGTCCCTATTCTTGTCCACATTGTCCGAAAGCTTTTAAGATTCCTTCAGGACTCCAACAGCACGTTCGAACGCATAAGGGTTGGTATAGAATGTTTCATTTCCAGTCCCGTAGGGAATAATCTTGTAGTACCTCAGGGAAGTGTATTAGGGCCCCTTTTATTTATTATGTACATCAATGACATGCGACGAGTTTTACGATATGGCGATATTAATCTTTTTGCTGATGATACTGTGTTATTCATTGCAGCTAAGAATGTATATGAGGTCGTTTTACATTTGAATGGAGATTTTCGTTCTTTAACACGTTGAGCCCAGCGTCGGTCCCTAGGGGCCGACGTTGACCTTTTTGGTAGGAAAGTGCTGACTGACTGGGACTGACAGTTACAAAAAGATAAAATAAAATGTATACGGTTTGTTTTCGGATGTTTTATAAAATGTGACTACTTTCTAGTCGAATTGCTGATTATTTTCTATTAATACAATAAGTATCTTTGGGAAGTGATACCGACACTGATATTGTGCAAACACTCTTGATGCGCGCTGAATGGAACGCGCAGTAAGAAAAAATCGGGGCTTAGTGTGTTAAGTAGATGGTTGATGTATTAGTAATTGAAATTGAACATTGATAAAACTAGATATATGGTAATCTCGCGAAATCGAATAAATGAAAACCTTTCTATTATGATTGATGATGAGACCATTGATCGCATTGATCGTTCGGGAGATTAAATATCTTGCGTGATTATTGATGACAAACTTAAGTTCAATACTCAATTGACAATATCATCAAGAAAATTGCCAAGAAGTATGGAATCTTGTGTCGACTAAGAAACGATTTAACTATTTGCAGTAAAATACAGCTACAGTAAACATTCACTAACTGGTCGAAAAGGGAAGACTAGTTATCGACATTCGCGTTTTAACTGGTCCGGCATGTTAAACGTCAAATAAAATCGAGGGGAACTTCAATGAATTGTTTGATTCGTGTTGGTCATGAAATTGAATAAACAAAAGGATTCCAATGGAAGTTTCGCATTGAGTGCGACAATAGGTATGAAATGTAATTTGAGGAAATTATTTTTCTGTGATTTAATCAACGTTTTTATCATGCGAAAATAATGTTAATTTTCATAACATTTCAAATTAAATTCGAATGCCCCTCACAGCAAATATTCCATTTGAATATGGCGTCGATTGTTTGCGAGAATCTGCTTTTTAACTGGTCCAAAGACCAGTTAACGTTCGCCCAGTTAAAAAGCAGACCAGTTAAACAAGGACCAGTTAGCGAACGATTACTGTATACAAATCAATCATCTCTCCTCATTTAAACTTTTGCTCTTCCATATTGTTTTGGCCAATGAAACGTAAATATCGAGATTACAGCGCTTACAGAATAAAATAATGCGAATGATTTTACAATGAAACAGGTTCACTTCCTTCCTGGACTATTTTTATTTTTTTGTTGTTTTTATTTTGTAAGCTGTCGCTAGCTTATAAGTATTGCATCTCCTCTGAGAATCTCAGAATCTTTATGTGCCCGAAACAACAAAGTCGCTTATTCTGTTCGTTTTGTGTTTTTTCACTTGAAATGCATCTAGCATTGCAATTAACACAATCATCCGAGCCATGAAAAAAAAGTCACAAAAAGGATGTGTCCGAGACACGACCGCTTAGTTGACGTAGGATTCCGTTAGGTTATCTGTTGGTTTTGGACATATTTGAAGAGTTACATCGTTAAATTCTTTGATAATGATTCGGTGGCTCTAAAAAGGGCCGTTTTGTGTGGTTGTTGGGTATTGTTTGTTCACTCCGCCAGTGTTTACCGAGTGATGATGACAGAAGGATGGTAAGCAGTCGTTGGATGGTGCGTATCAGATAAAAGGAACCGAAGTGGAACGAGATATGAAAACCGCCCTCTGTGATCCTAGACGAGATGCTTCCTGTGATATGTATGGATGAAATAAAGAAGAAAAACATTAACCAATGTAATATAAGATAATTACCAATACCGAACACAATTATCAATTTTCTCATCAGTAAACAAAACATGTTACTTTAATATAGAGAAAACATTTGAAATGGGAAAGGTAATTTTCTTTTATAATTTTTACTTTATGAGTGTTTATTCAACCCAATGCGAATTTTAATTGGACTAACAACACCTAATACTATATGTAGAGCATATGGGAAATCAACATTTCTTCACTTTTTCAATTTGTCTCGCCGTTTAAACTTTCCTTGGGTGAAAATGAATACAATAAAACAATCAGCTTAAACCAAACGATCCGTTCTCGAGCGGGAACACACCATGGTTTTTATTTTTGAAAATTAAAATTAATCGTTTGATATAGTCAAGTCAACACAACTGCTACCATATACAATTTTACATTCACACTTGTGCTAAATTATTCATTTTTCACGAAGCAACCAACGTCAAAGTTCCAAATTAAAATTTTATTTGCTAAAATTAATCGTATCACGCACCGATTACTTGCAATACGAAAATGCCCCCGGTATATTTGCAATGTCGATTTCCCTCAGGCAGCTTGGTTTTGATGTCTCTGTTAGGGACCCGCCGCATGTGTCGTCAATTTCGACCAATCAGAAGTGGGTATTTTCGTTAGGATAGGGGTTGAGATTTTTCAATTGTTCGATAGTTAGTTTAATGACATATATTATTTTATTCAATATAAAAAATTGTTATGGAGTACCGAAATCGATTGGCGCAAAAATTTTATCAATCCATCATGAAATGACTGAGCAAAAAGCGTTTGAAATTGGACAATTTTCACTATGTACTCGATTTTCGATTTTCAATTTGTACCCCAATATGTTTCCGAAAGACGTAATCCTACGTCAAAAGAGAAGAGTGCAAAATGATTATTGGTAGCTTCTAGCTATCAGTGTTTGGCTTTGTGTGTGCTGGTTGTTTTCGTTGCGCGATACTTAGAACTTGTTCATTTCCTTTACATGTGAATAGCACATCTTCGATACTTCTAGTTGCCATTCGTATTTGCTCTCGTGCGCATCGGCTCTGTTAGGGGAAGGGGGCGGAACCATATATGTAGGGGAAGGGGAAGTAGGGGAAGGGGGCGGAACCATATATGTAGGGGAAGGGGAAGTAGGGGAAGGGTTCGGAACCATATATGTAGGGGAAGGGGAAGTAGGGGAAGGGGGCGGAACCATATATAAAAAATAAGCAAATTTTATGAGAATTCATCCTTCAGCAGAATTGTTCTTTGCAGATGAACGTCCTTATTCTTGTCCGAGCTATCCGAAAGCGTTCAAAAGTGCTTCAGGGCTCCAGCAGCACATTCGAACACATGGTGGTTGGTAAAGAGTGTTTCACAACAATGCATCATTTAACAGAGTATTTTCGTTGCAGATGATCGTCCCTATTCTTGTACACACTGCCCGAAAGCGTTTAAGAACAATGGTTCACTCCAACAGCACATTCGGCTCCACACCAAGTAGAAGCGAAACTTCTAACCAGTCCTTTCGCCTTTGCATGCAAAACCTGTTCGATACAGAGGGTTCGGGCCAAAAATCACTGCTGATCGTCAAAGAAAGGGATAACTTGTTAAAAATGTGAATTTCCGCCTAAGAGAGAAATCCCCCAACGCTGAGAGAACACGTCTTACCTATTCAGCCTCCGCGTACCGAAAAAGTCATGAGGCCTTATTCCATTCACATTTCAAGGTGAAAACGAAATAAAGTGTATCCGCGATTGAAATGGTACGGCGTGGACAACTGGATACAAAATCAGTTTTCCACTAAACATATAATATAAAATTATCTTCAGATACAATTTTTGTAAGAGATTATTTTACCACATAAAAAAACAAAATTTTCTATTCAACATTAAACATAATTTGATACGGAGAAGTTGATTTTCATTCGTAACTAGCTGACCCGGCAAACTTCGTCCCGCCCAAAATTAATTTTTTGTTATCAAAACCTTCAAACATTCACGTTTTCTTATTTACGATCATTGGTCCAATTGTAGAACTGTTCATTGATTCATCTTCTAATTGATACTTTACAATTTCCTTTTAATATAAATTTCCTAGTACTTCTACCGAAACTCGTCATTATAATATCAGATTTTTTTCAGACACAATTCTCGTTCAAGATTTTTCAACCACCTGCAAATAACATGTTTCTCCGTTACATGGAATACATGTTTGATACAGAAAATATGATAGAATAAAGACAGCACTAAATCGGACATTTCCTTCCTCGAGTTTTGCTCTTATCAACACATTCGGCGATCCATTTTTATTTGTGTAGATTGAAGAAGAAATAGGAGTGCGTTTTTCAACTTAAAAATCCATTTCCACTTTCGAACAAAGATCAATTTCGTTAGCGCAAACATCCAATGGACTAAAAACGCTTATCAAGATGTAATTGTAGAACATTTAGGAATTCAATTTTCCGAATTTTTCTATTTTCCCTCAGAGTTTTTCGAAAATTTTTAATTGTCGAAAAATTTTCATTTACGTTTAATGCGACATATCGAGTGTCGCATTGGAGGCGATTTTGACCTATAATTGAACATTGTCGATGAGAGTGGCACGGTGTCGACGTCTGGTGGCACCTTTCAATGTGGGGCCATAATTTGGGCCCCGAACTCGATTTTTACAAAAATGTCCAACTAGAGGTAAACATGTCGCATTACAAGTTTGTCCAATTAGCCAAATGTCGCATTAAATATAAATTACTGTACTACAATGGCTTCGTTCCACCCTCACCTTAATACTTATGACAGACATACAGCTGTACTACCGTTGTACTTCGAAAATTGTATGTCTGTCACCATGTACAGCGCTAGAACCCAAGGCGCCTAGAAGTATATCCTAAGGTGGGCCAACTTGCTAAAACCACTCTTCAGCCATCTTGGAAGTCTACTGTGTTTTGTTTGTAAACAAAACACAATACGCTAGTGCCGAAGCTCGCTCGTGATCAGTCTGTCTCTTTCACGCTACAAGCAAATAATTCCCCTCCTGCTTTCTTCCGTACTGTTTTCATATACCGCTCCCCTAACCAACTTAGTGACGAAACGGCCGCACCTAGTACCATAGACCCGTCTTGCTAGAACCATGCAAGCAACTCGGTACAATCGCTGTACCTGTACCGACCTATTTTTCCGCTGTACATGGCTACAGTTGTACTGTGCGCAGCGCCATAGACGGTTAGTGGTGGGTAGCATGAATAAAACGAATCAAAACATTTGGTATACATTCTTTTCATTGACTTTCTCTTGAGTTAATAACTCAGATTGAAACATATTTGTTGTGTTCGATAGTTTAGACGCTAAATAAAAACCTTTTTCATTGAAATATTGGTGAAAATACAATGCAATAAATTCAAACTTCTGATTGTCAGTCTGACATGCGGTACAATGTACAACCAAAGTATGTGTGTCATGCTATCGTGGTACCTGTACAACGCTGTACACGTACAGCGCTAGTACAGTTGTATGTCTGTCCATGGTATAAAACCACTCTTCAGCCATCTTGGAAGTCTACTGTGTTTTGTTTGTAAACAAAACACAATACGCTTGTGCCCAAGCTCGCTCGTGATCAGTCTGTCTCTTTCACACTTCAAGGAAAAAATTCCCCTTCTGCTTTCTTCCGTACTGTTTTCATATACCGCTCCCCTAACCAACTTAGTGACGAAACGGCCTCACCTAGTACCATAGACCCGTCTTGGGTGGAAGCTAGCCACAATGGCGCTCATTCCTTTCAACTCCCTCCCTCACCCCTCGCCCGAAAATCAACAATTTTGCGAAACAGTGTGAAGAAAATGATCGTTTTCGCACATTTCCCATCAAGTAATATCAACCAAACTCTAATCGATTACTCACAAGATATTACATTTTCATCTGCTGTCTAGTGCTGTATAGTGAAAAACGTCGGAAAACTCGAACTAGTGCTCTGAAAGTTAAATTTTCATTTCTCAATCTTCGGCAATGGTTTTGTTTGTATTGGAGAAAGCATCGTTATTTTTTCGACACTGATGCCAGACAACATCATCGAAACAGCTATAAAAACCACTAAATAAAATATTGTTCCTGAGTCATAGCGTTTCATGTCATGAAAATCAATAGAATAAAATTGTGTTGATATCAATACAATTATTATTTCTACGTTTAATGGGTCTATAATGTATGTTTTAGCAACTTTAACATTGGGTAAGAAAATTGTATTGCAGAGCTCGGAACACTGCTACGGCTGCCTATGCTTTCAAAAACAATAAACGGAAAAGTTTTACATTCAATCAAAATGTCTCGGCCAACGAAGAGAAGGTTGAGGGCTCTCCAACGTAAATATGTGAAAACAATACGACCAACGAAGAAAAATATTAAGGAATTATCAGCATCGAGTTACTATGCAGAAGAACTTGTTAATATCAAAAGAGCCCCAATTCGCATATGTTATAAATTTGCTCATTTTACGCTCGCGTATAATCAGAATTTTTCTTCATATGCAAATGCACCTTTTATATATATTTATATTTGAACTGTGCATCGGAACATATCGTTTATACATTTTACTTTAGTATTGAATTGTTATTTTTTCAAATTTATTCAAAGATTCGTGTCAAGTCTGATAAGTGAATTGATCTATTTACGTATGCTTTGCTCTTCTTTCACAAACACTATTACCCCATTTTTACACGTAGGTTTACCTATATTACTACAATGGCTAGCTTATACCTTCACCTTAAGCGTGGAAACACACTAGACGGCTGTACCGCGCGATTTTCAAAATGACAAGTCGTAGCTGGAGCTTGATGTAAAGCGGACCTTACACGGTCAAATTTATTGACAATATGATGACATTTGAGAGCATAATGACAGCTGAACATGGCCGACAACGCATAAATCCGGATTTTCTGATTTAAGGGCATCAATATCGTGACATTTCATATGGATGCATGATGATGACGTTTTACCTCACGGACTTCCAAACTGAGTTGCCAGATTTGCAAGCGGACATTTAATTTTTGTTAGTCTTTTTTGCGATTGCAATTAAAATTTATAAAGTGCTGAAATTGTAGGAATCATAAATGGAAGCTTTTGGTTTGGAAAACTGATACTTTGAATAGCAAAATACGGTACTTTTCACGATACAAATCAAAACTTCAAAGTAAACTGACAATGTGATGGTGAGAGAGTGGATGGAACTTAACAACGTTTTAGGAATTTTTTAACGTTGAACTCGGTCATTCTCTGCGCTAGTGAGCGGGTTGTGTGTTTCTTTACACTCCGCTATAAAATTTGGAGAATGAGAAGATCTGGGAAAATCACAGATGAAAAAGCATCATGTGTTAATTCAAGCTACAGTAGAATCCCGATTATCCGCGGAATAGTCGGGCAAACTCACCGCGATTAACGAAAATCGAGGATGACCCATTAAAGGACAAAAAAATACAAACACGAAAAGAGATGTTTCAACATAAAAACTATGTTCTATCAATACAGAAATCAATCAACTATTCATCTATAAGGTCGTGTACACCAGTGGCTAAATAATGTAAAAGCCATGACCACAACAAAAGAGCATGGGCCTACCACTCACTAACAAATTCCGGAAAGGCCTATTGATTTACTATGGAACTCGCAGTCACGAATAATCCGCAGGGCGGATCACCCGCTTGCGGATAATCGGGGTTCTACTGTCATAGTCTCATTTATGGAATAAAAACATTTGCTTGCAGATAAAATAACTTGCATATATTTTCGCAAACTAAAATAATCTGGCATCTCTGAAACTGAAAGGAACAGTCTATATTTGTGAAACGAGTATTATAATGTATTTTTTAGAAGAAAAACCGAATTTTAAAGTGTAAATTATGAATGAAAATTAACTTTTCCAAATCAAATTAGTATTCTATGTGAATGCAAATCACTTTTTTTCTGCAAGTGGTGAGAAAATCCCATACAAAAATTATGTCTGAAATTGACGTTATATTATAATAATACATTTTAGTAGGAATATCTGAAAATTCAGGGGAAATAGGTTAAGTTAAGGTTAGGACTACGCGCTTCAACTAATTAAATAATACCAAGTAGATATTTTCATTCAAATTTTACCAATTGAAAATTGCCTTTTAGCCTTCTAATCTGATGGAGAATAGTTTGGATCCCAAACTCAAATGTCGCCACTAGCCATCGCGGATATTTTCGTTGTCTCGGGTTGAGGGCGATATTGACCGTGTAAGGTGGAAAAATATTGATTGAGGTTAGATCAGATGTTGAAAGCCTAGCTGTCACGATATTGAAGACACTTATTGTCAATCCGGTTGATCGTGTAAGGTGCCCAAGAAAATCCGGATTTCTGCGTTGTCGGCCATGTTCAGCTGTCATTATGCTCTCAAATGTCATCATATTGTCAATAAATTTGACCGTGTAAGGTCCGCTTTAATGGGCACATTACACGATCAACCGGATTGACAATAAGTGTCTTCAATATCGTGACAGCTAGGCTTTCAACATCTGATCTAACCTCAATCAATATTTTTCCACCTTACACGGTCAATATCGCCCTCAACCCGAGACAACGAAAATATCCGCGATGGCTAGTGGCGACATTTGAGTTTGGGATCCAAACTATTCTCTATCAGATTAGAAGGCTAAAAGGCAATTTTCAATTGGTAAAATTTGAATGAAAATATCTACTTGGTATTATTTAATTAGTTGAAGCGCGTAGTCCTAACCTTAACTTAACCTATTTCCCCTGAATTTTCAGATATTCCTACTAAAATGTATTACAGTAATTTACATTTAATGCGACATTTTTTTAATTGGACATACCTGTAATGCGACACATTTAATTGGACATGTTTACATCTAATTGGACCGAGAAAAATCCGCACTGACAGTGGTTAGTGTCGACGTCTGGTGGCAACTTTCGATTTGGGACAAAACTCGATAGTGTAATCTCTATCAGATTAGAAGGCACGAATCCAGTTTTCAAATGTTAAAATTTGAATGAAAATTTCTACATCATGTTATTTAATTACTTTAAACACGTATTTTTGACTCTTACGTAGCCGTTTGTCTATACATTTCTGATATTTTGACTGAAACTTTTCATTATATATAATATAAAATTATCTTCAAACACGATTTTCGTATGAGATTTTTTCACCACCTGTAAAAAAAGTGTTTTTCATTTAAATAGAATACTAATTTGATACGGATAAGTTAATTTTTATTCATAATTTTTATTTTGAAAACATGCTCATTCCGCCTGAAAATTAATTACTATCTTTGACGTTCCCGAAATCGTGACACGAAGCTCAGTGCCGTCATCGCAAATATCAACAAACACAGCACAAACGAAAAACAGAATGTGAAAAACAAGTTAGAACCAGAAAAGAAAAACATCAAAATGGACTCAGATAACATTTTGATAAATCGTGGTGAGAGTGTTCTACAAGTGGCTGACGAAACGGGCTTTCCACCGTCGAGAATTTACGGAATCGAGAAGCAAGAAATAGCATTGAGGCATTGCAAGGCGTTGGCCAACAAAACTATCCACTGATTTCGAGATAGTAATGGGAAATATAAAGGTAATGAAACCAGATGCCGAAATCGACACAACTATCGTTAAGGAAGGATACGATGTGAAACTTCAAAATACGAATGCAATCGCTCAGCCCATGGCGCCGAAGGAATTAACCAAGAACATTCATAAACTTATCAAAAAATGTTTAGATGGATATTTTAATGCTATTTCCGCGTGTTCTTATCTATATTAATTCATTGCAGCCTCAAAACACAAATCTTATTTATGTTATGGATTAAGGGATGTTCAAGTGCCTACGCGGAATAATGAAACAGGGTAAGCAATGTGTATATTGTGTGTTGAAATGGGTGTTGCAATTTACAAAAAAGTCTAATAAAGTCATATATCTAATCGGAAGTCTCTAATTCGCATCTCAATTTTTACAGGATTGTTATTTTCGCTGCAGAAAAGTGGAAATCATGTGTCGCTTGCCAACTGTTTGTGAGAAACGCAATATCCCATATTGCTATACGCCGAGTCGGAAAGACTCGGGAGCAGCAATGGGTGTGAAACGAGGCACAGTTACAATGCTAATCCGAGAGCAGCCCGATTATCAAGAACAGTTCGATAAACTAAAAGTGAAAAATCAATGCCGTCAACACGAATATACCATTGTGCGAGTTTTTACAACACGAGTGTTTCAACCATTTTTCCAATCAAGACAACTTATGGTGTTACAATCAATTATTTTGTATTTTTGTTATCATGCCATATACCTAATTACAATTCACTATTGTTATTCGCCAAGAAGGCGAATAATTTCATTTTCATATTCGTTTTTCCATTTTTCGACTTCCACTAATTTATGGTCATCACCAACAGCAATAAGAACATTTTTAAGTACATCCATGATGTTGATAGCCTTCTTATAATCATTGCGTTTTTCGGATTGACTGCTCCAAGAGTACATATAACCCGAAGTACTAAGATCACCCTCAGCACTTTCGTTAGCATCGCAATCTTGCTCTTCATGGTCGGCCTCGAAAAAGTCACCACCAGAGGCAATATACTGGGTCAATTGCTCGTCGGTATATATTTGCGCTACATCTATGTTGTCTGAGTTGCTTAGCCATTCTTGAACTTCTTCTTCGGTCAGTACGTAGTTTGGATCAACGAGTTGCACTACTTTAGAAAGTAACACGCGGGGGTCACTTGTTGGTGATGAAATTGTGAAATCGTTGAACGAGTTATAGTTTTGATCTTGACTGACACTTAAGAGATTGCGCCAACAGTTAGCAATCGTTTCTGGAGTTATAGTGGCCCACGCATGAGTCGCTAGTTGAATAGCGTCATAAAGGCTAAATGATTTGATAACTTCTGTGACTGGGCAATCGCTGTCAGTTTCCAACAGAACACGGCGCAGAAAATTCGATGTGTAGATAACTAAAAAATAAAAATAATATTCACTATCTTGGACTCCAAAATGTAATGACATTGTTACCTTTAAAAGCATTGATGATGCCTTGATCCATAGGCTGCAGAATGCTTGTCACATTTGGAGGAAGGAAGATCACCTGAATTTCTGCGTCATCCACTTGAAACTTATCTTTACTGCAATGTGCGGTGCAATTATCTAAAATTAGAAGCGCTTTAGCCGGTCTATTCTGTGCAGCTGCCTTCCGTTTGATTTCAGGAACGAAGACGGAGTAGAACCAATCAGTAAACGTCGCACTAGTTTGCCACGCTTTCTTATTTGAAAAATAGTGTATCCCATCAGGCACGCCTTGCGTTTTAAAGCATCTAGGATTTGCTGCGCGGCCAAGTACTTGTAATGGTAATTTGTGGCTACCACTTGCATTGCTGCAAGGTGTAATTGTCAGTCGCTCCTTCAAAGACTTGCGTCCGGGTGCAGTTTTTTCGCTAAAACTAACCAATGACTTTGAAGGCAAGGCCTTTACAACTAATGCCGTCTCATCAGCGTTATAAATATCATCAGCACTATAGTTGTTTGAAGTTATAATCTCCGTCAATTTATTCTTAAACGGTTCAACCGCAGCAATATCCGCGTCAAGTTTCTCTCCAGAGACAGTTAACGTTCTGATCCCGTTTCTAGCTTTGAAGCTACGTAACCAACCATAACTTGCTCTAAATCGACAATCGGGCGTCGTGCACGATGTTTCGTGGAGAAGCTTGCATTTTTCACATAAGAGTGCATCTGATATCGGTATGTGTTTCTGACGTTTTCCGTAGAACCACAATAAGACGGCTTCATTCAGCAATACATGCGTCGGAAGTCTTATCCGTTTGCGAAACTGGATCGTTTTGTTGGCCATCGTCTTGCAATGCCGCAATGCTATTTCTTGCTTCTTGATTCCGTAAACCGTCGACCGTGGAAGGCCCGTTTCGTCAGCCACTTGTAGAACAGTCTTACCACAATTTAGCAGGTTCAAGTCTATGTTCTTATCTTTGATGGTGAGGACATTATACTTTCGTCTCTTGTATTTCACTGGACGGTTATGTTTATCGGGCTTGCTGTTAGCTTCACTGGCAGTGATTTGTTCTAAAGCAATAGAACAGCTCGAATGAATGTTGGCCGATAGTACATCTTCTAAATGTTCATCTAAATATTCTGCTTGCATGTATTCTTCACCAATGTCTACGAAAGTTGAGTCCATTTTGCTGTTTTTCTTTTCTAGTTCTAACTTGTTTTTCACATTCTGTTTTTCGTTTGTGCTGTGTTTGTTGATATTCGCGTTGACGGCACTGAGCTTCGTTTCACGATTTTGGGAGCGTCAAAGATAGTAATTAATTTTCAGGCGGAATGGACACGTTTTCAACATTAAAATAATGAATAAAAATTAACTTATCCGTATCGAATTTGTATTCTTTAGAGATGAAATACACTTTTTTTTACAGGTGGTGAAAAAATCTCGAACGAAAATTGTGTTTGAAGACAATTTCATATTATATATAATGAAAAGTTTCAGTCAAAATATCAGAAATGTATAGACAAACGGTTAAATAAGAGTCAAAAATACGTGTTTAAAGTAATTAAATAACATGATGTAGAAATTTTCATTCAAATTTTAACATTTGAAAACTGGATTCGTGCCTTCTAATCTGATAGAGATTACACTATCTAGTTCGGGACCCGAATTGAAAGTCGCCACCAGAAGTCGACACTGACCACTGTCAGCGCGAATGTCCAATTACAGGTCACAATCTCCTCTAATGCGACACTGAGTGGTACCTCGGCATGTCGCATTAAATGTAAATTACTGTATTATAATATAACGTCAATTTCAGACATAATTTTTGTATTGGATTTTCTCACCACTTGCAGAAAAAAGTGATTTGCATTCACATAGAATACTAATTTGATTCGTAAAAGTTAATTTTCATTCATAATTTACACTTTAGAATTCGGTTTTTCTTCTCAAAAATACATCATAATACTCGTTTCACAAATACAGACTGTTCCTTTCAGATTCAGAGATGCCAGATTATTTTAGTTTGCGAAAATATATGCAAGTTATTTTATCTGCAAGCAAATGTTTTTATTCCATAAATGAGACTATGACAGTAGAATCCCGATTATCCGCGAGCGGGTGATCCGCCCTGCGGATTATTCGTGACTGCGAGTTCCATAGTAAATCAATAAGCCTTTCCGGTATTTGTTAGTGAGTGGTAGGCCCATGCTCTTTTGTTGTGGTCATGGCTTTTACATTATTTAGCAACTGCTGTACACGACCTTATAGATGGATAGTTGATTGATTTCTGTATTGATAGAACATAGTTTTTATGTTGAAACATCTCTTTTCGTGTTTGTATTTTTTTTGTCCTTTAATGGGTCATCCGCGATTTTCATTAAACGCGGTGAGTTTGCCCGACTATTCCGCGGATAATCGGGATTCTACTGTAGCTTGAATTAACACATGATGTTTTTTCATCTGTGATTTCCCCAGATCTTCTCATTCTCCAAATTTTATAGCGGAGTGTGAAGAAACACACAACCCGCTCACTAGCGCAAAGAATGACCGAGTTCAACGTTAAAAAAATCCTAAAACGTTGTTAAGTTTCGTCCACTTTCTCACCATCACTTTGTCAGTTTACTTTGAAGTTTTGATTTGTATCGTGAAAAGTACCGTATTTTGCTATTCAAAGTATCGGTTTTCCAAACCAAAAGCTTTCATTTATGATTCCTACAATTTCAGTAGTTTATAAATTTTAATTGCAATCGCAAAAAAGACTAACAAAAATTAAATGTGCGCTTGCATATCTGGCAACTCAGTCTGGAAGTCCGTGAGGTAAAACGTCAACATCATGCATCCATATGAAATGTCACGATATTGATGCTCGAAAATCAGAAAATCCGGATTTCTGCGTTGTCGGCCATGTTCAGCTGTCATTATGCTCTCAAATGTCATCATATTGTCAATAAAGTTGACCGTGTAAGGAAGCTCGGTGGGAACAAAAATACCCCCGGCTTGCATGTATATTTGCAAAGCGAATTTCCACAGGTACATCGATTTTGAGACTGTTAGTCCGTGTTGGGGAAACCGTAAATCGTTCACTGTTTACGTCACGCAATCTAATAATTCACCGCTACCCTGTATTTAATTATCTTGTTCCTTTTTATTGTCACACCTTCTTATGTCATATACTTGAAGAAAGAAAAACTCATTATAATTGTAACGTGTAAAACGAAAGACGCGTTTATTTTCTTTCTCGCTAACGCGAGTAGATTTTATACAGTCCACTGAAGTAAAGGCTGAAATCCATAGGGCTTTCGAACCGGATCTTCGTTTGGAACAGCCGAAATCGATAATTGACGAGATTTTCCACTGGAAAAACTCGATTCTTTGAAGTGAAAAAGTGAACATTCGGTCGAGGCATCGCGGCGTCGGTCGAGTGTGTGTGTATGCTGTTGACGAGCTCAAAGTGTGCACACTCTGAGGATCAAACAAGATCGAACTTGTTTCAAATGCTGACCGGGAAAACCGGGAATCTGAAGCTGACGAAGTTTCCACTGGGAAACCTCGATTCTTAAGAAAAAAGAATAGTGAACAATTAATCTGCCCATCGCGTCAGTCGAGTGCGCATGTGTGAGTGTGTTGCAGACGAGCAACAAGCGAACCGAAACTGTATAAACTTTCAAGAGTGAACATGATGAAACTTGTTTCTTGAATGGAAACTGAAACAGACGCTCTACAGTCGATAAGTGATCAACTAGTGCAACAACGAAGAAAAGAAGAATCGCGAGTTATGGAAGAAACGCTTAAGGCTCTCGTTCATCAGAGAGGGGCAGTAAGGGGGAAACTGACGCGAGTGAAGAACGCACTTGTGCACAGTGATGCCGTTCCTAACCCGAACATTAGAAACGTACACTTTTTGAAGTTGCATGCGAAAACTGTTGAGAACTGTTATAGTGAATACAACGCATTTCAAAACCAAATATATGCCCTTCCCCTCTCTAATGAACGACGATGCGAACAAGAAGAGCGTTATGTGGAGTTCGAAGCTCTTTATAACGAGCTCACGATTCAGCTGAGCACCCTGTTAGAAGAGTTAATACCGAAGCGGAGATGCTGCCCCCGGATCCTCCTGCTGGTGGAAATACTATTGCACCTGTAGCTCCTGTGCTCGTCCCTCAGCATTTCATTCCTCCATTGGCCGTTCCGCTACCTACCTTCGATGGGACGTACAAAGCTTGGTACTCCTTTAAGTCCATGTTCCAAAACGTAATGGCACGATACGCAACGGAAACACCTGCAATCAAACTATATCAGCTCCGGAACGCTTTGGTTGGAAAGGCAGCTGGAGTAATCGATCAAGATATCATCAATAACGGTGATTATGAAGCTGCTTGGGCTATTCTAACTGACCGATTTGAAGACAAGCGATTGATTATCGACAAACACATCGAGGCCATCTTTTCTCTGCCGAAACTTGCAAAAGATAATTCGATTGAACTGCGGCAACTTGTCGACGCCTGTGTGAAAAACGTTCAGGCACTCGAAAATCTGGAACTCGAAGTCGATGGTTTGGGTGAGCAAATGCTCATTAATCAGCTAGCATCGAAGATGGATCGAGACACACGTAAAGTGTGGGAAACAAGGCAGGACCCGGGGGAGCTTCCATCATATATGTATACAATTGAGTTCCTTAAGCAACGCTGCAGAATCATGGAAAACGTGGAAACGAACAGTGCTAAAGTAGAGATCCCGAAGCCGGTACGACCGGTGAACAAATCGAAGACTCTAGTGACTACAAATGAACTACAGTGTACAATGTGTAACAATACACACGAACTCTATAAGTGTGATGAATTTAAAAAGAAGAATATTAGTGAGAAATATAATCTGCTTCGAAGGTCTGGCTCCTGTTTCAATTGCCTTGGAAAGGGGCATCGTACAACTGATTGCGCAACCTCGAGTACGTGCCGAAAATGCAACAAAAGACACCATACGTTGCTGCATCCGGTGGAAACCAAAGCAGAACAAGTAGTGAACCCGACACCCACGACGAAGTCAGCAGGAGAAAGCGATTCCCGCTCTGAATCGACAACGGACAACGTCACTTCCGTTGAAACGAAGCACAAGAATCAAAACGTGGTTCTTTGTGTGTCATCAGATCTTCAAAATAAGCAGACTCTTCTAACTACCGCTGTGGTACTCGTATATGACTACGGTAGTAATCTCCATCCGTGCAGAACGCTTATCGACTCATGCTCCCAGAACCACTTTGTGACTGAACGATTTGCCATGCAGCCGGCGCTCAAGAAGCACCGTGTCGACTATCAAGTCAGCGGATTGAATGGAGGCATTACACGAATCCACAACGTAGTGCGTGCTACAGTGAAGTCTCGCGTCACCAGCTTTTCGACCGAGCTTGAACTATTGATAGCTCCAAAGATCACAACTGATATGCCAGCGAGATCGTTTGACGTGACGAACTGGAACCTTCCAACCCACGTTGAGCTCGCAGACCCCAACTTCAACAAGCGGGGTCGAATTGACATGCTGCTGGGAGCAGAAATCTTCTGGGATCTTATTAAGACAGAACGAATCATCCTTGCGGAGAATTTACCTTCGCTTAGAAACACCGAACTAGGATGAGTGATCGGAGGAGTGATTTCCGAACATACACCTGTTATAGCCCTCACATTTTGCAGCGTCGTCGAACGAGACGATTTCAGAGACTTATTGAAACGATTTTGGGAGATAGAAGGTGCCTAGGATCTGCACCAAGATTCCACTACGACTACCGACGAGTGCATCCAGCATTTCCAGAACACTTTTCAACGTATGCCTGATGGGAGATTCTTAGTCCGACTTCCATTTAACGAGCGAAAGAGCGAACTGGGAGGTTGTCCTTTTGAATCTTGGATGGGACGATGCTGATCCAGAAATCATTGCTGAGAAGTGGCGCGCCTTCCGATCTCAACTGCCAGCGTTGTATAATCTTGAAGTGCCTAGGTGGATTCTTAGCGATGGACCAAATATTGTGGAACTTCACGGGTTCGCCGATGCGTCAGATCAAGCATATGGGGCGTGCCTCTACACGCGTCTCGTACATCAGAATAATACTGTGGTGATGAAACTCATGTGCAGTAAGTCAAGGATTCTACCAAAAAAGAAGGGAAAGACAAAGTCGATTACAACGCCGAGAGCCGAGCTCCTCGCTGCTCTGCTCTTATCTCGAGAAGTGACTAAGGTAATTAAATCAGTTGACGTCAGCTTCGACCATGTGATACTATGGAGCGATTCACAAATAGTGCTTTGTTGGATTCGCAAACCACCGGCAGTCCTGCAGTTGTACGTTTCGAATAGGGTGACCGAGATACAGAAACTTACCAACAAGTTCCATTGGCGATATATTCCTACGAACGATAACCCCGCCGACCTAATATCGAGAGGTGAGATGCCTCAACATCTGCTCCACCGACAAATTTGGCCCAGATGTGCTGAGTGAAGACGTTGTGCTGGTTGCACAGCCGCCTCCACTACATGATGAAGACCTTCCGGAAGTACGAACATGTCTTGCGCTTAACACATCACCAAGAAGATTGGATATATTCAACCGAATCGGCACGTTCAGTCGGTTACAGCGAAGTATGAGCCTGGTGGTTCGATTTGCACACTGTGTTATCTCCGGAAGAAAGGTGTTGAAGAAAGGTCCACCGACAGTCAATGAATTTGATCAAGCATTAAAACTGATAGTGCACTTCGTGCAAGAGGAAGCGTTCCAGCCGGAATTGTGCGCATTAAAGGAGGGCAGTACACATCGCCTACGAAATCTGAACCCGTTTGTTGATCCAATCGACGGAACTCTGCGAGTTGGTGACCGTGTGAAGAAGGCCTTTATTCCATACGATAGTCGCCATCAAATGTTGCTACCAGCGAAACATCCTGTGACTGAACTACTGATCCGTCATGAACACCAGAACAACCTCCACGCAGGGCAAAGGACTTTGCTTGCAATTGTGCGCCAACGGTTTTGGCCATTACAGGTGAAGAACACTATACGAAAAGTAATAAGACAGTGTATCATATGCTTCCGAGCAAACCCGTTAAAGACAACGCAATTGATGGGTGATCTTCCATCGTATCGAGTGCAACCATCACCCGCTTTCTTCCACACTGGCGTGGATTATGCCGGTCCATTTTCAATTAAATCACTAACCCAAGCACGTAAGCCGATGATTACTAAAGGATACGTATGTCTTTTTGTATGCCTTAGTACACGTGCCATCCATCTCGAGCTTGTATCGAGTCTGACCACCGATGCCTTTATCGCGACTTTAAGGCGCTTCACGGGACGACGAGGACCCGTCAGTAAGATTTTCTCAGACAACGCGACGAACTTTGTCGGTGCTGAAGCCGAGTTAGAGCGTTTGAGTAAACTATTTGCAGCAGAACAGCACGTCAAGCAGCTGACAGAGTTTTGTCGAAGTCAATCGATTACCTGGAGCTTCATTCACCCGAGAAGTCCCCATTTTGGTGGGATTTGGGAATCTGGTGTAAGATCAGTCAAATACCATCTGAAAAGAGTGGTTGGCAATCAACAACTGACTTTCGAGGAGATGAGCACAGTGTTGGTTCAGATCGAGTCGGTACTCAATTCACGTCCGCTAACACCATGCTCTGATGATCCCAACGATTTAACTGCCGTAACACCTGCACATTTTCTAGTTGGGCGCCAGATGCAGTCCATCCCTGAACCGTCGTACCCCAATCTGAAACTTTCAACACTGTCACGGTGGCAATTAGTGCAGGTCATCCTACAACACTTTTGGAAAAGATGGCTCGCCGAGTATTTGCCAGAGATGCAGAAACGCCAGAAGTGGTTTAAAATCACCAAAATTCAACCAGGAGCTCTAGTACTAATCAACGACCCCAGTCAATTTTTCGTAAATTTGGAAAAATGTCGTCGAACGAAAAAAAGCGTCGTGAATTAATCCTGTGCACTCATTTCGAGAATCCGGAGTTGTCACATCGGGACATCGGTAAGATGCTGGAAATCGTCCAATCCACGGTCAGCAGAGTACTAGAACGATACTTCGAGAACCTAACCATCGACCGGAAGGTGAAGAACGGCAAAAATGGATGCACCGTCAGTGAAAAAGATCACAAGCGCGTAGTTAAGCAGTTTAGACGTGATCCGAGAAGTTCGGTCCGGGATGTCGCCAATAAGCTGAATTTGTCATGTTCATTCGTCCAGCGGACCAAGCAGCGGGAGGGCCTGCGTACATACAAGGTTCAGAAGGCTCCTAACCGCGACGAAAGGCAAAACATGGTGGGGAAGACGCGAGCCCGGAAGCTGTACACCGAAATGCTGACGAAGCCGCATTGCCTGGTAATGGACGACGAAACCTACGTCAAAGCGGACTTTCGTCAGCTGCCGGGCCTGTTGTTCTTCTCCGCAGAGGACAAATTCAGCGTTCCGGAGGAGATTCGCAAGCAGAAACTATCCAAGTTTGCCAAAAAGTACATGGTGTGGCAAGCGATTGCTCTTGCGGAAAGCGGAGCGCCCCCTTCGTGATGACCGGCACGGTAAACGGGCAGGTTTACCTTAAGGAGTGCCTACAGAAGCGCTTACTACCATTATTGAAGCAGCACGAGGACCCGACCATCTTCTGGCCGGATCTAGCTTCGTGCCACTATTCAAAGGACGTGTTGGAGTGGTACGAAGCCAATGGGGTCACCTTCGTGCCAAAGGAATGAACCCGCCCAACGCGCCGGACCTTCGCCCAATAGAGAAATATTGGGCGATTATGTAGCAGGCCCTCCGGAAGAACCCAAAAGTTGTCAAATCGGAGGCGGACTTCAAAAGAAAATGGATTTCTGTTCAAAAAACAGGAAGTGGGTTATATCTATGGTATAACCGCAAGGGTGACGTAGGACTATCGTTGATTTAGGGATCATTTGTTTGAAGTTGAATCTAAATCCATCCTGAATGAATGAATAAATAAATATTTGGGTGGCTTCAAAAACGAGAGCATTACGTTGGAGGCTCAAGGTTATATGCATCCAATATTGGATACAAAAAACCTTGTTCTGAAGAATAATCTTCAGAAGCTTTCCTGTTAACTGCACTTGATTGACAAACCACAAAACCAAATGTATGTGGTCGCAGTATTATATGGATAGCAAAAATTAAAATAAACTCGCTTGAATGTAATTTTCAATTCCATGGGGAACTGGCAGATTATTTTTCAGCAACGATCATTTCTTTCCAGGTTTCTTCTCGATAACCAGCAAACGAAAAGAGTTGCGCGCGTGTATGTGTGTGTTTGTGTGGCGGCTGCTTCAATGTCTTCCCGAGGAACCGTATTTCAATGCTGATTTCGATGCTCTCTTGGTCACCTTCTCTTCTCCTTCTGATCGATCGGCTTTTCTGCGCTCCCTCACAGTTAAAACAAACTGATTGCATTTCAGGTCAGGTCAGGCCAGGTAATGAATCCCTCGATCCCTCGCCGTTCAGCTCGTTCAGTAACGATGTTGTCTTGTCGATGTCCTCAGGCGTCGTGCACAAATTACGTAACGCTAAAAATCCGGATCTTGAACCCCCTTTCCCCCACCCCTTACGTAACGGAATTTCCTATCTCTAATAAACAGAAAGTAACGCAACATCTACCCCCTCCCCCCTTATCACGTTACGTAATTTGTGCACGACGCCTCACGAAAAATGAATGGGTTCACCACCAGAATATCATTTAAGTATGCTTTTCGTGCGTGAATGAATCGAGAGAAGGTGTGGTTTACGATGGCAATTTGGAAGGCAAACTAGAGGAGAATGAACTCTCTGAGTATGAAAATTTCGGCGACTGAGCAATAATCGATTGAAAATTATATAATTTTCGCGATACGAAACATTTTCCGTTGCGCGCGCATACAATATTGAATACGAAAATATCCTACTGATGGGAAAGAATAATCTTCCGAAGCTTTCCAGCTAATTACACTTGATTGAAAAATTACGAAATCAAATGTATTTGGTCGCTGTGTTATATGGTTAGAAAACATTAAAATAAACTCTTTCGCATGAATGTGTTTTTCAATTCCTAGGGAACTGGCAGATTGTTTTTCAGCAACGATTAGATCTTTCCGGAATTTTCTCGATGCTGTATGGCATCCAAACGAAAATTCTCGTTTCAGTTTGACCTGCAAAAAACTTTTCTGAACTCTAATCCATCAAATTTGGAGCCCTGAAAAGGACCGTTGATTATATGCTAAGCTAATATAGCACCCTCTCCTTGGATTCGACGGGCCAGCTGAATGTCCTTGGGCATGATGTGACGCGTTTTGCGTGGATAGCACACAAATTTGTATCTTCGAATAAGCCTCCTGCAGCGTCATAACCGCGGAACTTTGGGAGCGCAAGTCGGTTTTGAAGTCCTGAGCAAAGTTCCCGGTCGATAGCGATGTGGCTTCCTCACCTATCCTGCGGCTGGTGCGCTAATCGAGCTGCTTTCGTGTGCCTTAACACCGAAAGACTAACGAGCTGTCTGCTTGGTCCCAAACAAACGAGTCGTCACGGTGCAAGAGTAGAGTAAGAAATGAACGAAAGCAAGGGAAGTGTCATTTTATAAAACATAAAAGTATCGAATGTAAACCCCACCCTCTTTATTATATAAGCTTACTGTATACTTACGAATATAATAAGGGTGGGGTTTAGATTCTATACTTTTATGGTTTATAAAATGACGCTTCCTTTGCTTTCGTTCATTTCTTACTCTACTCTCGCACCGTGAGGACTCGAACTCGTTAGTCTTTCGCAGACAGCTCGTTAGTCTTTCGGTGGAAAGGCACATGAAAGCAGCTCGGATAAGCGCACCAGCAGCAGGATAGGTGAAGAAGCCACATCGCTATCGACCGGGAACTTTGCGTGAAATTCGTCGCTATCAGAAGTCGACCGAATTGGTGATCCGCAGCTACCTTTGCAGCATTTGGATCGTGGAATTGCTCAGGACTTCAAAACCGACTTGCGCTTCCAAAGTTCCGCAGTTATGACGCTGCAGGAGGCTTATTCGAAGATACCAATTTGTGTGTTATCCATGCAAAACGCGTCACATCATGCCCAAGGACATCCAGCTGGCCCATCGTATCCGAGGAGAGCATGCTATATTAGCTTAGCATATAATCAACGGCCCTTTTCAGGGCTCCCAATTTGATGGATTAGAGTTCAGAAAAGTTTTTTACAGACCGAACTGAAAGGAGCATTTAGCGAAAATCGTTGTGTCGATGATAATTCGATACCGATAGGTGCCATGGATATGGATTTCATAATGAAGAATATGAAATATATGACATGATGTAGTGAATATATCCGAAGAAATCACTTTGGTGAAACTGCATTATAAAATTATTTGTGTACGAATGCCGCAATCGATAGTCGACTCTAATTTGCGCTGGGTAATTTCCTCGGAGGACTCAATTCCTCCTTTGAGCATTAAGAAACTCTTTCTGGTAAAACGAAGTGGTATGAATCACATTATTTGAATGATAGAATGAAGAAGTTTTCTGCCAATTTCCTTCAACCTCCAAACATATCTTTCTCCCGTTTGTCGTTTTCGCGTTCGCTAATCCTTTCTCACAACACCCATTTCTCGTTTGAGAAATTGTTGAGTAAACATTGTTTGCCAGTGCGCGTAGAGCGGGAATTCCTAAAGATTCATTGCACCTCTAATAAATTGCAGAAAGACGTGGTCTTAGGTTGATCGCACTTGATTGAAAAAATCCAAAACGAAATGTATTTGGTCGCAGCATTATATGAGTAGAAAGCAAATAATCGCTCGAAAATGACTTGATTTTCGCGATGATGTTTCACGTTTTTCATGTTATGCATCCAATATTGGATACTGATGGGAAAAAAAATATTCAGAAGCTTTCCTATTAATTGCGATTGATTGAAAAATCACAAAACCAAATGTATTTGGTTGCAGTGTTATATGGATAGAAAACATTAAAATAAACTCTTTCGCATGAATGTATTTTTCAATTCCCAGGGGAACTGGCAGATTATTTTTCAGCAACGATGATAGCAACGAGAACTCCGCGCGTGTATATGTGTGTGTGGCGGCCGATGTTTCAAGCGGAACCGTGGCATCACTCTCCTCCTGATGGATTCCCTTCTGGCCTTAGGTGCACATACAGGCTCTTGGTGACACCGTTCATTAGCGCTTTCATGATAAACGAAAAAAGCTTCACAACACAGCGACAACATGCTCCAATCGCTGTTCAATCATAACTGAGGGGGTTTACGAGCGGCGCTCGCTTATATACCGATATGTGATTTCAATAGCCTGTTTTGAAAGCAATTTTCAGACTATTGAAACAAGTTTTTGGATGAAAAAGTAACAAGTATATGACGCGTAGACCTTTTATCTTTCGAATGAAGTGTTTATCATACCATTTCGTTCAGTTGTTTAAGAGCTATTAACGCTCAAAATCTCGGTCTCCGGCGTAACGCTTTCATTATCGAAACTTTGGTTTTACACCCCGGTATAGAAATGAAAGACGTAGTCCTACGTCAAAAAACTACAACCTGACGTTGTACAGAACCTTATGGACGGGGTAAAGAGGAAGGTGCGAGCATACGGGCTTGGGCTCGAAGTATGAATAAAAAGAAAATGCCAAAAGTTGTCTAATAGTTTTTATTTTACTGTCTAAAATTTTCAAAAAGATCGGTCTACTGGGCGAATTTCTACAGCGCTTTTTCCGTGATGCAATTTGATGTGACACACCCTTTATTCATTCGTATTCGTTGCCAGCTGAACAATAACCCCTACAACATTTGCACCGCACGACATTTGTACGACAACTTTTGATTTTTCCGTATTTGAATCTAAACGTTTGAGTGTTTGCTGAGTGCTGAGGTTTTATTTTATCCTATGATTTTTTTTCTGTAATTTTGTACATGAAAAGTTGATCATTCTGGGATCTGTGCTCCACGATATTCAAATAATGGACACCCCTTGATGTAGTCCTACGTTTTTCCGGTTATGTTCTCGACATTACCCACCCGTCTTTTCAATAAGAAAATGTTTATTCCTATCGTTTCAAAATGGTTCGCGTTTTATATATAGACTGATGAATTATTAACAAAAAAGTGTTTGTCCGCGTTCACGTTCACAAGAACTCTAAACCTATCTTGAACTGTAAAATGATATGTCTAGCAACTCTCGAGTTTCTAATGAAAATTTCCATACGGATGCAATTTCATTCAATCGGATCTCTGCACGGGTTGAAACTCTTCGTTGCTTCGGGATGATTCGTGAACAACTGTATATTTTTTCCGAATTACTTCATTGAAGCTCGATGTTTATTTACTTCACGTTTACTGGCGAACTGTTAATATAGACGTGAACGTGAACAAAAACATTTTATTCACCACGATTTTTTGAGTTGTTTGTTCGCAATGTAGTTCACCGTGAAATGATCGTACTATTCCACTACTTTTCATGTTCACGTTCACGGGGACTCTAAACCTGCCTTAATATGGACGTGAACGTGAACAAAAACATTCTATTCACCACAAGTTTATGAGTTGTTTGTTCGCAATGTGGTTTACCGTGAAATGATCGTACTATTCCACCACTTGTTCGAGTTCACGTAAAGTACCAATCTGCACTTTTTGACGAAAATCTGTACCCTGTACTGTACAGAATCTGAATAAATATACCTTTCCACATAAATCTGTACGAGTGGCAACACTGGTTCTCATATATGGTTCTTACAAATGGCGATTTGTGAGCCTGAGTAAATAGTTTCCGCCATCTCTTTATTTGTCTATGCCTGTAAAGAAATATTCTGTAATAATATAATCGTGTGACATTAGTCGTATTCGTATATTCATCCAAACCTATTTGCCATGTATGTATATCGTTTCCAATTGCATGTATATGCTGATTGGGCACATCAAATATACGCAATTTATATTAGCCATACTTGTATGTTTATGAATATAAATCTCAAAATAAGATCATTACATTAAAGTTTCGTTTCGAACAACTTATACAACAATGTTTGGGATTTTCACAGCAGCAAATTTCGCAGCTTGAAACCGTAATTTCATTTATTCAATTAATTTTATTTCTTCATTTCAGGTTCTACTTAAATTTTACAGTTTCTTTGTTATTTTTTAATTATCTACACTTTTCAGGTCTCTCAGGATCCAGCGGTTATTCTGCTATTGAAACATTGATTGGTTAACAACATACAATTCAATCACTTTTTTTTTATTACCAATAAATTTCGTTTGCAAATTCGTACAATTTTATATCAATTGTACCTTTTCTGTAGTAATTTTTTAGTACATATCAGGGATACTTTTTAATAAAAAAATGTTCAATTGAATCCACTTATTTCCTTTTTCTTTGCCGTGCTGCATTTGAGAATTGGTGGAAACGTTGACGGAACGTGGACGTTCTTTTCCATATCGTTCTATGCGAATCGCACATAATACCGTCATATATACGATGATGGCTTGTGATCTTTGTGACAATTTGTATGCCCATATGTATCAGCAATCCCCTTCCCGCCTTTTTTGTAAACAATCCCCTCTAACACTCTTCGCCACTTACCATATCCCTCGCTTACTTACTGAAGGTACGGGCTCACCTATAGTAATACTTCCATTCACCTTGGTTGAGTCTAATTATATTTTGTAAACAATCCACTCAACGAGCACATTTGATATTTGTCGTGCTCGAGATGATGGTTGCTAACTTATAATTGTACAGTTTTGTGCTTCAAATTCCTTAGAATGAAAGAAAATCGCTGCAGCAGTGAGATGGCGATTGTTAGAAACAATTTGTAAGTATATTTTTGTATTACTACTATCGGGTGTTCTATCCTGTTGATGTATATTAAAGTGCGTTTCCATTAGGAAGACATTGAAGAATATCACAAAAATTCAATGTGAACACTGTTTACTTGCTCCTCATTGGGGAATATTATTCATTTTTTATCCATAAATCACTAAAACAAGCATAAGTGAATAACACGGAAGAAAGTTCGATAATTAATTCACTTCTTTCAAGACACATGCATTTCCGTTATATCTTCCTGTTTTTGTAGTATGGAAACGCACCCTTAGACCGCGGTTACATTGAAAACTATCTTGTACGAAAATGTAGCCTTGTGAGCTCGTGAAAATTTGTATGCCATCGTCAGAAATAAACAAGCACAGCAAAACAAGACCAAATAGGGACGAATGGCCTTCGAGTTAAAGTCCCTTCATACAAGAACATACTACACTTCATTTAGCCGACATTAAAGGATTCTAATTAGTTAAATGACCGGAGAAGCGTTGATAATGCTCATCCGAGATTCGTGTCTTGATCAATCAAACAATTGCAATTCGTTTAATTATATTTCATAAAAAAAATCCCTTAACAGAGAACAATGCAGCTTCTGCTTTGATGTGCGCAACGGGGAATTTCAACACGCACTGGTCCCCACTCACCTTCCACAGCAGAAGCTAGAGATTGTGCTGCAGAAATTTAGCGGTTTCACTTCCCAGTTAAGCAGCTATCCTACGTGCGACAAATGCCGTCAAGAATTCATAAGCCTCCATAACGTTCCCGAGAGCTGCTTCCAAATTATTCCCAGCGCCGAACCGACTGACATTAAGATGGAACCAGAGTTAATGATTGATGATCACAAGCCGTGGGGAAATGATAACGTTGATGAGACAGAGCCAACAGCGGACTTTGGGCCTATCGAACAGGAAACCAAAATTCAAATCAAGGAAGAAAACGGAGAGCTATTTTTTATCAACGAAATGGACGAACAAGATGACAATGCATCAACGGGTGAGAATAGGATGTTATTTTCCATACACATTTCTGATAATCTATTCAGCAGAAAAATCGTTCCGTTGTGAAAAGTGTGAAAAACCATTTCGCACAAAAATCGGACTTCAAGAGCACCTTCGCATTCATACGGGTAGGTAAAAAATATTTTCTAGATAAATCATTCAGCAGGATCATTTCTCCGTAGGTGAATGTCCCTATTCTTGTCCACATTGCCCGAAAACGTTTAAGGATCGTACTGGGCTTCAAATGCACCTTCGAATCCATACAGGTTTGGGAAATATGTTTTACTATAATGAACCATTCAATAGAATCATTCCTTTGCAGATGAACGTCCCTTTCCCTGTCCATATTGTTCGAAAGCGTCAAAGACTTCTGCAGCACTCCAAACGCACATTCGAACTCATACTGGTTGGTGAAGTTGGAAAAATTTGTTTACCATTCAGCAGAATTATTCCTTTGCAGGTGAACTTCCATTTTCTTGTCCACATTGTCCGAGGACCTTTAACCAAGGTTCGGCGCTCAGACTGCACATTCGAACTCATTCGGGTTGGTGAAGAATGTTTTTCTGTGCTTAACCATTCAACAGAACTCTCTTCTTTCGCAGATGAGCGTGCCTTTCCTTGTCCGCATTGTCCGAAAGCGTTTAAGATTGCTTCAACACTCCGACTGCACATTCGAACTCATACGGGTAGGTGAAAAATGTTTTACTATTATTATTAGGGATACCATCCGTCCTGATTTGGTAGGACATGTCCTGATGTTGAGATCCTTTTGGGGTGTCCTGATTTATTTTTCGTATTCCAGCATTTGTCTTGGTTTTCACAAAAAAAAATTGTGGCGTACAATCATTTTTTTTCGTTGTGTTTTTTATTCTTGAGTAAAAACTTTTTTTCATCTTAGAGACGAATGAACTCTCTGAGTATAAAGTCTCTTTAATTCAATACCGTTGCCGTTTTTTCAGTGGCGTCTCGTGAGTAAATTGACTAGTTGTGCACCTACACGGTGACTCAAATCTTTTACTCAAAATCGCAAAATGGGGGTTAATTAGTGCTCGAATAATGTTTTCTTTATGCAAAAATTTCGTTTCTCGTTTTTCATCCTATTTCAATCATTTCAGAGTCTAATTCCAAATTTGAGCTATTTTTCATAGTCGTGCGTAGTTGATATTTGTTGTATATAAATTCAATATAACATTGCACCAGTTTAGATGCGCAATGAAGTATGATATGATGTTTCTTAAATATAATATTAGGCTGTCAAAAAAGTCCTGCGGTATTTTTTTTTGAATTTTCATTTGTTCATAAAATTAGTTACAATCATCTGTTTTAAGTCAAATATGCGCCGTTTTGTTCGATGACTTGTTCCCAACGAGATGCCAACTTCATAATACCCCTGTTATAGAAGCTCGCTTCCTTACTGGCAAAAAACTCGGATAGCCAATTTTCACAAGCCTCTTTTGTAGCTAACTTCTGACTGCCTAGCTCGTTCGTCATGGACAAAAACAGGTGGTAGTCACTTGGTGCAAGGTCCGGACTATACGGCGGATGCAAAAGAACCTTCCATCCGAGCTCCCGGAGCTTCTGGCGTGTCACTAAAGAAGTGTGTGGCCTGGCATATGCAGTCCTTGTATCACCATCCCACTTGGTGTCACCTATATACATTTTTCCCAGACAAGTAGAAATTCATTATATGTTTCAACTAAGTTGATCATTCTAGAGCTGTAGGCCCACTTGAATTTGTACACGTTCGGGATCTTTTGCTGCATAAATTTCTTCAACAAGGAAAAAAACCATTTCCTTGTTTTTGAACGAGCCGAGTGCGAGTGGCTGTATTTAAAACCTATGACGCAGTACCAAACTCCGCATTTGCTCTAACGTGTCGACGCAGGCACGTACATGAACGTGCACGTGCGTGTCTGCTAGGTGACCGAGACATTGTTTTCGAGTGGCAGTGTCACGAGTGCAAAATGGAGGAACTGATTGAAGCTGTTCGAAGTGAAAAATGCTTATACGTGGTAAAACACCAAGACTATTTAAATACAAAATTAAAGGATTCTATTTGGAAACGAATAGCAGAGACGCTAAATCTCAAGGATGGTAAGTATTACTTGTATAAATCTTACTGATGATATAAATGTGAAAGTATGGATGTTTGTTTGTTCATGGCATAAAATATAGTCTAGTATTTATATAAAATAGATTAGGTATGTAGGCAATAAAAACTAAAACTGTTCTGTAGGCAGATATGAAATTCTAACATTTATTTAATATACTAATATGTGTAGGTATTTACAAAATAATTACAAGAAACAATGTTGTATTAATTGTCGAACGATATCAATACGCGCCCCGTTGCACGCTGTGGTTTTGCCAAGTCACTCGTCCTTCTACGGAGTTAAAATAATCCGTAAATTGGTCTCTTATTTCAAATGCCCTTTTCGAAACGCGACCTCTCAATCGCGGCAGAGGCAGTAATTGTTGAAAATTTGGTAAATTTTCATATTCCTCATCCATAGTTCTAGTATTACTTTTTGTGCGTAAATAGTTATGCAAGACACAACTCGCCATAACAATTTTGTTGACTGTTTCTCCTTTCATTTCAAATGGACGTAAAAATATTCTAAACCGGGAACTCAATATGCCGAATGCACATTCAACTGTTTGTCTTGCTCTTGAGAGTCTGCAATTAAAAACTTTGTTTCTATAATTGTCTACCACTCGTCTCTGAGGAAAAGGTCTCATAAGGTTTTCCATTAAAGGAAATGCAGCGTCACCAACAATAACATAAGGCACAACTATGTCTTCTCTTCCAGGTAGACCCTTGAGCTCGGGAAGGTGCAGCTGTCTGTTCATCATTTTTCTCTTTAATATGCAATTATCAAAAATATTTCCATCTGGAAATCTGCCTTTAGAACCGACATCAATAAATACAAATTTGTAATTTGCGTCTACTACCGCCAACAGCACAATAGAATGATGTTGCTTATAATTAAAAAATGAGGATCCACTGTTTATCGGTTTCTTAATTGTCACGTGTATTCCATCGATAGCGCCCACGGTATTAGGCATTTGCCATATATTTTGAAAATCGACGACCTTTTTATTCCATATATCCAGTGTAGGTTCCGGCAAGTAAATAGGTTGCATGTTTCTCCAAATAGCTGAAGATACTTTGGTTATAATATTTGAGATAGTCCTTTCTCCCATTCTGTAACTATAACCCATGCTCCGATATGAGTTACCGCTCACGACAAATCTGTAAAGAAAAAAAAATACCTTTAATATATTTCATATAGTCGTGCTTGTTAATGATGACTAATTTTATTACAGGAAGTGAAGCCAAGAAATGTTGGGAAAAACTGAAAAACAATCACCGAGATGCGCTTCGTCAGCAGAAAATTTCTAAACCGAAAAGTGGATCAGGGGCTGTTAATATAAAGCCATGGCGCTTTCAAGAAAATATGGCATTTTTAATCCCGCATATGGCAAATAGGCCAAGTAACACAAATTTTACTGAAGACATACTAAATGACGAATCATCTCATGGTAATTCAAATACTACAGAAAATGACATTCAAAAAAATGTTGATGATACGGATTTTCATGAATCAGTAGTTGAAGAAACTATTGAAAACCCGGAATCACCATCTCCTGGTACATCAGCTGATGAAGGAAGTAAAAGACGACGAAAAAAGAACACTTTAAATAACTTACTAGCTAAATCGATTGAGGACCATGAACGTAGAGCAGCTAAAAGACAGCAACAACGGGAGCGCTTAATTGCTAACACCAGTAATGATTTCACCATAAGCAATGTTAAACATGATCCACTTTTTCATTTTTTTATGAGTATACTAGCTAACCCGGCAAACTTCGTCCCGCCCATTTACTTGATTAATTCTCGAGTAATGCAGAAATTTGTGTTTTATTTGTATGGCAGCCACCCCTAAGAGAGGGGGAGGGGTATCTAACCACCATAGAAATATTCATTGCACCCTAAAGTTTCCATATGCCTAATTTGGTTTAATTTGCTTGATTAATTCTCGGGTAATGCAAAAATTTGTGTTTCATTTGTACGACAGCCCCCTCTAAGAGAGGGGGAAGGAGTATCTTAACACCATAGAAACATTTATTGCATCCTAAAACCTCCACATGCCAAATTTAATTTCATTTGCTTGATTAATTCTCGAGTAATGCAGAAATTTGTGTTTCATTTGTATGGCAGCCCCCCCCCTTTGAGTGGGGGAAGGACTGTCTAACCATCATAGAAACATTTATTGCACCCTAAAACTTTCACATGCCAACTTTGGTTTCGTTTGATTGATTAATTTCCGAGTAATGCAAAAAAATTGTGTTTCATTTGTATGGGAGGGGGCTGCCATACAAATGAAACACAATTTTTTAAGAGAGGTAACCATCATAGCAACATTTATTGCACCCTAAAACTTTCACATGCCAACTTTGGTTTCGTTTGCTTGGTTAATTTCCGAGTAATGCAGAAATTTGTGTTTCATTTGTATGGCAGCCCCCCCCCCTTAGAGAGGGGGGAGGGGTCTCAAAATATCACGAAAACCTTCCCCGGCCCCAAAAACCACTACATACCAATTTTCATGTCGATCGGTTTAGTAGTTTCCGAGTCTATAAGAATCAGACAGACAGACAGACATCACTCCATTTTTATATATATAGATAGATACGAGACCACAAAAAGATTGCCGCCACTGGCTCAACACAATATCAAAACAAACGTATTTTCATTGGTGTCCCAAGAAGAATCTAAATACTTGGTAGAATATCCGCCTCGTCCACATTCTTCCTATTCACATGTTAGTGATGTAGGATCATATTATTCATCATATACGCCTTCACCTGCAGAACAACAGCCACATTTTGATGCAGAAACATATCGTATGCCTTCTCCTATACAACAACAGCCACAGGAAGGTGGGACACCATTGACACCAAATATTATAGTCATTCAGGGTAATGAACTCGACAATTCTGGAAATACGTTTCAAACTATTTAAATTAAATTTATAAATTATTATGGTGCTTTAAATAGTTCCACTTAATTTTGGAACCGTTTACCTACATAATAAACTTACCTTAAGAAAACGGCCAATTTTTCTTCAGTACTAATTCGTTCATGACCACCATATCCTTGATCTTCTAAATCTGTAGCAATCATCGCATGTACTTCCTTAAAATCGTTCCTAGTCATTCTAAAATAATTTTTAAATTTTTCATCTGAAAACTCAGAAGTTAAATTGAATTCTCCATGTGTTTTCCTTTTGGACAGCTAAGAGCTCTTCCATATTTTTTTTCGGATGATTTCCTTATTAACAATAATCTATTTGAAAACTCGTTATCACTGTCGGATTCTGAACTTATATCAATCGCGTCCATCTTGCTTCACTGACTGATGTACGCAGTGTTGTAAACGGTCGACATTTCTCTCAACCATCACATACTACCCTTGCTCAAGAGTTACGGCTCAATATGTATTGCGAATGTAATCAAGAATGCATTGCTCGGTTCTAACAGTCACATCAGAAATAAACGCACAGCCGCAAACACGACTATCAATTGAACGTTTATATGTTTTCTCTTTCTGTCGACCGTACCCAGAAGAGCGATGAAAATATGCTATTTCCATTCTACCATTCGTGCTCATAAACATCCCTCAATTCCAGCTAATATGACTGTAGTTTTAATGTCATTTGACATTAAAACTGCAGTGTTGTGCATTCTTTTTCTCCCTTTATTCTGCATTCAAGCGTAGCTGCACATATACATCCACCTGCTCACTCACACATCCATACACGATGGATGGTATTCAGACGGATTGCTATATCAAAGCAACCGTCGAACTCTCCCCTATCAAGTGCGAATGTGTTAAATGAACGTTTTCAGCGGTGAGCGTTCCCCGTGAACACTGTTGTTTAACTACGGGGCGATGGATATCTAATGTATAGGACGAAAAAAAGCCGAAATGTCATATGACATTTTTAGTTCGACGGTTGTTTGACTGTTCATTTTATGAAGTTCATTAATTACACAGCACATACGTCTCCATGAACAGTCATACGATGGTGACCATTAGCAACACTGGATGTACGACTCGTGAAACGAATTACGGACACACACGTGCCCACCAATGTCAATGTGACATTGGCGCAGTGTCGTGAACGAGTGCGAGTGTGGGCATGTGCGGCGGGGCTTAGACTCGATGTTGTACGTGAAGGGGTTAACCTCCCTCCCTCGCCCCTCGCCTGATATGCAAAAAACAAGAATTTCGCGAAACAGTGTGTAGAATATGATCGCTTTCACACACTTCCCATCAAGTTATATCAACCAAACTCTAATCGATTACTCACAGGATATTAAATTTCCATCTGTCGTCGCAATGTATAATGAAAAAAATGTTCATTTTTCAATTTTCCGCAATGGTTTTGTTTGTATTGGTGAAAACATCGTTATTTTTTCGACACTGATGCCAGACAACATCATCGAAACAGCTGTAAGGGGCTGTCCACATATCACGTGGACAGAAAAAGCATGATTTTAGATTCCCCCCTCCCCCTCCGTGTACAAACGTAGGCATTAACCCTTTTTCTACGAGCGTCGTCTATAGGCGACGAAGTAGAACCATATTTAAGTGATCTAGGGGCTTCAAATACAGATACTCTTTCATCAATTTCAACGAATTCGCTGAATACTGCCCTGCCACTTTCACGCTTCCAACGCACGACACCGGTGCTTTCAATGGGAAATCCTGTGAAAAAAAATTATTACAACAGTTGCTGATATACTTCGAAGAAGGGAAGGAAATGACACAGCACGCCGCCAAAACTGGACTTTCCGAAGCTTTCAGGGACTATTGCTTTAATTGGTGTGATTCTCCTAGAATCAATACTATCAGAAATAGTTTATATGTTATAAATGAAAATTGTTTAATTCCAATTTCAGATAACCAAGAAAATAAACAAACCGAAGCAAAACGCAAGAGTGAGACAGCCACACAAGCAACAATCGATCTCCAATCCTCTAGGAATGTTGTTGCCGAAAAAGCTGCAAAATGGTTAATTCTGAATAGTTAACCGTGATCTGTTGTCCTTAAAACGGTGGAAAATAAGCTACAAAGCACGCGAAGGCGACTTATTGTTACGAAAATGAATTACCGTCGATGGGGGTGAAAATGGGTCAAAAAAGGTAGTTTCCGAACTTTTTGTTGAACTGTCGTAAATTAGAGTAAAACACAATTCTGATTACGTAGAAATGTTCTCGAATGATGAGCACTAATAAGTGTTCAGGAAATTGTTGAATAATACTGATTTTTCACCGAACTACGATTAAGGGGGTAGTACACTATGAACACTATAAAAATATGAGATTTTCACGATTTTTTTCAACGAGAAAATAAATTACTATGATTAATCTGACATCACAGTTTTATTAGGTATACTTAAGGTGAAGGTGGAAGCTAGCCATTGTAGTAGTATAGGTAAACCCACGTGAAAAAATGGGGGTTTTCCGTTTACTGTTTTTGAAAGCATAGGCAGTCGTGGCAGTGTTCCGAGCTCTGCAATACAATTTTCTTACCCAATGTTAAAGTTGCTAAAACTTATGTTATAGACCCATTGTCGCAACGTGCGGTTGCGACGCACCTGCTCCCAAACACCTTGAGAGAAATAAAACGTTCCCACTTTCGGCGCGCTACTGTGTTTCACCGAGAATCAAAAGAAAACACAACAATGATTCAATGATTCAAAAACAAATAGTCAGAAGTGAAAGAAAGTCCTAAATTGATTGTTACAAAAGCGTTAAGCGTAATTATTCTTAATTGTATATCCTATATTATTCTGCAAATCGAGAGAACGAAGATTCTTAAAAATAACCCCACCTCCAACGAACTAAACAAACGAGACACTAAACGTAAGTTCTCTAAATCTAAATCTAGCTGCAACACAGAAAAACTTATGATAGTGTAAAAAACCTTAAAATTAATATGTACAATTTAAAACTACTTCTATTCCTAAAACTACTATGTACAATAGAACCATTTTAATGTATTGATTTATACCTACGGTAGGGATTTTTTAACGTCGTCGTCATCGCCATCGCCATTGTATTGCGTATTGAAATAAACGTTTAAAAAACCGGAAAATTGTTTCTCTTCCGTTGCGGTTGCAACATTTTAAAAAATCCGTTTAGTTCGTGATCGGGGAAGCTTTATCGAGGTTGCAATAATGCCGAGAAATAATCGGGCAAAACCAGGTGTGAGTTGTGCGCTGTGCAAGGATCTCGACAACAGCCGGATGGTTAGTTGTGACGAATGCGGTAAATGGTTCCATTTCGTGTGCGTGGGTGTAACTGAGGGAATCGAAGAAGTTGATTGGAGCTGTTCAGAGTGTGAGGCGAAACGAGCAGACCAGATCCCATCGGTCATCACTACAGATCATGCACAGAGTGAAGCGGAGCCTAGGCCAGTGGATAACCAGGGGCAAGTTGAGCTACTCAGGGAATTCCAGAGGAGAATGGACCAAATGCAAAGTAGGTTCGAAGAACAACAGCAGGCATACGAAAAGCTGCTTCGGGAAAAGGACCGCGAAATGCAGAATGCGATTAAGGATTTGCAGTCCCAGTTCCAGCGTCGTATGGAGAAAAGAGAACAGCAGATACGAGAGGAGTTGAGCGTTCCCGTAGTTGTTCATCCACCGAATGCAAATTCGACAACGTTGGGAACTGAGAATCGTCAGACAGATGACGTCAGCAAGGCGATCGAGCAGATGCAAAGACAACTCGCAGAGATGGCTAGAAAACAGGATTCAGAAACGAAGAGTCTTGAGGAGCGAGTGAGGGCGATGGAAATCAGCAGCAGCGAACCTGTCCCAGCGAGGAATGATGGTTTGAATGCGGATGCGGATCCATTCATTCCTAACGGCCTTCATCTATCTTCGACAGTGAATCCTTCTCATGAACTCAGCAGGAGTCAACTCGCTGCGCGACACGCGGTGGCAAAGGAGTTACCTACATTCTCGGGCAACCCTGAAGAGTGGCCTTTATTCATCGCCACTTATGAGAGTACCACAAGGATATGCGGCTTTAGCGATGAAGAAAATTTGCTTCGACTCCAACGCAGTTTGAAAGGCAAAGCTCTTGAGACAGTTCGTAGTCGGTTGTTGTATCCAGCAGGACTTGATGGTGTCATCAATACGCTTCGTATGCTGTTTGGCCGTCCTGAAATCATCGTTCACTCGTTAGTTTGCAAGATTCGGGAAATGCCAGCGCCAAAGGCGGAGAAATTGGGAACTCTGATAGATTTCGGCGTAGCAGTCCAGAACATGTGCGCAACGATTGTGGCGTGTGGTTTGAACGAGCATGTATGCAACGTGGCACTCCTTCAAGAACTCGTTGAGAGACTGCCACCTACTGTGAAGCTCGACTGGGCAAAGCATCGTCAAACAATGTCAGCGGTCACACTATCGGATTTCAGTAGCTGGTTGGGCACGCTAGTGGAAGCAGCTTGCGTAGTAACGATTCCATCGACGATCAGTATGTACGTTGGTAGAACTGAGAAGCGTGTCCGAAAGGAGGAAGTTAATGTCCACATTCAGTCCGACTCAAATCATTTTCCAAACTCTACGATGTCCTTCAAAAGTACGTCGAAACCAGCCAGCAAGCAATGCGTTATTTGTCACGGAGAATGCAGCAGTGTAGGGTTGTGCCAAAGGTTTCAAGAATTGGATATCGGGGCGCGATGGGCAGTGCTGAAACAGAATAAATTGTGTCGGAAGTGTCTGTCGAAACATTTCGGAGCATGTGCAGTAAAGCAAGCCTGTGGTAGAAACGGATGTTCATACATGCATCACAGGTTGCTACACGACGATTCCAGATACCAGCGAATGGAGAATCCTCAGATATCGAGTCTACAGGCGGAAGCAATTACACCTACCGAGAATTGTAATTTTCACATTAACGATGTTAGCAAGATTCTCTTCCGATACGTGCCGGTGCTACTTCACGGACGAGGGAAGATTGTACGCACATTCGCCTTTTTGGACGACGGTTCGTCAGTGACGCTGATGGAACATAGTTTGCTGAAGGAGCTAGACATTCAAGGTGAATCATATCCCTTGTGTCTGGGCTGGACAGGGGATTATCAACGTCAGGAAATGAATTCTGTGAAGTTAGCGGTAGATATTTCCGGAGTGCACGACATGAGAACATATTGGATACCGAAAGTGCACACCGTGGACAGTCTCGCTCTACCCCAGCAAACTCTCGCGATGGAGGAATTAGCGCGACATTTTCATCATTTGACGGCCTTGCCGGCTGATTCCTATCGCAATGTTCGACCACGGATACTTATAGGAATGGATAATTGCCGCTTGGGCCACGCGCTCGACAGCAGAGAAGGAAGAAAGGACGAACAAATCGCTGCCAAAACACGCCTGGGGTGGATAGTATTCGGGCCTTGCTCTATAGAATCCCAAACAACGACTAGTTTAGTCGCACACCACAGTCTTCATGTGTGTCCATGTACCGAACAGAGCGACGCAGAGCTACACAACGCAGTAAAAGCGTACTTTTCGTTAGACAGCATCGCAATAAGTTCCGTTAAACCACTGATGTCGAAGGACGACGAGCGAGCCGAGAAATTGTTGAAATCTCTGACTAATGTGAACAAGGGGCGCTATGAAACTGGATTACTCTGGCGGTATGATGATGTTCGAATGCCAGACAGCAAATCAATGGCAATGAAGCGGCTGATATGTCTGGAAAAGCGAATGCAACGGGACCCTGATCTAGCTGAAGCTCTGAAGGAGAAACTTAGGGATTACGAGCGATCTGGGTACATCGTAAAACTGACGGAGAACCAACTAGCCGAGAGATTCGAACGCGTGTGGTACCTTCCAATATTCCCTGTTGTCAATCCCAATAAGCCGGGAAAGTTGCGCATAGTGTGGGATGCAGCCGCAAAGGTGGCGGGTGTTTCGCTGAACTCGTTCCTGCTAACTGGACCAGATCAACTTACTTCTCTTCTATCCGTTTTACAACGCTTCCGAGAATTTCGCATTGCCATAACGGGCGACATTCGAGAGATGTTTCTTCAGGTGTTGATGAACTGGCGCGATCAACAGTGTTTGAGGTTTCTATGGCGGAACGGAGAATCAAATCATAGCCCAGATGTCTATGTCACAAAGGTAATGACTTTCGGGGCAACCTGCTCACCCAGCTGTGCACAATATGTGAAGAACCACAATGCGCAACGATTTCAGGATAAGTTCCCGAGGGCAGCGGAGGCGATAATTAGAGAGCATTACGTGGATGATATGCTGTCCAGTGTGGAGACAGAAGATGAGGCGATTAAGCTAGCTGTAGATGTCCGATTCATTCACGCAGAGGCAGGTTTCGAAATAAGGAATTGGCTGTCAAATTCGAATCGAGTACTGCAGGAGCTGAAGGCAAATCCAGGAGAGAAGAGCTTGAATCTGTTGAGCGAAATGGGAACCGAGAAAGTTCTGGGATTGTGGTGGTGCACCGCAGCCGACACCTTCACCTTCAAAGTGTCTTCGAGGATAAATGTCGATCTACTGCAAGGTCATATTGTGCCAACCAAAAGGCAGATTTTGAGTACGCTGATGACGATCTACGACCCACTTGGACTACTTGCGAATTTCCTTATGTTCCTGAAAATCCTGCTCCAGGAAATTTGGCGTAGTGGCATAAATTGGGACGAACCCATTAAGAGCGAACAGTGGGAGAAATGGCAAATATGGTTGCAAGTTCTTCCGCAAGTGGAATCCGTCAGTGTACCCAGGTGTTACCGGATAAAAACGAGTACAGGCGGTCAAAACGAAATTCAACTCCATGTGTTCGTAGATGCATCCGAAAACGGATATGCCGCAGTTGCCTACCTCCGGTTCGAAGAAGATGGCGAAGTGGAATGTGCGCTCGTCGGCGCGAAAACAAGAGTAGCTCCGTTGCGATTCGTGTCGATTCCCAGACTTGAACTTCAGGCAGCAGTTATCGGTGCCCGTTTGGCGAAAGGTATCATGATGTCTCACCAGCTTAAACCAACAAAACAGTTTTTCTGGACGGATGCGCGTGACGTTCTTTGCTGGTTGAATTCCGATCACCGGAGATACAATCAATTCGTCGCAGTGCGGATCAGTGAAATTCTAGAGTTGACCGAGGTTAACGAATGGAATTGGATTCCGACGAAACTGAATGTTGCTGACGATGCGACGAAATGGCAGAAACTCCCGGATTTTTCTCCTGCTAGTCGTTGGTTCCGTGGTCCACAATTCTTGTGGGAGGCAAAGGAAGAGTGGCCTGTTGCAGTATCGAGCTTCGATTACACCGCAGAAGAGAAGCGACCCAATGTGCTACATCATTCCGTCAAGCGTGTCCTGTTTAGGTGGGAAGATTTCCCTAAATGGAAGCGGCTGCTGCGTCATGTTGCATTCGTACAGCGGTATCCATCGAATCTGCGCAAGAAATTATCGAAGGAGCCCATCGTCACCGGCCCATTGACACAAGAAGAGCTTCGAAAAGCAGAGTTGTTAATTCTCAAACTGGTTCAGAATGCTGAATTCGTTGCAGAGATAGCTGCATTACAGAAACCGAAGCTCGCACCATGGAAGAACGCATTGCCCAAGAGTAGCTCGCTGTATGGGCTCAGTCCGTTTCTGGATGAAGAGGGGCTGCTGCGAATGAAAGGACGTATAGATGCTTGTGAAGACGTCGATGATTGTACGAAGCGCCCGATACTGTTGCCGAAGTGTCATCCCGTTACCGACCTCATTATATCCAGTGTTCATCAGCATTTCTGTCACATGAATCACCAGACTACACTCAACCAGATTCGGCGTAGATTTTACGTGCCTCAGCTACGGTCGGCCTACAAACGCGTACGAGCACGGTGTCAGCACTGCAAGAATCGCCAGGCGAAGCCAGTTGCTCCAGAAATGTCAGCTCTGCCACCCGCACGCCTGAAGGCTTTCTGTCGTCCATTTTCCTACGTTGGCATCGACTACTTCGGTCCAATACATGTAGTTGTTGGCCGGAGGACCGAGAAACGATGGGGAGTGCTGATCACATGCCTAACGGTGCGAGCGATACATCTTGAAGTTGCTCACAGCCTCACAACCGACTCATGCATTCTCGCCATCAGAAACTTCATCGCCAGGAGAGGTACCCCTCTGGAGATAGTAAGCGATCGCGGTACGAACTTCATCGGAGCAAGTCGAGAATTGAAAGAAGCGTTACAAAAAATGGACCACGAAAAGCTGATAGAGCACTTCGTCACCACTGATACGAAATGGTCTTTCAACCCTCCTGCATCTCCACATTTCGGAGGAGCCTGGGAACGCCTTGTTCAATCCGTGAAGAAAACCCTGAAGCAACTCCAAGTCACACGCACACCCACCGATGAACTATTGAAGAACATGCTCTCAGAGATCGAACTAATCATCAACTCACGACCTCTAACGGAATTGCCATTAGATGACGAGCTTTCCCAAGCTCTCACTCCGAATCATTTTCTGATCGGGTCATCAGATGGTTCAAAGCCCCCGTTCACGTTTGACGACAGCAGTTACGCTCTGAAACACACCTGGAAATCCTCCCAAGTCTACGCAAACCGGTTTTGGCGTCGCTGGGTAGCTGAATACCTACCAACTCTCACTCGGAGGACGAAATGGTTTAGCCACGTCAAGCCAATCGCAGAAGGGGACATCGTCGTCATCGTTGATGAGACTCTGCCGAGGAACTGCTGGCCGAAAGGTCGAGTTGTCCACGCAATTCGGTCCAAGGATGGACAGGTTCGTCGTGCTCTGGTACAGACCTCGACTGGAGTGCTAGAGAGGCCAGTCGTGAAGATCGCTGTGTTGGACGTAGGTGCAAGCGTAAGTACATAGGATCAATGGCCCTGATGCACTGGGGGAGAGTGTCGCAACGTGCGGTTGCGACGCACCTGCTCCCAAACACCTTGAGAGAAATAAAACGTTCCCACTTTCGGCGCGCTACTGTGTTTCACCGAGAATCAAAAGAAAACACAACAATGATTCAATGATTCAAAAACAAATAGTCAGAAGTGAAAGAAAGTCCTAAATTGATTGTTACAAAAGCGTTAAGCGTAATTATTCTTAATTGTATATCCTATATTATTCTGCAAATCGAGAGAACGAAGATTCTTAAAAATAACCCCACCTCCAACGAACTAAACAAACGAGACACTAAACGTAAGTTCTCTAAATCTAAATCTAGCTGCAACACAGAAAAACTTATGATAGTGTAAAAAACCTTAAAATTAATATGTACAATTTAAAACTACTTCTATTCCTAAAACTACTATGTACAATAGAACCATTTTAATGTATTGATTTATACCTACGGTAGGGATTTTTTAACGTCGTCGTCATCGCCATCGCCATTGTATTGCGTATTGAAATAAACGTTTAAAAAACCGGAAAATTGTTTCTCTTCCGTTGCGGTTGCAACAAACGTAAAAATAATAATTGTATTGATATCAACACAATTTCATTCTATTAATTTTCATGCAATGAAACGCTATGACTCAGGAATAACATTTTATTGAGTGGTTTTTATAACTGTTTCGATGATGTTGTCTGGCATCAGTGTCGAAAAATAACGATAGCATACAAACAAAACCATTGCCGAAGATTGAAAAATGAAAATTTAACTTTCAGAGCACTTGCTCGAGTTTTCCAACGTTTTTCACTATACAGTGTGACAGCAGATGAAAATTTAATATGTTGTGAGCAATCGATTAGATGTTGGTTAATATTACTTGGTGGGGAGTGTGTGCGAACGATCATTTTCTTCACACTGTTTCGCAAAATTATTGATTTTCGGGCGAGGGACCCTGAAAAGGTTTAATGGCTTGCGAGGTTTTTTAGAATCATTTTGAGAAGCAACGATTCTTTCTTGCCTTTGCGAGAACAATACATTAATTGGTCATATGTCGCAATTTGTTTCTTTATATCAATGCACGCATTCACTGAGTATTTAACGAGAGCCATCTTCCGTGCATCGCCATTCAACAAGCATCAAATACGCATCTAACAGATGAGCACACAGTTGAGGCGATAAAAATGGAACACCCGTCCATCCGAACATCCGAATGACCGTTTATGAAAAATCGTTTCTCGACTCTCGGTCAAAACCGTCAACAAAGCTAGGAGCTTGTTGCATCAGAACATAGCCGATGCCCACGAGAACATATACGAATGGCAACGAAGGTGAGCTATTCACATGTACAGAAAATGAACAAGTTCTAAGTTTCGCGCAACGAAAACAAGCAACACCCACAAAGCCAAACACTGATGGCTATAGGCGACCTATAAACATTTGCACTCTTTTTTTTCGCCTGCTTTGCCATGGCTTGAATGGTGGTGTAATTGCAATTCCAGATGCGCTTGAAGTGAAGATTTCGCTAGCGTTCACAGCTCGAGGGGGACCATAAAACACAAAACGAGCATCATAAGCGACCTTGTTGTTTCGGACACAGAAAGATTCTGTGAATTTTCCTCAGAGGAGATGCTTAATGTAAGACATAGTCCTACGTCAAAAATAAATTGGTGCCCATTGGACTGTCCCCTGAATAGCTGTAACCGGTTTGTTGAACCCTTGCAGCCAGAACCTTGTAAACTGGTGAGAGTTCTGCAAGTTTTACTAGTGGACCGATTTCAACTTATTGATTTTTTACGTGATCTTGGATATATTTCCTGTCGTCGTACGTAGATTTTTTTTCAATGAAAGTTGACCCAATCTCACCCCTTAGAGGGGGTGGCAATGGGTCAAAGTAGTGAATATTACTTTCTATTAAGAATTGTGTTCAGAAATAAATTTCTCAATGATTTCAAGATAGTTTAACAAGTGTCTTGAATGATTATTTGAGTTACGAAAATAGTGTCAATCCACCTAGAAGTGCGATGGAAATGTTTATATACAGCCATTCCATATCAAACCAATATAGTGGTTAACAGATTTTCGTGAAAAGTGGTAGTTTTGTTTTTTATCGCAAAACATTAGACCCGTATTTTTTATCACCAGTGATCATTTCCATTTTAGGGTAGCCCATAAAATAATTTTTTTTTTCCATTTTTTCCAAAAATGACTTTTTTTCAATTCATAACTTTCGAACTAGTGTACCGATTCGGATGATCTACATATCAAATTAAATAGGTGACCATTTCCATTTTAGGGTGGTCCGGAAGATCATTTTTTTCTCATTTTTTCCAAAAATTACTTTTTCTCAAACTCATAACTTTTGAACTACTGCACCGATTCAGATGATCGATATATCAAATTAAAGCCAATTAGCTAGTCTCTCTCTTTTTGAAAAATATCATACTTGCAGAAATTTTGGATTTTGGTCTTGTAATTACCAAAATCCAACCAAGGGCGCTATATTTTTTATATTTTTTCTTGAAAGCTGAGATTTTTTTAGATAACACTAGCCGACCCGGCAAACTTCGTCCCGCCTAAAATTTGTTTTTTGTTATCAATACTATCAAACATTCACGTTTTCTTGCTAAGCAAGTTCATGGGTCCAATCGCAGAACTGTTCATTGATTGATCTTCTAATCGGCCCCGTTGAATTTATCTTTTACTAAAAAGTTCCTAGTACTTCTACCAAAACTCATCATTTTGATATCAGATTATTTTCAGACGCAGACCCCTCCCTCTTCTCCCCTTTAGAGAGGGGGGGGGGGGGGGGAGGAGTGTCTATTAACCATAGAAACGTTTCGTACCCCTTAAAATATTTTTTTTTATAATTCGTTTATTTGTACAGGCTCAGTTACATAGGTTTAAAGAAGCCAAACTCTCAACTATACTTTTACTATTAACATGTTTTCTTAATTCTACGGTTAATGAAATAGGAAACCGATTACTCGCGGTCGACTCGAGTCCTTAAAATCTTAACATGACAAATTTGGCTCCATTTGCTTGATTAATTTTCGAGTTATGCAGAAATTTGTTTTTCATTTGTATGACAGCCCACCCTAAGAGAGGGAGAAGGATCTAACCAGCATAGAATCATTTATTGCACCCTAAAACCTTCACATGCTAAATTTGGTCTCGTTTGCTTGATTAATTCTCGAATAATGCCGAAATTTGTGTTTCATTTGTATGGCAGCCCTTCCCTTTAGAGAAGGGGTGGAGTGTCTAACCACCGTGAAAACATTTATTGCGCCCTAAAACCTCCATATACCTAATTTGGTTTCGTTTGCTTCATTCATTATCGAGTAATGCAGAATTGGGTTTCACTTGTAGAGAGGGGGATGGAGTGTCTAATCACCATAGAAACATTTATTGCACCCTAAAACCTCCACATGCCAAATTTCGTTCCGTTTGCGTGATTAGTTCTCGAGTAATGCAGAAATTTGTGTTTCATTTGTATGGCAGCCCCCCCTTAGAGAGGGGAGAGGGGTCTCAAGCTATCACGAAAACCTTCTCCGGCCCCAAAAACCCCTACATACAAATTTTCATGTCGATCGGTTCAGTAGTTTCCGAGTCCATAAGAATCAGACAGACAGACAGACAGAAATCCATTTATATATATATATATATATATATATATATATATATATATATATATATATATATATATATATATATATATATATATATATATATATATATATATATATAGATATTCAAAACTCAGCGTTATTTTGTGTTATTGAGTTATGATTTTTATAAACTAATGGTCCGATGGTCCGAAAAATCATTTTTCCTTTTTTTCTAAAAATGACTTTTTTAAATTCATAACTTTTAAACTACCGAACCGATCCAGATAATCGATATACCAACTTGAAGCCACATGAAATACCACATATGCATAAAAATTGGATTCTAGTCGCATAGATGTTGTCCAGTCTCATAGGAATATTGAACGAAAACTGAAAACATGTTAACTTTCTAAAATCACTCGAAAACCTCAGCTTTCAAGAAAAAATATAAAAATAGTTTCGGACCTTAGATCCGAAACTATGTGAGCTATGAAAAACAATCACAATCAATAATTACGAAAACAAAATCTGGGTTTTTTCTAGTGTAATGTTTTTCAAACAAAACTAGCTTATTGGCTTTAATTCGATATGTCGATCATCTAAATCGGTTCTGTGGTTCAAAAGTTATAAATTATTGAAAAAGGTCATTTTTGGTCATTTTTGGAAAAAAATAAAGGGAAAAGTTGATTTTTCGGACCTCCATAAAATGGAAATGGCCACCTTGATGAAAAAAATAAAAAATACGGGTCTAACATTTATGATGAGGAATAAAACTACCAATTTTCATGAAAATCTGAAAATCACTATATCGGTTTGGCATGGAATTCAATTTTGTTCGCGACCTATTCTCACCCCCACTCAGTGTAAATAAGAGATTATTTCGAAATATTGAAATTCGATCGGAAAAAAAATGTTGATTTTTTTTTTTATTTAAATCGTTTATTTTTACAGGCTCAGTTACATAGGTTTAAAGGAGCCGAACTCCTTACTGTATTGTTACTAGTATATAAACATTTTTCCTTAATTCTAATGTTAATAATATAGGAAACCGATTACTCGCGGTCGACTCGAGTTTAGAAGGGTGACATATTTTCTTCAGGAAAAGGAGGGGATATGAGGATATATTGACAATGATCACACTCACACTCTCAATCACACTCATCACACTCAATTCTTAAACCTATCTTATATCTAATATGTATTTACATTTCATCTTATTCTTAAGAAGGGATCCGATCTCTCACAAAGGAAAAGGAAAAACTAAGGGTGTAAGGACAATCACACACGAAGATCGATAGCTTTAAGGAATACATATATTTGGGACATGTAATCAAGGTCTAACCGAGCCAACACGTCTCTCACCGGCATCATGGGCTGCCTTCCTCGGGCCCGAAGGGTGACTACTAAATTCGATCTGGCGACAAGATACAGCTCGCACGACCAAACAACGTGCTCGATGTCGTGGTAACCTTGGCCACAAACACAAAGATTGTTGTCGGCAAGATTAATACGAAAGAGTAGCGCATCTAACGAACAGTGATTGGACATGAGTCGGGAGAAGGTGCGAATAAAGTCCCGACTCAAGTCCAGACTTTTGAACCATGGTTTGAGGCTAACCTTAGGGATAATCGAGTGGAGCCACCTGCCCAATTTATCTTCGTTCCATTTGCGTTGCCAGTTAACTATGGTATTTTTGCGGACTAAAGAATAAAATTCATTGAAGGCGATTTGACGCTGATAAATATCGCCTTCAATTGCACCTACCTTTGCTAATGAGTCAGCCCTCTCATTACCCGGAATTGAGCAATGTGAAGGGACCCAGACAAAGGTAATGACATAACAGCGTCTGGATAAAGCACTCAAAATTTCTCGTATTCTCTCAAGGAAGTACGGCGAGTGCTTTTCCGGCCTCACTGAACGGATAGCTTCGACAGAGCTAAGACTATCCGTTACAATGTAATAGTGTTCAACAGGTCGTGAGGCGACGCTGTCCAGCGCCCAGTGTTCAAAATCAATAATGTCTCATCTGGAAAGACTTTAAACAATAATTCTGTCCAATATTTACACTTTTAGTAGTTCTGTATAATGCTGGGCATGAGATTTTTTCTGAGGTGTTATTTGATGGCTCTTTACACATCAAACTTTGATGAATTATTAAATAATAACTATTTGTACTACAGTTAAGTATTATGCATTGGAAGTTGCGGAAATATGTCTCCTATTAAACGGTTCACAGCTTTCAAAAATATTCGCAATATTTGTCAAGATATTACTAATAGTAACTTTCTCCATTTTTGACCCAATTTCACCCCCATCGACGGTACCAAAATTTTTACTACATATCCGCAATACAAGTAATAGCATGCTTTTCAAATAGTTTAAGTTAGTATATAATCTGATTGTGTAAATGTGGATGCTGTTTAGGCTAAGTATGTAAATAATAGCTTGTAATAAATTGTTGTGTATTATTTGTTTCATTGAATTTATTAGTGTTTTCAATTATTCTTCACTAATTGCATTGTTTTTCAATTAATCATCCTAATTAGGGATTGAAAATTGGGAACTTATTCAATTATTGAAATAATTGACCGAAAAAAATATTCAGAGCACATTCAAAGTGTATAAGGTACAGGAAAATTCATATAGCTATAACGTGGAATTCATTAGTTCATGAGTTCATTCGGTGTGTTAATTCTAATTCTCGTCATTATTACGTGAAAAGTTCGATGGAGAAAAATCACGTATGTTTCCACGTAATATCAACGTTTATATTTTTTTGAGTGTACAAAAAAATCTCCTGTGTTCGTGTAAAAACAGAAGCCGTAATCTCAAGAGTATTTTTGCCGCAAAGATCGCCCGACAAAAAATAAATTTGAGTATTTTGGCAGTTATGAAAGGGGTTCTGATTTTTAACTCCGACCAGATGGTATCCCTAACTACAATATTACTATTCAACAGAATCAATTCTTTGCAGGTGAACTTCCATTTTCTTGTCCCTACTGTCCGAAGACGTTTAGGCAGCGTTCGGGGCTCAACGTGCACATTCGAAATCATACCGGTTGGTAAAGAATATTTTACTATAACGAATCATTCAGCACCCCTTAGAGGGGGTGGCAATGGGTCAAAGTAGTGAATACTACTTTCTATTAAGAATTGTGTTCAGAAATCAATTTCTCAATAATTTCAAGGCAGTTTAACAAGTGTCTTGAGTGATTATTTGAGTTACGAAAATAGTGTCAATCCACCTAGAAGTGCGATGGAAATGTTTATATACAGCCATTCCATGTCAAACCGATATAGGGGTTCTCAGATTTTCGTGAAAAGTGGTAGTTTTGTTTTTTATCGCAAAACATTAGACTCGTATTTTTTATCATTAGGGTGATAATTTCCACTTTAGGGAAGCCCAAAAAATCTTTTTTTTCCATTTTTTCCCAAAATGGCTTTTTTTTTAAATTCATAACTTTTGAACTACTGTACCGATTCGGATAATCTACATATCAAATTAAATAAGTGACGATTTCCATTTTAGGGTGGTCTAAAAGAAGTTTTTTTTCTCATTTTTCCCAAAAAATACTTTTTTTAAAACTCATAACTTTTGAACAACTCACCGATTCAGATGATCGACATATCAAATTAAAGCCAATTAGCTAGTCTCTTTTTGAAAAAATATTATACTTGCAGAAATTTCGAATTTTGATCTTGTGATTATTGATTGTATTTTTTTATAGTTTACATTGTCTCGGGACGGGCGCTATATTTTTTATATTTTTTCTTGAAAGCTGAGATTTTTAAAGATAACATATCCAAAACTCAGAGATGCGTTATTTTGTGTTATTGAGTTATGATTTTTAGAAACTAACGGTCCGATGGTCCGAAAAATAATTTTTCCCTTTTTTCTAAACAGGACTTTTTTTTTAATTCATAACTTTCAAACTACCGAACCGATTCAGATGATCGATATACCAATTTGAAGTCACATGAAATACCACATATGCATAAAAATTGGATTCTAGTCGCATAGATGTTGTCCAGTCGCATAGGAATATTGAACGAAAACTGAAAACATGTTAACTTTGTAAAATCACTCGAAAACTTCAGCTTTCAAGAAAAAATATAAAAAATATGGAGACCTTAGATACGAAACCATGTAAGCTATGGAATACAATTACAATCAGTAATTATGAAAACAAAATCTTTTTTTTTTCAAGTGTAATGTTTTTCAAACAAAACTAGCTCATTGGCTTTAATTCGATATGTCGATCATCTAAATCGGTTCTGTGGTTCAAAAGTTATAAATTATTGAAAAAGGTCATTTTTGGAAAAAAGGGAAAAAGTTGATTTTTCGGACCTCCATAAAATGGAAATGGCCACTCTGAAGAAAAAAATAAAAAATACGTATCTAATATTTTACGATGAGGAATAAAACTACCAATTTCCTTGAAAATTATACAATATCTATATCGGTTTGACATGGAATTCAATTTTGTGCTTGACCCGTTCTCAGTGCAAACAAGAAATTATTTCAAAAATATTTAAATTCGAATGGAAAAAAAATTATGTACAAAATCAATAATGGCTAATCTGGCAAGACTAAAGAATAATTCTATCCAATATTTACAATTTTAATAGTTCTGTATAATGCTGCGCATGAGATCTTTTCTGAGGTGTCATTTGATGGCTTTTTACACATCAAACTTTGATGAATTATGAAATAATAACTATTTGTACTACAGCAAAGTATTATGCATTGAAAGTTGCGGAAATATGTCTCCTATTAAACGGTTCACAGCTTTCAAAAATATTCGCAATATTTGTCAAGATATTACTAATAGTAACTTTCTCCATTTTTGACCCAATTTCACCCCACATAACCCATTTTCACCCCCATCGACGGTACCAAAATTTTTACTACAAATTCGCAATACAAGCAATAGCATGGTTTTCAACTAGTTTAAGTTAGTATATAATCTGATTGTTTAAATGTGAATGCTGTTTAAGCTAAGTATAATAATACAGTGGTAGACATTCGTTTAGCCGCACCCTATTTTTCCTCAATATTTTAAAAAATAAATCAATTCTTTGTACAGTTTTGCTCATAAAAGACGATTATTGTTTAGTTTTCATCAAATTCATTCTAAAAAAAGTGTATATTCACTTTTTGTTTTCTAAGTAATTCAAATATGTGGAATCAGGATGGACATTCGTTTAGCCGCATCCTAAAATTTCAATAAAAGAAAATTTGTGCAGCAAATTTCGAGTCCAATCGGTAGCTAATATTTAGTATGTCCACCTCCATTTCGGATCACTTTGAAAACTCGATTTGGCATCGAGTCAAACAGCTTTCAAAGTGTTGCCATATTTATTATAGCCCAAAATTCCTGAATTACTGCCTTGAGACTGGAAATGTTGTCAAATTGTCATCCGTTTGCATAGACCATCTCGGCCAAGATTCTCCATAGGTTCTCTATGGGATTGCAATCGACTGCCAGCAGGTCGTTCAAGAAGCGGAATGTCCTTCTCGGCAAACCACGCCTTCGATTGCTTGGAAACGTGGATTTATGCATAACCCTGCTGAAAAAACGCCATCCTCAATATGGCCAATCAAAACGTCCTCCAGTAATTGAAGATACTTTTCGGAGTTCATTCGGGTAAAAATGAAACAAATGAGAAGCTTGCTGTGATAGGAAACGGCTCCCCACACTGTCAAACTTCCGCCCGTGAGTTCGTTTCGAACTCACGACATGCCGTTGACTCAAATTGTACCAATAGCAACTGTAACAGTCCGGATCATCCAAATTGAACTTTTTTCGCCGGAAAATACAACATTTCTCCATTCTAGTTTCCATTCCATGTATTGCCGGGTGAAAATGAGATGGTTCTGCTTATGGGTGGCGGTCAGTTCCGGCTTCCCTTGAAGTTTCTTCCACATGATGTTTGGTGACTCATTCAAGATGCGCGCAATATGCCTCTTCGTTACTGGAACAACCGATTCTGCCTTAATGTATGAGCAGGACATCGTTTCCTGGTTGCTTCGTGTCTTATTCGACCCTTTAAGACGCAAAGTAACTTTGGTGTTCCCATTTGTTGGTCGTTATATCCCATATTTCTGGCACTATTTAAAGAAATTCCGTACCACTTTCTCAGATAGACAATTTTTGTTACGATCGAGCGATTAGAATATATTTATTATTTTTCATCCCTCTTCCGTCAATAGAATACCTTTCGCCATTCCTTTAAATTCTACGTAAATCACTAATCTGACCAACTTCTTACGTTGCACATCTAATATCTATCTTGTAAATTGAACATTCCCAAGTATTTTTTCAAAAAACACAGATACAGGCTTGGTGATTATGCAAAAACACGATTTTTATGCCCTGCGGCTAAACGTATGTCTCGGGGAAAAACGACCTTTGAATGTTTATATCCACCGATGCCGCCTTGTGTGTGTGTGATTGTGACGCACGTCCTTTCAATAAAATTTATTTAAATATCCTATCACTACAGCAAATAAGTATCCCGATAAAAAGAACATTCCTAGTTGTTTTGTAAGTGTTTCAAGTTTTTTTTCCAAGTGCGGCTAAACGAATGTCTATCACTGTAGCTTGTAATACATTGATGTGTATTATTTGTTTTATTGAATTTATTAGTGTTTTCGATTAGTCTTAAATAATTGCATTGTTTTTCAATTAATCATCCTAATTGGGGATAGAAAAGTTGGGAAATAATTCAATTATTGAAATAAGGTAAATGATTTTGGTTTGTTCAGTCGATAATATGATCATGGTTTGTCCACCTTTTTGAATGCTCTAATTCAGCACACCTTTGTCAAATCAGGTATTCGAATGTTTCAAAACATATAAATAAAATTGTCTTTTTCATGATCTACAGTAGTTTTATAGTATATTTTTACGGAATCACATGTTTTGAAGGATTATAAAATACACCATCTTTTGGTGTCAATGCGCCCCTCATTAGAGCTAATTTTTAATCGATCATCAGATGATTATTTCGCACGTATTCAGACCTTTTCTGGATTATAACACTTACAAATATTGTAAACATCATTCTTGCACACCATTTGTATCAGATTCACATAGGTAAACCTTTAAATTAATTCTGTTTGATGAACTTAATTCTGATCATGAGTTGTCCAATTCAATAATGTTGTTTTGTCCACATGATTTCTATGGCAACCGCTTGGCGCGCTGCAGTTTGTTTTTTGTGTCCTTCGCGTATAGCAGAAATAAAGTTTCTCTATGTTGAGTGTATTGAGGTGAACACTTTTGAAATGCCCAAAAAAATGCAACATTCTGAAGAAAGCCTAAATTATGAATGTATCAATATGATGACAGTAAACTCAAGCAATGATAGATGCAACATCCACTTGAGAATTCGAATATTTTCATTCAAAAATGGTGATTTCTAAAGCCGGACAAACCATGATCATTTTTTGTGCAAACCATGATCAGAGATGGTCAAACCCTGATCATAATTCCTCTTTGAAGAAAATTGTTAAAAATCATAAAAATTTGAATAATTTCAACACCTTATGGTAGTATTAGCAACTAGAGACTTGGGGCTTTTCAACAAACCCAAACTCGTATCGATTATATGTGATTTTCATGAAGAAAAAATAATTTGCATTTACTAGTTGCGTAAAAACACCCCAAATCGGACAAACCAAGATAATTTACCCTATATGACCGAAAAAAATATTCAGAGCACATTAAAAGTGTGTAAGGTACAGGAAAATTCATATAGCTATAACGTGGAATTCATTAGTTGTTCAATTAGATGTGTTAATTCTAATTGTCGTCATTATTACGTGAAAAGTTCGATGGAGAAAAATCACGTATGTTTTCACGTAACATCAACGTGTATATTTTTTGAGTGTACAAAAAAATCTCATGTGTTCGTGTAAAGACAGAAGCTATAATCTCAAGAGTATTTTCGCCGCAAGGATCGTCCGAGAAATAAATAAATATGAGTATTTTGGTAGTTATGAAAGGGGTGCTGATTTTTAACTCCGACCAGATGGTATCCCTAACTACAATATTCCTATTCAACAGAATCAATTCTTTGCAGGTGAACTTCCATTTTCTTGTCCCTACTGTCCGAAGACATTTAGACAGCGTCCGGGGCTCAAAGTGCACATTCGAAATCATACTGGTTGGTAAAGAATATTTTACTATAACGAATCATTCAGCAGGGTCATTTCATTGCAGATGAGCGGCCCTACCCTTGTCCACATTGTCCGAAAGCGTGTAAGACATCTTCAGCACTTCAAGACCACATTCGAACTCATACGGGTCGGTTAGGAATGTTTTACTATTCACTATAATGTTACCATTCAGAAGAATCAAACTTTTGCAGGTGAACTTCCATATTCCTGTCCCAACTGTCCGAAAATGTTTAAACAGGATTCGGCGTTGAAAATGCACATTCGAACTCATACGGGTTGGTAAAGGATATTTTACTATAACGAATCATTCAGCACAGTTATTCCATTGCAGATGAGCGTCCATACACATGTCCACATTGTCCGAAAGCGTTTAAGACTTCTTCAACACTCCAAGGACACATTCGAACTCATACGGGTCGGTGAACAATGTTTCAAAATTTACTACAATGTTTCCATTCAACATAATCATCCCTTTGTAGATGAACGTCCCTACTCTTGTCTGCATTGCTCGAAAGCGTTCAGGGCGGCTTCAGCGCTTCAAGTACACATTCGAACTCATACTGGTTCGTGAAGAGTGTTTTTCTATACTTAACTATTAAGCAGGGTCATTCCTTTGCAGGTGAACGTCCCTATCCTTGTCCACATTGTTCGAAAGCGTTTAGACAACCTTCGGCGCTTCAAAGGCACATTCGAAAGCATTCGGGTTGGTGAAGAATGTTTTACGACGATGAACCATTCAACAGAGTCTTCTCTTTGCAGATGAACGTTCCTATTCTTGTCCACATTGTTCAAAAGTGTGTAAGAATAATAGGTCGCTCCAAAGGCACATTCTGTCACACACCAAGTAGAAGCGATGTTTCAAACCAGTCCTATCACCTTACCGTGCTAAACCAGTTCGATGAAGATATAGGTGGGTCGTAGCAATAACCCAACTGATCGCCAAGGAAGGGATAACTGAATGCTGAAGGTTTTCTATGTCACTGAAAGCTGTTGACACATAATCATTGTTAGACCACAAAACGTGAAAATTCAAGAATTCACAATAAAAAATATTTCAAAAAACGTATGTAGGATCTACGTAAGTCTTTCATTAATGGTGCCAAATAAAAAAAAGATAGTTTTAACAGTATTTTTTCTGGGAATGGACTTGGGAATTTTACACACCAATCGAATCGAAAAGTCTCTAAGATATGTTTGATATGCTATACTTTACGATACTCTAGTCAGTATTCTAATGTATAGCATATCAAACAACACAGCCCACCATGCACCAAATCCCCTTGTCGGAGTTGTCGGAGTAATAATGGATCGGGCTGCTGCGCGTGAAGTAATAGGAAATTGTTTATAGCACATAGATAGGAACAGATGAAATACTGAAGAATAATAGAAGGAAGTAGAAGAGAACAATAATTTTAATAAGCGTTTTTATAGAAGAAAAGGATCTATACAGTGCATTGTGTTGGAAACTATAGTTGGACGAAATCTCAAAGTGAAAGGAAGTTAAAAACTATGGTTGGATGAAAGTGGATTGAAGGACTAAAAAGAAAGAAATCAGGAATTACAATAGTTTGAAGTTTGATCAAAATTAATGTGTAAAATTGGAATTAGTGGAAAGGAGAATGAATTCATTTTTTTCAAAAAAAAAAATATACTAAAATTTATTATTTTGGGAGTTAGATTTACTTAAACTATCTAAATTAGAAAATTTTTTGATTATGCGCTTTTCATACCAAAAATGTAAGCATTCAATTTGCCCTTAATTTGTTATTATCATTATACTGCCGTTCTACGCAAAGTTGCCCCATGTTACTTTTTGACAGTTTTCACTTTTCTTCATAACACGATGTTATTATGCTCAATCTTCCGGAACACATTAAAAGATATTGTTTGTTCCCATCTTTAAAAAAACAACATCAAGCTCAATTGTCCTATGTTGACTATTCATAACTGTCCCACTATATATATTTTGTAGATCCATAATAAAAAAGTAACAGGAGGGTTGTGTCCGAGACACGACCGCATAGTTGACGTAGGATTCCGTTAGGCTATCTGTTGATTTTGGATATGTTTGAAGAATTACATCGTTAAACTCTTTGATAGTGATTTGGTTTTAATGTCTCTGTTAAGGAACACATTTCGGCAGGAACAAAAATTCCTCCTATTTTCATGTATTTGCAATGCTTTTCTTCTTCTTCTTTTCCTTTGTTTACGGAGACTTTAAATCTAGTGATTCATTCGCCTCTGGATTTGCAATGTCGATTTCCCCGAGGCAGCTTGGTTTTGATGTCTCTGTTATGGAACACATTTCAGTGGTAGCTAAAGCTCCTCCTACTTTCCCGGGTTAGGGACCAGCTAGCTTAGGACCAGGGAATTTCGACCAATCAGAAGTGGGTATTTCCGTTAGGATAGGGGTTGATAGGGGTCCCCCTACTTTCATGTATTTGCAATGTCGATTTCCCCCAGGCAGCTTGGTTTTGATGTCTCTGTTAAGCACATTTCATTGGGAACAAAAGCTGTTCCTACTTTCATGTATTTGCAATGACTATTTCCCCCAGGCAGCTTGGTTTTGATGTCTCTGTTAGGGACCCGCCGCATGTGTCGTCAATTTCGACCAAACAGAAGGGGGTATTTCCGTTAGGATAGGGGTTGAGATTTTTCAATTGTTCGGTAGTTAGTTTCATGACATATATTATTTTCTTCAATATAAAAAATTGTTATGGAGTGCCGAAATCGATTGACGCAAAAATTTCATCAATCCATCATGAAATGACTATAATAAGCGTTTGAAATTGGACAATTTTCACGATGTGCTCGGTTTACGATTTTGAATTTGCACCCCAATATGTTCTCGAAAGACGTAATCCTACATCAAAAACAATTCAAGTACAAGAATTTTATGTCACGCTTTCAGGAGCACTAATGCACTCATTTTTGGTTTGGAAGAACAAACTAATTCTCAAACAAATAAAAAAAAGTTGGCCATAAGACGTGTACACCTTGTTAACGAATGCCTAATAACAATGAGATTTATGTTCTGCAAAAACTCATTGTTTGTTCCCAGTATTTCAGAAAACAACATCAAATTCAATCGTCCCATGTTGATATTCTAAGCAAAACTGTCCCATCATCATTTTTAAGCCCGTAATCAAGATTGATTAGTTCAAGTGAGCGCAAAACTTTTCAAATTTCATTAGTCAATAGTTTACTGCTTATGAAAAACCCGGTGTATTGGTGAACTGAAATGCTTAAAGCTTCTGGTAGACAAATATGGTAGAAAACTTTGATTGCGTTTTTCTCAGTTGCTGGTTTTGGAACATGGAGCAACTATGCATAGAACGACAGTATAATTATTTAAAATAAAACTATTTACAGTTTTGAGCTGTCACGAACAAAACTGCTGCAAAAATGTATACCGGAAATTTGAACATTGCTCAAAAGTTTTTTGTGGACATCAGAGGATTATCAAAATGAGTTCAGCGAGCAAAAACGTCAACGAAAAGAAGAAAAAAGGTAAAATTCCAATGTTGTCTCAGGCGTGTACAACATCAGCGTGCGTAGGTTGCTCTCAATCTGAATCAGCAGAAGATATGTTGCAGCGCGACAACTGTGATGCATGGTGGCATTACACTTGTGCAAAGGATGATGCTTCGATAAAGGATAGCTCATGGAGGTCATTCATCCGTCTTCCTAAGTTCGAAGGCGCCGGACGCATATATATCGTTATCGTCATCGACACCATTATCGTGCTGTGGTGCGATACACTGGTTCAGCTGTACCGAACGATTGACATGCGGTTCGAGTTGGAAACCGTTGAAGATCATCCGCACTGGTGTGCACAATAGGTATTAGGTGTGCAATTTATTAGGTAAACAAATTGCGGACCGCTCACGAGATTTCTCGTGTTTCGCGTTCCGTCTGTTACGGACGGATCACTAAATGTTTTCTACACTTGAAGGTTAAATCCTTGGTTCGCCAAGAATCTAACAAGGCCTACAGATGACTCGCCTTCATCTCATGCTGGTTGGGGAGGTCTGCCATTCAAATTAAACACAAATTTCTGCATTACTCGAGAACTATTCAAGCAAATGGAACCAAATTAGGCATATTGAGGTTTTGGGGTGCAATAAATGTTTTTATGGTGGTTAAACTCTCCACCCCCCCTTTCAAGGGGGGCTGCCATACAAATGAAACACAAATTTCTGCATTACTCGAGAATTAATCAAGCAAATCAAACCAAATTGGGCATATTGAGGTTTTAGGGTGCAATAAATGTTTTTATGGTGGTTAAACTCTCCCCCCCCCCCTTCAAGGGGGGCTGCCTTCCAAATGAAACACAAATTTCTGCATTACTCGAGAATTATTCAAGCAAATTAAACCAAATTAGGCATATGGAGGTTTTAGGGTGCAATAAATGTTTCTATGGTTGTTAGACTCTACACCCCCTCCCCCCCTCTCTCTAAGGGTGGGCTGCCATACAAATGAAACACAAATTTCTGCATTACTCGAGAATTAATCAAGCAAATCAAACCAAATTGGGCATATTGAGGTTTTAGGGTGCAATAAATGTTTTTACGATGGTTAGACTCTCCACCCCCTCTCTAAGGGGGGGCTGCCATACAAATGAAACACAAATTTCTGAATTACTGGAGAATTAATCAAGCAAACGAAGCCAAATTTGGCATGTGGAGGTTTTAGGATGTAATAAATATTTCTAAGGTGGTTATACACTCCTTCCGCTCTCTAAGTGTGGGCTGTCATACAAATGAAACACAAATTTCTGCATAACTCGAAAACTAATCAAGCAAATGGAACCAAATTTGGCATGTGAAGGTTTTACGGGGCACGAAACGTTTCTATGGTAAATACACTCCTCCCCCCTCTCTAAGGGGGCTGCCAGACAAACGAAACACAAACTTCTGCATAACTCGAGGTTTTTGGGTATGAGAAATGTTTCTATAATGGTATGACACCCCTCCCTCCTCTGGGATGAAGAGGGGGTCCCATAAAAATATTACACATATTTCAACCAAAAATATTCCAATCAAACAAAAATTTAAAATTTTCGGAAAACTTTGAAGGAAAAAGGGAAAATTCGGAAAATTAAATCCCCATATGTTCTACAATTAAAAAGTGACGAGTGCTGTTAGTCCATTTGATGTTTCCGCTAGCGAAATTGATCTTTGTTCGAAACTGGAAATTGAATTTGATGTGATGAAACGCACTCCTATACCTTCTTCTATCTATACCAAAAAAAGGATCGCCGGATGTGTTGATAAGAGCAGAACTCGAGGAAGATATTGTCCGATTTAGGGCTGTCTTTATGCTATCATGTTTTCTGTATAGAACATTTATTCCATGTAACGGAGAAGCATGTTATTTGCAATTGGTTGAAAAATCTTGAACGAGAATTGTGTCTGAAAATAATCTGATATTATAATGATGAGTTTTGTTAGAAATGCTAGGAATTTTATAGTAAAAGGTAAATTCAACGAGGTCTAACAGAAAATCAATCAATGAACAGTTCTGCGGTTGGACCCATGAACTTGCTCATAGTAAGAAAACGTGAATGTTTGAAGGTATTGATAACAAAAAACAAATTTTGGGCGGAACGAAGTTTGCCGGGTCAGCTAGTGGTGGATAAATTAAGGCTACCGGTGCGAATCTTCGTGCCTAAGCCCATGACTTGCAACAAATGCAAATCAGTTGGTGATACTGCAGCTTATTGCGCCAACAAGAAGCCACAAGTGCTACTTGCGGAGAGCAACATAGGGGCAAATCCTGAAGGGATCCCCACAGTAGCTCTCATTTTATGAAATTTACAAGAGTCGCTGGGATTGCATTGATTATCTCTCTTGCTTCTAATTTAAATACAGAGATCGGAGATATCACTGTTTTACAGCGGAATTATCGTAGTCTCATCCCTAAATTGGATACTTTCAAATTTTTAATTCATAACTTCAATTGTGATATTTTTGCTCTGCCCGGAACTTGGCTTTCTTCATGAGATGATCTCTCTATGATTTTAATATCATACGCTTAGACCGTGTTGACAGATACAGAGGGATGCTATAGGGAATCAATAAGTGTCACTCATTTTTTAGAATTGACCTTCCACTGGTTGGATGGATCGAAGCTGTTGCTTGTCATGTAAACATCAGAGGCAAAAACCTCTGTATTGTCAACTTGTAAGCCGTAAGCAACATGCTGACATGTGCTCACTCCTTCCTGAGCCACGGTTGATCTTGACAGACTTCAACCTTCTCATAACCGCCTGGGGGAACAGTACGATGTCATTGTAACCGCTCCAGTATGAAAGTTTTGAATACGGAGGAAACAACACGTGTAGCTAAACCTCCTGCTAGCCCAAGTGACCTTTCGCTTTGCTCGAATTTGCTATCGTTAGATTGCAAGTGGAATGTAATCCAGGGGTCCAACGGTAGTGATCACTTGCCAATCAAAATTTCCATCCCCACTGGGTCGAATTCTTCTGAATCTATAAACATGCCATATGACCTCACAAGACACATTAACTGGAAAGAATATGCAATTGTTCTTGCCATCAATTCCAGAGATGGTTGACCTCCATTGGAGGAATATCGTTTGATCTACGACAGCGCAGTTCGCCCTTTCGTCGAAGGCCTCCCAATCCAAGCTTAATGTAGATAAATCGAATGCATTTAAAGCTTTTTGGAAACGTGAAACCATAGATAATTTTCAAACGTATTTAGCCCCTGAGAATCAGATCAAAAATTTGATCGAAGGGAAGAAACGCGCTTATTGGCGAAATTTCGTGGGAGGTTTGTTACGAGAAACGTTAATGAAAAAAATAGTCAAATATTTAGCTTCGGTTAAACAGTGTATGGGCACCCTTCGTAGGTCAAATATTTGGCACTTTTTGACATATAAATTTGGCTGGACTTTGGCACAAACACTATTTTGTTTGTCACTCTTTGATTATTATCATTGGCAAACAATGTCAAACTTTGACCATGGAAGAAATTCGACTGAAATATTTAATGTAACTTAACCATGTACCAACAGGTTTACCGAACAGACCGAAAACAATGTAGGCTTTCAATAACTGAATATTTGCTTGTTGTGTTTTGTGTCGAATATATTTGATCAGTACACGTTGATCAAGTTTTATCCATCAAAAAGACCCAATATTTGGTTTCGACCAAACAGTGTACTCTTAGGCCAAGTAAACGCGGCGCGGTGCGATGTGGAGCGATTAATTGGAGCTCATAGCGTGCTATGACATACTGATCACTTTAGATCGCGCGTTTTTTGATGTTTCATTCCACTCCGGTCTACATGTAAACTATTAGGCAATGGAATTTGGAAGGGAAATAATCAAACACCGCGATTAAAAGCTACAAAGTACAGAAACATGTTTATTCGTGTGTAATGTAAACTGTAGTGATGGAACATTCTAGAAGTTGTCAAAATATCTTTTGTTCTTTTTCTTCGCACCAACTCATGGGCGCCGCACTACATAGGGGCTAAATCATACACTGAGCTAAATGCAGATATTGCTCCTCAACATAACCAACCCAGCACAAGGATGTCAGATATGATAACATGTCTTCATTTTGTAGTTTTGAATTGTGAGATCGTTTTTATCTGTGAACATGGAAAGCCCTTAACGTAACGTTTTCATTATATGCATTATGTAAATTAGAATAAAGTTATATAATTCATCGATCAAAACTAAAATAATAATTTAACAACTCAATCTTTATTTTCGTTCGACAAATTCGATTGTGAACATATATTCGATTGTGAACATATTTACAAACATTGTCTGGCAACCACCACTTGCGTTCACTCGCGGCAAAACACTCCACACACAGTTTCGCCGCATTGAAATCGCGTCCGCATCGCGTTTACTATGGCTGATGCCACATTAGGCGGATTCCGCGAGTAAAATCGCAACGGAGGATCTACAGTGTATTGTGAATGAGCCATGTCACACAGACGGGGCGGTTTTGAAAGCGAATTTATATCGAGAAAAAAACCGTCGCGATATCCGCGGCGGCGAATCCGCCTAATGTGACATCAGCCTATGTCAGGTCCGGGCGGTTTGCATTTGATTTCCGCATTCGTGAACGTTAGAGCTTTCCCGAAAACGAAACCGCACAAAACTACCGGCCGATGAAATGTCTGCAGTCTGCGGAGGATCTCAAGGTGGAAACAGAATGCCGCGTTGTGCGTTACTTCTCATCAGCTGTCATTGCTTGCGTTTGCAGTCACAATCTAGCATTCGCGTCACCACTTTTCACGTGAACAAAAAAAAATTAAATTAGTATGAAAATCTTGTTCTTGTTGTGTCCACGGATCATTTGAATGTTTTTGAAAACAACGCATTGACATATCCGCGCTGGCGGCATTAAGCTTCGTTTACTAGTTTAGGGGAGCGTGAAAGAATAGCTGATTTTCAGTTGGAATGAACACGTTTTCAAAATTAAAATTATGAATGAAAATAAGCTTTTTCATATCAAACTAGTTTTCTATTTAAAAGAAAAATAATACGAATACGAAATAATACGAATACGAAAATTGTTTATGAAGACAACTCTATATTATGATGAAAAAATTCAGCGACAATGTTGGTATTGTTTAGCCAGATTGTTTGATAGGTTGAATGAAAGTCAGATACACGTGTTCAGGTAATCAAACAAAATGATGTGAAAATTTTCATTCAAATTTTAGAATTTGAAAGACGGGTGGGTAATGTCGGGGACATAACCGGAGAGACGTAGAATTGCACCAAGCAGAGTCCATTATTCGAATATCATGGAGCACGGATCCCAGAATGACCAACTTTTCATGCACAACATTCTTCTTCTTGAATGTCGTTAACGTTCCCTGTGGAACTTTTGCCGTCTCAACGTATGTATTAACTAGCGTCATTTATTAATACTTAGTTGAGATTTCGTAAGCCAAATAACACGCCTTGAATGTATTCCGAGGGGCAAGCTCTAGAATACGCGTGACCACAGTGCAAGTCGAAGGAAATTTCTCTGATGAAATATCCCCCCGCCAGAACGGGAATCGAACCCGAACACCCGGCATGATAATGTGAGACGCTAACCACTCGGCCACGGGTGCACAAAATTACAGAAAGCAAATCAAAGAATAAAATAAAGCCTCAGCAAATTCAGCAAACACTCAAATGTTTAGATGCAAATACGAAAAAATCAAAATTTGTCGTGCAAATGTTGTAGGGGTTATTGTTCAGCCGGCAACGACCACACTTGATGGCAAGCATATCTGAATAGGAATTTACCGTCTGGTATCGTGATATAATTTGGCTTTGCATTCCTCATGAATAAATGTTTTCTACTAGTCAAGTCCTTCATTTGATACCCATTATAAATAAAATATGTAATCCGCCATTTTGGATTTCTTCTTCTTCTTCAATGGCACTAACGTTCCTAGAGGAACTTCGCCGTCTCAACGTAGTATTACTTGCGTCATTTTTATTAGTACTTAGTTGAGATTTCTATGCCAAATAACACGCCTTGAATGCATTCTGAGTGGCAAGCTTTAGAATACGCGTGATCACGGTGCAAGTCGGAGGAAATTTCTTTGACGAAAAATTCCCCCGACCAGAACGGGAATCGAACCCGAACACCCGGCATGTTAGTTATGACGCTAACCACTCGGCCAAGGGAGCACCCATTTTGGATTTGCAGTTTTCATCAATAACTGTGTTCTACCAGTCAATCCCTTTCATTTGATACCCATATTGATGGGGTTTTGGAAAAATATGTAATCTACCATTTTGTGGTGGCGGCCATTTTGGATTTGCATTTTTCATAATTAACTGTGTGCTCCTGGTCAATCCCCTTCTTTTGATAACCCATATTGATGGGGCTTTGAGAAAATATGTATTTTGCCATTTTGTAACGGTTGCCATCTTGGATTCTCAAGATCATGAAATACGCAGTTTTAGAGTCCCCGCAGACTGCAGACTGATTTGTCGGCCGATAGTTTGGAGGTATGCATATGCGCACATTACGCCGATTCAGTTGGGTCGGTTTTTGCACCAGAAGGCCGACCAAACTATTGGTTGACAGAAAGTCTGTAGTAAGCGGGGGCTCTTATAATGACTGCAGAGATAAAGGTGTGTTCCAAATTTCAGATCAATCGGTCAACACGAAAGGGGTCAAATTTCAATTAATGTGGTACAGCGCCATAGACAAACATGTTACATACAAACATACATATTTGTATGTATGCGATTAGCCTCTCCTTTACCCGGCGCGACGCGTCCACCGCTTTTAACACACTTCAATAGGCTCTCCTGCTGCACATTCCATAGAAACTCCTGTCTCTCACTCTTGCGGTATCGCACCGCATACATCGCCTGCGAATGCAGCGACATCTCTTTTGCTGAAAATTAATCTCAAGATAGCGTCTTTCCTGCTTGGCGTCCGATGATAGAATGTGGCCAAGCAGGTAAGGTAAGGTAAGATATGTATTATAGAGACTTTAAACTTTTTCAGTTCATTCGTCTCTAGCCTTGAGAAAGGCCCTTGGAAAACTTTACTCCAGCACTACACCCCCACCCTCTTGTCTGAGAAAGGCACTCGATCCCTCGCCGTCCAGCTCGTCCAGCAACGATGTTGTCCAGTCGGTGTCCACGCAACGAATGTGGCCAAGCACCACCATCGCTCATTTTATATAGCCATATAGTTAACATTGTAGCGACCGCCTATATTTATTTACAATCTCTTTTTGTCCCCCTTCTTTATCGTGTCCACACGTTTCGACCATACCCGTGGTTGCTTGTAATGAATAACTGTTTGCTGCGGGAGTGCAGACAAAATGTATGGGAAAGTAGGGAATTCTTTCTTCCAAATTTTCATCAATTTGAACTTTATATGAGCTGAAAAACCGTAATGTGTAGCATATAAACAATTGCTGAGGCTATTTCCTATCAATGTGTTTATTTGGAACCAAAATCCATTCATTAATTGAGGAGATATTAGCGTTCAAAAACTGAACACTTTTTCACACCGAAATATTGAAATGGGCCCCCATATTGAACGGTTAGACGTCGTCCTACGTCAAAAACCGGCTTCGTTTCTTCCAATCTGATAGAGATTACACTAACGAGTTTGGGACCCAAATTATGGACCTAATTTGAAGTTGACGTTGGCCAGACGTCGACACCATGCCACTGGAGAATGGAGAAGAGTGGAGAAGATGGAGAAGAGTTTGGATCCCAAACTCGAATGTTGCCACTAGTCATCGCGGATACTTTCGTACTACTAAGTTGATTCGTTGTCTCGGGTTGAGGGCGATATTGACCGTGTAAGGTGGCAAAATATTGATTGAGGTTAGATCGGATGTCAAAAGCCTGGCTGTCACGATATTGAAGACACTTATTGTCAATAATTTTGATCGTGTAAAGTGCCCATGACAGCTAGGCTTTCAACATCCGATCTAACCTCAATCAATATACTGCCACCTTACACAGTCAATATCGCCCTCAACCCGAGACAACGAAAGTATCCGTGATGACTAGTGGCTACACTCGAGTTTGGGAACCAAACTATTCACCATCAGATTAGAAGGCTCAAAGGCAGGGTATGTTTACGACAAGTTAGTCTGGACTGACTAGTGCATCAACAGTAGTGAGGCTGTGGCGTGTTAGCTTTCCAAGTATCATGAAGCAGTATAATAAATTTGTCTAAATAAGTTTATTTCTATTGTATTTCAGCTTTAGCAATGAATATATACACATTCATTGCAGCGGAAAGATAATCCACTTAGGTTTTCTTTCAAATCAAAACCTAGGGGAAAGGGAAACCTGAAGCTTTCTTGTAACTCTTGCTTTATGTCAATCAAGACTTTTCGGAGATCCTTTCGGTTTTGGTTTCCCGAGGCATGAGAATCGTTGTCCTTTCTGACAGTTGGAACAGCTAAAAATAAACTGTTTTGTACAGGGGTTTCCAACTTTAAATTCCGAAAGTAAATTGAAATAAAACACACTTATAATTCGAATTTCGATGAAACTTTTATTTCAAATTAAAGTTTGGTTTATGCCATTATGTGTGAAATACAATATCATTCAAATGTCCACCTAGGGCTTCCTCGCACACCTTGATCCGGAACAGGTTATTTTTGATGACTTTTCGGCACATATGGGGCGGTATCTCGGTCATAACTTCACGAATGTTGTCTTTCAAATGTTCAAGAGTTTGCGGAGAGTTGGCATAGACACGGTCTTTCGCATAACCCCACAAAAAAAAGTCTAGCGGGTTCAAATCGCATGATCTGGACGGCCAATTGGCATCACCAAAACGCGAAATTATGCGTCCCTCAAATTTCGTTCGCAATATGGCCATGTTCGGTCGTGTTGTGTGGCACGTGGCGCCGTCCTGCTGAAACCACATGTCATCCGTATCCATATCTTCAATTTGTGGCAAAAAAAATCGGTTAACATGCGGCCATAGCGCTCACCATTCACAGTTACCGTCTCGCCGTCTTCATTTTCAAAGAAATATGGCCCGATGACTCCACCAGACCATAATGCGCACCAAACAGTGACTTTTGGCGGATGCAATGGCCTCTCAACAATCAATTGTGGATTTTCTGAGCCCCATTTACGTAAATTTTGGGTGTTCACATAGCCACCGAGCTCGAAATGTGCCTCATCGCTGAAGAAAATTTGATGCGAAAATTCAGCATTTTGCTGCTGTTGTTCGTTCACCCAATCGACGAATGCCCGACGCATTCCATGGTCACCACGCTCTAAATTTTGTACCATTTGGACTTTATATGGATGTAGGTGCAAGTCCAAATGCAAAATTCGCCACAATGATGTGTTTGACAAGCCCAATTGCTGAGCACGCCGTGGAATCGAAACATTCGGGTCATCCTCCACACTGGCAGCAACAGCAGCAATATTTTCGGCCGAACGCACATTACGATGATGCACAGGTTTCAGAGTCGTTTCCTCTCTCGAATACCAGTACGTTTGTACTGTCTTCGATAGAGGTTCCGAAGTCTAATCAAATGTTTAGTAATTGGATCAATTTGAACAGAGTCACTCACCTGAATCGTTTCTGGGATGTGGTTTTGGCGAACCTCAATAACTGCAGTTTTTATATAGCTGACTGTTGTTTCGATATCTTCGGGAGATTCAAGAGGCTGATCGAGATCAATATTGTTGTCGATAAGCTGCTGGAATTCCACCCAATTCGCACGATGATAGTCTCGTCTACATTGTGGCCTCCTGACTACGACATTCACTCCCAATTCAACCATCACTGGGAAGTGATCCGAACTCAGCTCGTTAAGGGCAATAGGATCGCCGATGTGGCGATCCATGTTGGTAATGAAGAAATCAATTATGGAATGTACTCCAGAACGAGAAATGCGAGTGGGGGTTGCTGGGCTAAGAATCCTGTAGTGCCCACACTGTAGATCATCATTTAGAGTCACTCCATTTTGATTCCTCCTTTGGTTTCCCCAGGACTGATGTCGAGCATTAATGTCCCCGCCGATGACGTATTTCGACTGCCTTCGTGTTAGCTTGATGATATCGTTTTTAAGAAGTAACGCCGAGCCGTCTCTGATTGACGTCTGTTTGGGATAATAGACCGCAATCACGATAATAGGCCCAATCGATGTTGTGATTTCCGCCCCTATAGCTTCGATGATGTTAAGTTTGAAGCACGGCAAAAGTCGATATCTGATGTTATTTCTGATGGCAAGGGCAACACCTCCTCCACCAGAACCAGTACGATCCATTCTCAACAGACGATAATTCGGAACTCGAAGGATAATATTCGGTTTAAGATGCGTCTCGGTAACGATAGCTACGTCGATGCTGTTTGTCACTAAGAAGTCAGTGAAAGATGACCTTACTCTTGAGAGAGCAGGCATTCCAATTAATTAGCCTGAGAGATGACCGATCCATGATTATAATAAAAATGTAGCATGACTTGCACTTGTTCCTGTTGGTTGCGACAACTTCTAGTCTGTCGATCTAGTTCAAGAAACAGGGTTGCAAGTTCTTGCATGCTATAAAGATCCTCACTAGAAGAAGAGTGAGGTGAATATGTTGCCGTAGATGGTAAACCAATAGCTGCAACCTTACTATAGCTCGGTTGCTCCTTTTTTGGCTTTTCGCTAGAAGAGGCTCGTTTGGGGGCGACCTGTAGGAAGTGGAAGAGGAGGAAGAACAGGAATCGTACGAGAAACCATTGGAGGGAACTCTTTGTCAGTAAGTTCTGGAACCTTCTTCCTATTCTGCGTTTTATCAGTAGCTTGCTTCCGGATGCGTTTGAAATCCGTACGTTTTGTACAGCTACGGCTAGTGGCTTGGTGATTTTCGCCACAGTTGACACACTTGCGAGATTCTTCCTATGGAAGGCTACAAGCGCTTGTTGGATGGTCAGCAGCACACTTGCCACAACGAGTTTTCATGTGGCAATTTTTTGTTCCATGACCGAAACCAAGACAATTAGTACATTGAGTGACGTCCCGATTTTGGGGTTTGTATCGGTCCCATTGTTGGTCGATCCTTTTTTAATGTGGATCAGATACAAAACATTGGAAAAGCCATTGTCTTGTGATTTGCGGTTGTAGACTATGGGATTGCTCTAGTTCCTTTTTGATGTCCTCTGTTTCAATGGCAGGAATACCTCGTAGTACAACCTTAAATGGTTTTTCAGAAGGTATATCATGAGTGTAAAACTCATGATTGTTCTTTTTCAGGTACGTTCCAACGATCTTGTATTGTTCCAAATTGGGACAGGTAATCTTAATCCCTATGCTGCACATTTTGAACACCGGCTGCAATTTCTGCGCCAGTAGCTCGGATCTCAAAGTACCGATGTCCTTTGATGTAGTGAAATAAGGCGGTACCTTCACCTTTTTATCAACATTGACTGGTTCCTCTCCAGTGTGGCCATTCAATAAAGCATAGCGGTTTCTTTCTAATATTGGCTCCTTGCCGGTATCCGATCGATGTCGTTTGTTGGTTCCATGTGGTATGCCTGGGTCGGTTGACCGTGTTTTCCCCATTATCGCAGTCCTCAAGGGCAGACAGGTGGTTGATGAATCGCAGGTAGACAATCTGAAAAGAGAAATAAATAACTTTTAAAAAACGGGTAGTAAATGGAGCTCCAAACACGTTCGTCTCTGACGACGGTCGGTATGGAATGAATGAGAAATCCAAAAATGCTACCATCCTTTTATATCAGTTGGTATGTGAGAAATAGGCGCCCTCCACTCGCTCGACATGCAAATATTTGACTTATCGGGGAACGAGAGAAGCGAAGCAGGCGAAAAATGACGTCAATTTCGACCAATCAGTACCGTTTGGATAGGGTTTGAGATTTTTCAATTGTTCGATAGCTAATTACATGATATATATTATTTAATTGGTGAAATATTGTTATAGAGTGCCGCAATGTGTTGATGTAAAAATCTCATCAATCCGTCATGAAATGACTGAGCAATACGCGTTTGAAATTGGACATTTTCCACGATGCGATCGATATTCGTTTTTCAATTTGTACCCCAATATGTTTCCGAAAGACGTAATCCTACGTCAAAAATTTACCTCCCAAGCACTAATATCGCCACCAGACAACGACACTGTACATTTGTCGTCGCAAATATAAACAAATCAGACTATATAACGCACACCAACAAACCACCACATTCGTGAAACATAAAACGTTTTTTTTATTACAAAGTCAGTTTGGCACTGACTGAGTTTTAAAAACGAATTCGCTATAACAAAAATGAAATGTCCGCTTGCAAATCTGGCAACTCAGTATCGAAGTCCGTGAGGTAAAACGTGAAATTTATATGAAATGTCACGATTGCTCGAAAATCAGAAAATTCGGATTTCTGCGTCATCGGCTGTGTTCAGTTGTCATTATATTGCCAATAATATTGACCGTGTAATACCAGGGACAGACATACAGCTGTACTTGCGTTGTACGTGTACAGCGTTGTACAGGTACCATCGTAGCATGACAGACATACTTTGGTTGTACATTGCACCGCATGTCAAATTGACAATCATAAATTCGACCAATTTTCACCTCATGTTTCAATGAAAAAGTTTTTTATTTAGCGTCTGAACTATCAAACACAACAAACAAGTTTTCAATCTGAGTTATTAACTCAAGAGAAAGTTAATGAAAAGAATACTTACCAAGTGTTTTGATTCAGTTTCTTCATGCTACCCACCACTAACCGTTTGTGGTGCTGCGCACAGTACAACTGTAGTCATGTACAACGGTGAAACAGGTCGGTACAGAAACAGCGATTGTACCGAGTTGCTTGCATGGTTCTAGCGCTGTACATGGTGACAGACATACATTTTTCGAAGTACAGCGCAAGTACAGCTGTATGTCTGTCATAAGTATAAGGTCCGCTCAAGAACGGGAGACAGATAATTCTTTCGTATCTCACAACACACACTCTCTGCAGCTCAGCAGCTCATCAGCTACGATGTGAGCTGGAGAGCTGTTTTTTTTTATTGCGAGCCGATCCGAATCCGCTCACTATGATGAAGCGATTCGGATGAACAGCTCATGAGCGGATGGCACATCTCTAGTTAAGGCCAAGGCGCTTGTATATATGTATAATATATATAGAAGGTATATATAGAGGCGCCTTGGTTAAGGCCAAGGCGCCTCCAAGACGGGTCTATGGTACTAGGTGAGGCCGTTTCGTCACTAAGTTGGTTAGGGGAGCGGTATATGAAAACAGCACGGAAGAAAGTAGAAGGGGAATTATTTGCTTGTAGCGTGAAAGAGACAAACTGATCACGAGCGAGCTTCGGCAATAGCGTATTGTGTTTTGTTTACAAACAAAACACAGTAGACTTCCAAGATGGCTGAAGAGTGGCTTTAGCAAGTTGGCCTACCTTAGTATATACCAAGACGGGTCTATGGTACTAGGTGAGGCCGTTTCGTCACTAAGTTGGTTAGGGGAGCGGTATATGAAAACAGTACGGAAGAAAGCAGAAGGGGAATTATTTGCTTGTAGCGTGAAAGAGACAGACTGATCACGAGCTTCGCCACTAGCGTATTGTGTATTGTTTACAAACAAAACACAGTAGACTTCCAAGATGGCTGAAGAGTCGTTTTAGCAAGTTGGCCCACCTTAGGATATACTTCTAGGCGCCTTGGTATATACTTCTAGGCGCCTTGGGCGCCTCCAAGGTGCCTAGAAGTATATCCTAAGGTGGGCCAACTTGCTAAAACGACTCTTCAGCCATCTTGGAAGTCTACTGTGTTTTGTTTGTAAACAATACACAATACGCTAGTGGCGAAGCTCGCTCGTGATCAGTCTGTCTCTTTCACTCTACAAGCAAATAATTCCCCTTCTGCTTTCTTCCGTACTGTTTTCATATACCGCTCCCCTAATCAACTTAGTGACGAAACGGCCTCACCTAGTACCATAGACCCGTCTTGGGCGCCTCTATATATACCTACATTTATAAAAGCGCCTTGGTTAAGGCCAAGATGATACTTTCCTTGGTTAAGGCTAGTTATGTTTTGTAAACAATCCGCTCAACGAGCGTATTTGATATTTATGGTGCTGGAGATAATTATTTCTATGTTATAAATGGACAGAGCTTTGAACTCATTAGTATAAAAGAAAATCGGAGTGAGATGGCGACTGTTAGAAACAATGTGTAAGTTTATTAATAGAATGTTTAGACACTTATTTTATTATCAGGTATTTTATTTTTTTGATATATAATATATTAAGGTATGTTTCCATCCGAAAGAAATTGAGAACAAAAATTCTATGTGAACACTACATGCATTTTCATCACAGAATTTATTTCTTCAAGTGCAACATTATTCTATTTTTGTGCATAATTCACAAAAATATGGATAAGAGAATAGTCGAAAGAAAGCTCGCTAATTGATTCTCTTTTTTTGAGGCACTTGAATTTCCGTTATATCTTCCGGGTTTCACCTTATGGAAACGCACCCTTAGGCCGCGCTTACATTGAAAACTCCCATTTATTCCGTGCGGCGAATGACGTGAAATGGTTCGAGTCACGGTGTTCCCAAAGACGAATGGGGTGGCTATTGTTTGCCATTTATGGGAGATTTGATTCATATGTTATGAAAAGTAAGGTAGGTTCAACAATAAAGCGAGAAATTTTGCTACGTTGCGTCATTCGGCGCGTAAAATAAAGGCGACTATCTTGTACGAAAATGTGGCCATGCAAACTTTTACAAATTTGTATGCCAATTTTAGAAATAAACAACTGCATGGAACAGTATCGGTATTGGTGCATTACTTCTGAGAGTTCTAGTCTAGTCTAGTCATCTTCCCATTGTTGTGTGATTTAATTATTTTGAGCCATGGAAATGCGAGTATTCGTATGCATATCGTAATCGTTGAATATTGGTTAAAAAATTTTGAATAACACTAATAAAATTCTATTTTACCAGCGAGCAATGCAGCTTCTGCTTTGATATGCGCAATGGGGAATTTCATCACGTACTGGTCCTCACTCATCTTCCGAAGAAGGAACAAGATTTTATTCTGCAGAAATTACGCGGTTTAGCTTCTCAGTTCAGCAGCTATCCCACGTGCGAGAAATGCCGCCAAGAATTTATAAGCCTCCACAGCATTCCCGATAGCTGCTTTCAAATTTTGCCCAACGTTAAACCGACTGACATCAAGATGGAACCAGAGTTAATGATTGATGACCACGAGCTGTTGGATAATGATAAAATGTATGAGGCAGACCCAACAGCAGATTTTGATTCAATTGAACAAGAAGCCGAAATACAAATCAAGGGAGAAAACAACGAGGAATTCTTCATCAACGCCATGGACGAAAAAGACGACACTACATCCATCATTCCGGTTGCTCCAGTCCGTCACAATGGTAAGAAAGACCACATACGACAACCCACGAATGAGAATGAGGTGTCATTTTTGTAAACATCGACTGATAATATATTCCAGGAGAGAAACCGTTTCAATGTGAAAAGTGTGACAAAACTTTTCGCACAAAATTCGGACTTCAAGAGCACAGTCGAATTCATACGGGTTGGTAACAAATATTTTATTACAATGAATCATTCACCAGGGTTATTCCTTCGCAGGTGAACGTCCCTATTCTTGTCCACATTGTCCGAAAACGTTCAAGCGTTCTTCAGGCCTCCAAAAACATAATCGAAGTCATAGTGGTTGGTGAAGAATGCTTTACATCGATGAACCATTCAACAGAGTCTTTCTTCCGCAGATGCACGTCCCTATCCCTGTTCACATTGCACGAAAGCATTTAAAAATTCATCAACGCTCAAACTACACATTCGAACTCATACGGGTTGGTGAAGAATGTTTTATTTTTTGTTATATTGTTACCATTCAGCAAAATCATTCTTCTGCAGGCGAATGTCCGTATCCTTGTCCACATTGTCCAAAAGCGTTTACAAATCCTACAGCATTCCGAGAGCACATTCGAATTCATACGGGTTTGTGAATGTTTTACTATAACCGACCATTCAGCAAAGTATTTTCTTTGAAGGTGAATTTCCATTTTCATGTCCACATTGTGCAAAGACGTATGGAAAACAATCGGCACTCAAACTGCACATTCGAATTCATACGGGTTGGTAAAGAATATTTTGTTATAGACGAATTTCATGCCAACTCGTCTTAGGAGTTGGCAGCACCATCTCAGAATGTAGCGAAACGTTGTGGGTGTAAACATATGGGTCTTTTAAACAACTTTGCGTACTTGAAATATTAAAAAAAATAGACTACTTTCTTAAAAGAGCCAAAAAAAATTTCTTAATTTTTTACAAAAAATTAAAACTCAAAAACTATAATATCTACAAAATTTGGGCCAAAGAATGAAATGTAGGAAATTCTTTATATTTTCATAAAAAATACAATTTTTTTTTTAAAGTTTCGCTGAAAAAAAATTATTTTAAAAATTAATTTTCTCAAAAAGTATTTTTTTTTTGGAAAACTCAACAAGCCGGCTTGCGATCACAATACGTATAGGCCGATTGCAATGTTATTTTGTATTTGTAAATTGTTAAAGAAAATTATTCTACTTCGTTTGGACAAGTGGGTCGAAACGGACAATTTGCTGTCAAATACGCGGTTTGGCTTGCGCCGAGATGAAGGGACGAATGATTGTCTCGCGCTGCTATCTTCTGAAATCCAGGCTCCTGCCTAAGCTCCCTCATGTGTAGTTTTTACGTCAATGATATAGATGATTGTCTAACTAGAGATTGCACGCTGAGACAACTTGCAGACGATGGAGTTATTTCCATCACGGATACTAATCCCGCCATTCTGCAAAAACCGTTGCAATATATTCTGAACAACCTGTTCACGTGGGCTCTCAAGCTGGGTATCGAATTCTCTACGGAGAAAACCGAAATGGTCGTTCTTTCTAGGAAGCACGAATCCGCCCAATTCCAGCTTCACCTATCCGGCAAAACGATCAGACACTCGGTGTTTTTCAAATACCTTGATGTATATTTTGACTCTAAGTGTACATGGAGAATACACATTGCATATTTGAAACAGAAATAACAACAAAGAATCAATTTTCTCCAAACAATAACCGAAACATGGCGGGGTGCCCATTCAGGAGACCTCATTAAGCTGTACAAAACAACGATATTATTAGTTAATATTAGTGTTAAAATATGTCAGTTTTTGCTTCCGATCAGCCGCTAGGATTCATATTCTCAAGCTGGAGAGAATACAATATCGTTGCCTGCGTATAGCCATGGAGTGTTTGCATTCGACACATACGATGAGTCTCGAAGTCTTGGCAGGAGTATCCTCGCTTACTCTTCGGTTCACAGAATTATTTTACAGGTTTCTCATCCGTTGCAAGATCATGAATCCATTGGTGATTGATAACTTCAAAAATCTACTCCAACTGACTCCTCAGTCAAGTTTTATGTCTTTATACCATGAGTACCTCACCCACGACGTGCACCCATCACCAGGCATCTTCAACCAAGTTTGCTCCCCATACTTTTGCAATTCCTCTGTCATTTTTGATCTGTCCATGCGACAAAAAATCCATGGAACCCCAGGTCACTACGCTCCAATGTTATTCCGTCGATATTTTCGGAAAAATATGGGAAAGTTTGATCTGATAAAATGTTCTTTACTGACGGTTTATTCATAAACGGGTCCACTGGCTTCGGCATCTTCAATGAAAATTCCAGTGCCTCTTTCAAACTCAAAGATCCTTGTTCCGTGTATGTCGCTGAGGTGGGTGCGATATACTACGCATCATCATTGAAACACTACCCATCGACCCTTATTTTATTTTTTCAGACAGTCTCAGCTCATAGTGATACCCGATAATCGTTCGATTAATCGATTAGTCGAATACTTCCTACAGAAATCGATTATTAATCGAACGAATACTGCTCAACCAACAATCGAAGCGAACGAATTATTTACGTCGATTAATCGATCCAAACCCAGAGCAAAAAAACGTACGGCCGCTGCAGTTTTATCCTGAAAATCAATCATTATCTTTGACGTTCTCCTGAACTCCTAAAATAAAATCAATGCCGTCGATTCGAAATGAGCTTCGTTTACGAGTTTGGGGGGAGCGTAAAAAATAATTGAGTTTCATGCGGAATGAACACTTTTGATTCCAGATGGCTTTCTAACAAATGAGAAATATTAGTCTAACTATTTATTTCTCTCAGTGTGACGAAATAATCGATTAATCGATTTATTTGGAGCGATTATTCGTATCGAATAACAAACTGCTGAAAAGTATTCGATTAGTGGATGAACGATTAATTTCAAAAATCGGGGATCACTATCAGCTCAATAGAGGCAATCCGCTCAATGAAAGTTGATAAACGCTCATCTCATTTCCTAACAAGAATAAGACAACTATTGAGTGTTTTGGTCGAAAAATTATTCAAGATTACCTTAGTATGGGTTCCCTCTCATTGCTCGATACCGGGGAATGAGAAAGCGAACTCGCTAGCTAAGGTGGGCGCTTCAGAAGGCACACTTTTTGAAAGGCAAATTGCTTATAACAATTTTTTCCACATTCCTCGTCAGCACACACTCGTAAGTTGGCAGCGCATGTGGAGTGAAGATGAGTTCGGTCGTTGGTTACATACGATTATCCCTAAGGTCTCGACGAGTGCATGGTGCAAGGAATTGAATGTAGGTCGTGATTTCATTCGCGGGATATCTCGGCTTATGTCCAATCACTACAACTGTTGGCGAGATTTTCAGGATATTTTAAGCAGATCACAATCCTTTGTTGGACACAGCTAAAAGCTGTAAATATGTTTTATTTATTCATTCCTTTTATAACTTAACCTCTGTCTACTCACACTTCGTATCCGTTCTATTTGACCAACAATTTCTTCCTTCTTCTATGCCCTTAAATTCTCTTCTTTCTAGCCTACAATAATTTAAATCATTCGATCATTCAATAACACGCAGTTCAAACTACTTACAATCGATTTGGTAGCAAAGCCATGCGATGACTTGAAGAACTCGACCTCTGGTCCAGCCGTTTCTGGTTTTCTCCTCAATTATTATTACAAGATCCCCCGGCTTCAAAGGCTTGCAATCTACAAACCACTTCGTTCTCCTGGTGATCATGGGAAGGTATTCCTTGATCCACCTGCGCCAAAAGTGATCCACCATCTCTCGACACAACTTCCAGTCGTTAATTCCGACAACCTTCGGTTCTAGCAGATCCCGTGGTGGTTGTACGACTCCGTTAGAATTGAGCAACAGGAAGTGATTTGGAGTTAATGCTTCCTGGCTCGTAGACTCCAAAGCGATAAACGTTAGTGGCCTGGAGTTTACCACTCCTTCAGCTTCCGCCATCACCGTGCTAAATGTTTCTTCGTCCGGTTTGTCGGATGCAGACATAGCGTAGACGGCAACTGACCTCATTAGCCTTTCCCATGTTCCGCCCATGTGCGGAGCGGAGGGGAGAATGAATAACCACTTCGTTTGCGTGTTCGTGAAGGTTTGAGAAAGTTGTCCGTTGATGCTTCTGCTCTCCTGGATTAGATCATTGCTGGCTCCTACAAAATTCGTGGCGTTGTCGCTATATATTTCGAGCGGAGCCCCTCGACGAATGACAAAACGTCGTATAGCCTTTTTACAGGACACCGTCGTGAGGGAGTGTACAACCTCTAAGTGGACTGCCCTAATGGATAGGCAGGTAAACAAGGCTACCCATCTTTTCACGAGACTCCGACCGACGCGCACCGTCATTGGTCCAAAATAATCTAAGCCCACAAACGTGAATGGGCGGAAAAAGGCTCCCAATCTGGCCGCGGGCAACGGTCCCATCCGAGGTATGGTAGGCTTCGCTGTGTAGACTCGACAAAACATACAGTCCTGTTTGCTTTTCCTGATCAACGATCGCAGGTTAGACACATAAAAACGCTGCTGCATTTCATTCAGCACCGTCGAGTGGTGTTCATGAAGATACCGCATATGGTACCAAGCAATTATTAATTTCGTGACGCGATGACTTCTGGGAAGGATAATCGGACACCGGGTGTCGTATGGTACGAACGATGTTTGAGCTGCGCGACTCTCCTGGCGCAACACACCTTTTTCGTCTACAAACGGAGATAGTCGGAAAAGCTTACTTTGTTTCTCCATCTTGAGCAATCTCTTCGTTTGTCTCTTGTCCAGCTGCGAGTTTCTCGCCGAAGTTAGGATCTCTATTTCCTCCGGATAAGATTCTCTTTGAATTAGACGTAGTATAACCTCTCCAGCAGCAGCGGGTTCGCACTGGGACAGCGGTCCTGTAGTGAAGTCTGTGGCCCTATGCCTCCCTACGATGTTCAGAATGAATCGACGTACATAGCCGATCGAGCGCAAACCTATCCCATACAACGACATGTGTCGGCAATTCGTGGTGATGCACCGCGCAGGTTCGTAACGCTTCTGTAGTTTCCATTGAATGCGTAGGTTGTGTTGGCCAACAGCTCTCCGGCTCATATAAAAAGCTGGGTCCACGATACCACCGACAGCCGGAGCTTAGTTGTGGTCCACTGCCCCACTTAGTGGCTTCATCTGCCACGTTCATTTTGGAGGGAACCCATCTCCAATCGTTTGTTTTGGACAAGATCTCGCCGATCCGGAATGCCACAAACTGCCGGTATTTCCTCCTGGTCCGAGTTGATCCAGGCCAACACCGTTCGGGAGTCTGTCCAGATGTATTTACTTGTTATTGGCAGATTGTGAGAAGTCGTAATCCTATTTAATAGGCGAGCTCCGATAACCGCCGCTTGAAGCTCCAACCTCGGTATAGAGAGCAGCTTCAAAGGTGCATCTTTCGATTTTGTTGCTACTAGCGCACAGTGGACAGTTCCGGCAATTTCAGCCAGGAGGTAAGCCGCACAGGCGAAAGTTGCTCACTGGAGTCCGTAAAAACGTGAATTAGTAACATACTTATTTCCGAAATCGTGTACCCCGGAAAGCAGCTGCGGGCGGCCGCACCTCTGCTAATAATGGAAACATTGCAATCCACTGCTTCCATCGCAACTGCTACTGCTCGGAAATCCGTTCATCCCACTTCGTTCCATTTCGCCATATGTCCTGTATTAGGATTTTCGCATGCACCAAGAGGTGTGAGAGGAATCCCAATGGATCGAACTGCCGCATTACGACTCTCAGCACTTCCCGCTTCGTTGGCCAGACTGGAATTTCACCAATCATCGGAGAATAAGTAAACGCATCCTCCTTCGGGAGCCATAGAATCCCAAGGATGCGTTCAGCTTCTTTATTTTGCTCTAGACACAAGCTCTTCTGCTTGGGAGATGCTTCTTCTCCGATTTGCGCAAGAACCTCGTAACTGTTCGACATCCATGACCGAATCTCAAACCCGCCGCACGCATGAATGTATTTCACCTCCACCGCCCGTCGCACGGCTTCTTCGATGTTGTCGACGCTGTCGAGATAGTCGTCGACATAATGCTTTCGTTTGATGGCATTCGCTGCTTCAGGGTATAGCACCTCGTATTCGCAGGCGTTGACATTTTTAATAAATTGGGCCGAGCATGGAGAACAGTCGAACCAAATGTCGCAACATCCATCAAAAAGATTTGCGGATCGTCAGCTGGATTTTTTCTCCACAGAAGTCGCTGCGCATGTCGGTCCTCTTCTTTGATGAATATTTGGTGGAACATCTCTCGCACATCTGCGCAGATTGCCACCTTGCGTTCTGGGAATCCAAACAGTACTGCTGGTAACGACACGAGCAAGTCTGGTCCCTTCAGCAACATGGTGCTGAGACAGATTCCATTTACCTTGGCCGCCGCATCGCAAAAGATGTGTATTTTCCCAGGTTTCTTGGGATTGATGGTAACCCCCAACGGCAGATACCACGTCCTTCTGGGGTCTGCTTCCCTCAGTTCTTGCTCCGTTGATAGGTGCATGTATCCTTTCTGCTCGTACTCAAGCATCTGATTTTTAACGCATGTGCCTATAACAGGGTCGGCATACATCCTTCTTTCCAAGCACTGCAATCTCCTCACTGCCATTAAGTAGCTGTCGCAGCTGTCATATTTCCAAATCAGGTGCATCCGTGGCCGAGTGGTTAGCGTCTCACATTATCATGCCGGGTGTTCGGGTTCTATTCCCGTTCTGGCCGGGGGATTTTTCGTTAAAGAAATTTCCTTCGACTTGCACTGTGGTCGCGCGTATTCTAGAGCTTGCCCCTCGGAATACATTCAAGGCGTGTTATTTGGCTTAAGAAATCTCAACTAAGTATTAATAAATGACGCTAGTTAATGCATACGTTGAGACGGCAAAAGTTCCATGGGAACGTTAACGCCATTCAATATTTCCAAATCAGTCCGGTTTCGAAATGCTGTCCGACGCGTTTCGTTGTCGTTTTCAAAATTCGCATCGCCCGCTGATTGTCTGCAGATTCTGGACACTGCTCCAAGGAAAATCCCAAACTTTCTATGGCAAAATGTTGTTTCACCAACTCGTGCAGATCGTCGTCGTCCGGTGAACATTCGCAGATATGGAAGCTATATTCTGCCACCGCTTCATTGGAACCCAGTGGTCCATGGATCGACCATCTCAAGCGTGTTTTTCTAGCTATCGGCACGTTCGGTCCACCTTCCCTTATCTTCAACGCTGCCTCAAGGTACGCGTTATCGCAGCCGATTAGAATCTTCGGAATTGCGTCCTCGTAGTCAGCTATCGGTAATTGTTTCAAGTGTGGGTAACCCGAAGCTAAATTTGAATAGTCTAGCGTTTGCCGTGGTAAATTCAATTTCTGAACCGTCCGTGCACGTGCAATTTTGTATTCACGAGACAAACTTGCCCCCGAGATATCCACGCTGACCCGTTTTGATTCAGGCTCTACTCGCGTCACGTTAGACATCCAGGTCAGGCATAAGGTGTCGCTTTCTCCATCTAGGTTCAGATAATCAGCTACTGACTTCTCTAGTAACGTAACAGACAACCCATCGTCTAAGAACGCAAAAGTGTTCAGTGACCGGGTCTTGCAAAACAGCGTAACCGGTACCACACGAAATAGAGATATTTGACCATGGTGCAAATGATTATTGACGCATGTACCGCTCGTTGAAGGTTGACCAGACGCTTTAGTTATGGAGTGCAGCAACGGATTATGTCGTAACGTACATCCGGCCAATCTTCTGGGCTTCCAGAGTACGCCGGGAGTTCCTTTGGCATTACCTGCCTTGCTGCTAGCTGGTGTGGTGCGAGCCCTACGTAAGCCGTATGCGGGATTCCGAGTGGAACGTTCGAGATGTCCTCTGGAGGTGCATACGAGTAACGATTGTCCACCGCAGAAGGATTGGGAAGCGAAGGTGGTACTGTTGAGGATCTGGCTTGCGTCTGTCGTTGTCCGTTTGGATTTATTGGATCCAAGGGACGCATCGGACCATCAGTCCGTTGTACTAGAGGAAAGGCGTTGCGTGCACTAGGTTTTATTGGAGAATTCACCGGTTGTTTTATGGCCGAGGACTGAGCTAGCGTAATTTGATAGGATTGATCCCTATTGATGGGAGTTCGCTCGTTAGCAGGCTGCTGTCGGTCGAAGTACCTTCCATTGCATCTTGCGGAGACGGCATCTGGTTAAGCACTTTCTCTTGGGTGACAGGATCCATCGCTCCCTTGTCCCCTAGTTGTTGGCTTCCGATCCACTGTTTGACCTTACTCCGACTGCTTTGCTGGGATTTACGGGTTCTTCGATCGTCTTCATCCTCTTTCAGCTCCTGCTCCAGCACTTGAAATTTCGCTTCGTTGAATTTTTTTCTCCAGTTCAAGCTTTTTCTTCTCGATCTCATTCTTCTTTTCCTTCCTCTCCAGTTCTAACTGGCGTTCTATCAGTACTTTCTCCTCTTCTAGCTTTTTTAGCCGCAGTTGACTTCGTCTTCGTGAGCTTCCGGTAGCTGCACTGTTTGCTACGTTGGCCGCAATTCGTGGAGGTACAATACGAGGAGTCTCTTCTGTATTGTTTGGCGTCACAAGAGTAGTCTCGGTTGGTGGATTGCATTTCGGGCACAGAAAATCCTTTGCACTGATGCTTTCTCCAACGCCTACACACGCAAAATGCCACCACATCTCGCATCGGTCACACGCTACCATTTGCTCATCAGAATTAATCAAGCAAATGAAACGAAATTTGGCACGTGGAGGTTTTAGGGTGCAATAAATGTTTTTATGGTGGTTAGACACTCCACCCCCCGTCTCTAAGGAGGGCGTCATACAAATGAAACACAAATTTATGTATATCTCGAGAACTAATCAAGCAAACGAAACCAAATTTGGCATATGGAGGTTTTGGAATGCAATAAATGTTTCTATGGTGGTTCGACACTCCTCCCCCTCTCTTAGAGTGGGCTATCATACAAATGAAACACAAATTTCTGCATAACTCGAAAACTAATCAAGCAAATGGAGCTAAATTTGGCATGTGAAGATTTTAGGGTGCACGAAACGTTTCTAGGGTGAATAGACACTCCTCCCCCTCTCTAAAGGGAGAAGAGGGGAGGGGTCTGTCTTCATTCTATCATATTTTCTGCATCAAACATGTAACGGAGAAACATGTTATTTGCAAGTGGTTGAAAAAAACGAAAATTGTGTCTGAAAATAATCGGATATTATAATGATGAGTTTTGGTAGAAGTACTAGGTAAATTCAACGGGGTCGATTAGAAGATCAATCAATGAACAGTTCTGCGATTGGACTCAAACTTGGATTGAATTGGACTCAAACATGAATGTTTGAAGGTATTGATAACAAAAAACAAATTTTGGGCGAGACGGGTCAGCTAGTCTTCTATAGTTTCTAGAATATAGAGCATTTTGGTATGGAGACGCCTGGAAAAAAAAATATTTTACTCGTTACATTTTCGTGTTTGACATGTTTGTGAATAGAAAACAGTTAGCAGAGCATGCAAATCGCGATAATATATTCATACAAATGTTACGAATTAAACATTGATAGTAATTTTTCAAAGAAAAACATGAAAAAATTAATGCCCAAATTTTTTTTCCCTATAAAAGTACCCATATTCCGATGTATGGACGACTTGTTGGAATCTGTAAGGACTATGCATATAATTTTCTTGAGAATTTTAAGAAATACGGTTTTGAGAAAAAAGAATTTTAATTTTTAAAATAATTTTTTCCAGTGATTTTTTTTCAAAAAAATTTGATATTTTTCAATGAAAATTCAAACTATTTTCTACATTTCATCCTTTGATCCGAATTTTGTAGGTATTATAGATTTTGAGTTATATTTTTTTTGTAAAAAATCAAGAAAAAAAATTTGGCTCTTTTAAAAAAGCAGTCCATTTTTTTAATATTTCAAGTATGCAGTTGTTTTAAAAACACATGTGTTTCACCCACAACGTTTCGCTACTATCTGAGATGGTGCTGCCAACGGCCAGTTGAATTGGCATGAAATTCGTCTATAATGAATCATTTAGCAGGGTAATTTCTTTGCAGGTGAACGTCCCCATTCTTGTCCACATTGTCAGAAAATGTTTAAGCTTTCTTCAACGCTCCATGAACACATTCGACGTCATAGTGGTTGGTAAAGAATATTTTATAACGAGAAACTATGCAACAGGGTATTTCCTTTGCAGATGTACGTTCCTACTCTTGTCCACATTGTCCGGAAGCTTTTAAGCATAATTGGACGCTCAAACAGCACATTCGAACTCATACGGGTTGGTGGAAAATGTTTTTCCGTACTTAACCATCATGCAGATTCGTTTCATTGCAGATGAACGTCCCTACTTCTGTCCACATTGTTCGAAAGCTTTTTCACGTTCTTCAGGGCTCCAAGCACACATTCGAAGTCATAGTGGTTAGTGAAGAATGTTTTGCAATGATGAATCATCCAACAGTGAATTTTCTTTGCAGATGATCGCCCGTGTTCTTGTCCACATTGCCCGAAAGCGTTTAAGCATAATTGGAATCTCCAACAGCACATTCGGTTACACCATGCTAAACTACTTCAATGAAGATACAGATGGCTCGGGGCAAAACTCCCTACTGACCGCTAAGGAAGGGATAACTGAATGCCAAAGGTTTTCTTTGTCACTGAAAGCTGTCGGCAAATAATCATTAGGCTAGACCACAAAATGAAAACTTTCAAGAAATTGCAAAAAATAAAAGAAAAAAAATATAAGGGGTTGTATCTAGGACAAGACCACATATTTTCGACGTAGAACTACGCAATTATATTATGCAATCCACTTGTTTACCACTTTGGATATTATTTTAGAATGCATCGAAATTTTTGTAATAGATTATGTTATTCGTTACAAATAAATTTGATGAACATCCTTTTACGTTTGATATGATGCCTAGGACTACCAAAATATGTGAACGGAAGAATGTCAATTGATCGTTGTATTTTACATTTCCCTCTGAAATTATGGCACATCTCATGTTTACATAGTTCTCGAGCCGTAAAAGTTCATTCACCTCTAGTATTTGGAATGACGATTTTCCCAGGCTTCTCAGTTCAAAAGTACGGTTTAGGGAAACATATTCCGGTCTGCACAACGACAAGTGAGTACAAAAGTTGTGAACGCCAAAAAAATACCCCCGACTTGCATGTATTCCCCCAGGCACATCAATTTTGAAGTCCGTGTAAGGGAAACACAGCTAAGTGGGAAAGAAATACCCCCATTGGTTTTGAACGCTTGACATTTTACAGTTATTCAATTGTTCATCTCATGAAAGATAACATTTTATTAATTGTGATAGATGCGTAGAAATATTTCCTATCAATTGATGCAAACATCTTTCCGATCTGTTAGTAGGTAGGGTTAGCACACAAATCGGCAGAACTTCCAGTTCATCATCAATTTAAACCGTTCAGAGATTAGCGAATTGTAATGTATAGTATATCAAACAAATCTTAAAGAATTTCCGATTCGATTGGTATGCAAATCATGAGAATTCGTTCACAGAGAAAATAGTTATTAACGTTAACTTTATTTCATAAAAACGTGACCTGTTTTCTGATTTGGCACCCTTGCTGAAAGACGTAGTTCTACGTCAAAAAATACATAGTTTTAATATCCTGATTTATTCTAACTTTTATAATATTACTTGAACACTTCTTGTTAGAGGTATCCCCAATACAAGACTGTCTCTTTTCTCTCTTGTTCTAATTTTCTGTCAATACTCATCTCAATACCACATTCTCCACTAATTATGATGAAATTAAACAGAAATTATATGATAAGTAACAAGAATGTTATTTGGGGGTCTCCGTAGCCACATTGGTTGCGCGTTCGCTTAGTAAGCGATCGATCGTGAGTTCAAAACTCAGGGCCCTCATTGACCATCTTTGTGTTGTTACAGAATAGCTACGTCCACGCAACAATCATCAGCGATGGAGATCGATCCACGGTCGAAATAAGATCGATTCATCCATACAACTGCTCTGCTCTGCCAGGCACATCGGGCTACTGTTCTATAAATAACTCAACAATGATCAAACAACTGTCTCCGCTGTCCGGTGATCCAACTGGATAATGGAAGAACAGAAAGAATACCCTTACGCCTAAATGGCTACTGTGTGAATGTAGCATATGTAATGGTATAGAAGGAATACTGGCGAATGGCAACTGTGTAATGTGCTAATTATAGATATGATAACCATGTGACATGTACACGATTAAAATTCGGCTCTGTTACAGCTAAAATGCTAATGAGCCTTAAATAAATAAATGGGATAAAAAAAGACGGGTGGGTAATGTCGGGGACATAACCGGAGTGACGTAGGACTATACAAAGGGGACAGCTTTTGCTAAATATATATTTAAAATATATTGTTTTATTTCCTTCTCCTACGTGAATACCGACCTATCTACCTGAAAAATGGATTAGTTTACTGTTTACTCTTTATGAACATGTTGGCGGTTCTGAAAAGAACCTTTTGTGTTGTGTTTTTGCTTTTTTTACCAACTTTCTCAATTTTTTCTCACTATTTCATAGTTGATTCTTGATTTTTTCTGAAGGCTTTGTACTTATTAAATGTACAACGCCGGGCATCTTTTGGCGTATGCACATATCGTACAATCAAAATGATGGCTGTGATAGGGAATGCATAGGTGGTCATCAGCTCATTCACTATCATATATTTCACTATTCAGCACATTACCGTACCTTAAACTGTGGTTTCGTAGACGAATGAATTGTAAGATTTGTATCTCCGCAAACAAAGTAAATACGAGGGTCACTATTTATATTTCGGGAATAGGAACAAAAACAAATAGTTAAGCTGCGAATATATTTTTATTGTTTTTCAAAGTACTCGCCACGATGATCGATACACTTTTGCATGCGCTTAAACCAATTTTCAAAGCATTTATTCCAATCGACACGAGCCTTTTTTTTAGCGATTGTCAGATTATGTGGGATCCAACGTGAACATAATTTTCGCACAACTAAGTGTTCATGTAAAATCGCATATATGCTGGTGGAACTAATGCTTAGGGATGCCTCAATCTCACAATAGGTTACATGACGATCTTGCTTAATCATTTCGTGCACAGCATCGATGTTTTCTGGCAGTACAGTCGATTTTGGACGACCTTCACGAAACTCGTCGGACAGCGAACTACGACCACGATTGAATTCACTATACCAGCGATACACAGTGGTTTTTGATGGAGCTTCATCGCCAAAAGTCAAATTAAGTTGATTGACGCACTCTTGTTGTGATAATCCACGTCGAAAGTCGTAAAAAATCATCGCACAAAAATGTTCACGATTCAGTTCCATTTTTTTGCCGAGACCAAACTTTCAACTAAATATAAAATGAACAAATAGCGTCCGTATGACAAAATGTTCTGAGTACGTATATCGTCAAAAATGTCAAACTTTACGATGGAACCGTCAGATGGACTCACATGACATCAGTGTTGCCAGTTCCCGAAATATAAATAGTGACCCTCGTAGAAATGAAAAAGAACTGAGGTTTTGGAGACGAACTCTACGATCTGTCGAGAATTAAACGAGCTATAAGCGTTCTGAAAAACCAACAGTAAATTAACACAGGATTAAAGTACTTTAAAATAAGAACAGAGCAGCAGGAAATACATAGCTCATCATGTTGCTCCTTAGTTATGTTTCTATACAATGCAGATGTAACGTCAGTCAATTTTCAACATCAGTTATCAACCAAAGAAAGCAGTTGTTGCTACCGAGAAAATTCGTCAATGCCATCCTGCATACAATGTGTTGTAATTTGAAGCCACTTTTAATTCGGAAACCATGCATGGGTTTGTGAAAACTGAATGATCAATCAGTTTATATTATATGTCATATTATGTCACTTTAGAATGCTTTGGAATTGTGAAAACTTTTAATAAGTCTTCTTTGAAAGGTTTAATGGCCCTGAAAAGCGCCGTGTTTTACGGTGGCTGGTTTTGCCACCAAAGCAATCTGTATAAACAATTTTTTTCCTTCTCCTACCTGCTGCCGTTTTGCGATTGCGTTTGCCACTCGCTGAAACTAGTTGTTGCCACCGAACCGAATGTGCTCTGTTCTGTAGACGGGTTTTCTTATTGTCGTGAGCAGCTTTGCAAGCCAACTCGAGCACTCCGGCGGCCGAAATTCTATAACCGCTATTAGGTATATTGTGATGTGAAACGATGCCATACAACCACACTGATTTACGTTTTGAAAAAGAATGATATATTTTTCAGCGGATCCGCGCGTTTTGTACTTTAATCTAAAGAGTTTATTGTTCTGTTATCATTCGATATCCCCATCTTGTTCGGCTAAACCTTCCTGTTTAGCGATTGCGTTTACCACTTGCCACATATTTCACAGTTGGAAAATTTCTTCCCATCCAGCTTGTGACATGTTGTACAGTAAATTAGATTTAATGCGACGTGCCGAAGCACCGCTCAGTGTCGCATTGGAGGCGATTTTAACCTGTAATTGAATTTTGCATTTGTGATGACAGTGGTACAGTGTCGACTTTCAATGTGGGGTCATAATTTGGACCCTGCACTCTATGTTTACAAAAATGTCCAAATAAATATGTCGCATTACATGACCGTCCAATTAGCTAAATGTCGAATAAGTTTTCAATCTGGAAACAATTTAAGAATTGGTGAAAATTGAATAATCGGAAAAGTCCCCAACCATCAATAAGCTCTGAACAACTGCCAAATTCTCATACTCATCATTTCCTAAAAAACAGGATTATGAAAAAATCAATTTGTGTTTTATTATTATTTTGGATATTGTTTTAGAAAGCATTGAACTGTATTTCGTAAACTCTTTTTTGAAAGGTTTAATGGCCCTGATGAGCGCCGTGTTTTATGGAATGGTTCCAATTTAGAAAACTTAGTACTCGTGGTTTTGAAAAAAAACCATTTCGAACGCCCTCGATGCCGCCTTGTTCTGGATTTGCCACCAAAGCAGTTTGTAGAAACAACAAACTTTTTTTCTTCTGCGTCTGCCTGTTGAGGTCTTGATGTCCACCGAACCAAAGCGCGAGCAGTTTTGCCAGCCAACTCGATCACTTCGGCAGCCGAAACTCTATAACGGTTGCTAGGTGGACTGGTGCACTGATACTAACGCGCTCGGCCTAGCTACCCTTGCGGAGCAATTGGCGAATACACCTACGGGAAACTGCAGTCCAACACGGTTCGAGCGGGTTTTTGCCTTTCCTGTCACTTTTCCTCCTTTGCCATGTCCAGACATGGCTGCTTGTGTTAGTTTGATGATGTGATGTGATGCGAAACGATGTGGTGTACGGTTTGAATGAGAATTATCGTTACGGAAGGAAGTAAGGAAGGTATTGTATTATAGAGACTTTAAACTTTTGCAGTTCATTCGTCTCTAGCCTTGAGAAAGGCCCTTTGAAAACTCTACTCTACTCTACTCTACTCCAGCGCTACCACCTCCGCCCTCTTGCCTTGAGAAAGGCACTCGATCCCTCGCCATCCAGCTCGTCCAGCAACGATGTTGTCCAGTCGGTGTCCACACAAAGAATGATCGTTACGGCAGCGGAGCGGGGATTTTTAAGCTGACTGGCTGGCTCGAGAATTACGCATGTGTGAGACTGCGACCAATGTTTCGTTAATTTTTTTCTTTTTCCTTTCCAATCGTGGTTCATTCTATTTCGCTGCTGCTGTGGTTTCCCGTTTTGGTCGGTACGATTTGAGGAGCACAAAATGGACCAATCAAAAATGGGCACATAGTGCATTTGGACAATGCTTGATATTTCACAATTATTCAATTATTTATCTCAAGAAAAATGAAATGTTAATCGTTATGATAGATGCGTAGATATATTTCCTATCAATTGATGAAAAAACCTTTGCGATCTATTGAGAAATGCTCGAGTTATAAGCGTTCCAAATCTTGCATTTTTTCCTACTTGTTCAGTGCCTAGATTTCCATTTCACCCCCTATATCTTCCGGTTAGACGTAGTCCTACGTCAAAAAAGAATGTTATTTAGAAAATATCAACCTTCTTGGTAGCTCAAAACACTGATGAATCTCCTAGGGCCGACGAATCTCTCTTGTCCAAAACCAACTGGTTTGTCTTCAGTCAGCTCTGAACCTGGTTTACCGTTATCAACGGTGTGACTAGCAGCTGTTGTCTGGACCAATCTTAGTTCGTTCTCCTTTACTTGCATACCCGGATCTGATTCTTCGAGGAACTCCTTGGCGAAATGTTCATTCGTCTGTTCAAATTTCTTGAGAATTTGACGTTGCTTGAGCTTAGGTAGACTGTACACTTCGTAGTTGCCCTCTGTGATAGACCTGAATCAGCGAAATTGCACAAAGAACACACCGAATGACGCTTGGGAGTAGCAAATTATTCTCATTGTGCAAGTTTCGGTGATTCGAGCTTTAAATGGTCAATAATGACACGGGCCACGTCCTCACAGTTACCAGGGGAAGGGAAGAAATGTTAGTATGATTTTCACCGCGCGAAGACCAGAAGGGTTGCCTCTATTGGTCTCTATAGAAATCTTATATGTCTCAACAGGCGGCAGAGAATATCTCCAGGTAACCACACAAGGAAAAACTGTAATATTCATTGGATTGGATAAATATTCTATTATTTTCTCACTTGCTTTTTATAGAAATCGAATCGCGACGGCGAAGAATTATTATTGGGAAACCTGAGAAGGTAATCGAGAGAATTCTTGTAACACTAATATATATCGTAATCTATTACACGTGTTCTTTATCAAACTCCAATCGCGACGGCGTAGAGTTAACTTTGGGAAACTAAAAAATTGTAAGGGGTTGTATCTAGGACACGACCACATTTTGACGTAGGACTACGTCTTTCATTTCTGCACCGGGGTGTAAGTTCAAAATTTCGAAAACGAGAGAGTGATGCTGGGCTGCAAGGATTTGAACGTTAATATCTCTTTTTCGGCCGAACGGAGTGGTATGATAATCTTTTCATCCGATTGACAAAATGTATACGAGTTATATGATTGTTAATTGTTGACCCGAAAACTTCTGTTTTCTTTTGACGTGGGACTACGTCTAACCGGAGTATATGGGGGGTAAAATGAAAACCTTAACACAGAACATGCTGGAAAAAAATGAATGCTTATAACTCGAACATTTCTTACTGGATCGGAAAGATGTTTGCATCAATTGATAAGGAATATTTCTACGCATCTATCGCATTTAATAAAATGTTATTTTTTATTAGATAAACAATTGAATAACTGTAAAATGTGAAGCGTTATCTAACGCCCTAACTCCCTCGTTTTTATTGGCCCGATTTACGGTTTCCCCAACACAGCCATCATAACCAAGCAGCCGTGGGAAATCGGCATTGCAAATACATGAAAGTATGGGTACTTTTGTTCTCACCGAAATGTGTTCCCTAACACAGACTTCAAAACCAAGCAGTTTTGGAGGAATCGGCATTGCAAATACATGAAAGTCAGCGGTATTTTTATTCCGACTGAAATGTGTTTCCCTAACACAGACTTCAAATCCATGGAGCGTGGGAAATTGGCATTACAACTTCATGCAAGTCGGGGGTATTTTTGTTTCGACTGAAATGTGTTTCCCCAACACATTGACATTGCAAATACATGCAAGTCGGGGCCATTTTCTCTCTGGTGAAATGGTGAAATAGGCAGTGCAATTTCAAGTTGGGGCTATTTTTGTTCCGACTGAAATGTGTTTCCCTAACACAGACTTCAAATCCATGGAGCGTGGGAAATTTGACATTGCAACTTCATGCAAGTCGGGGGTATTTTTGTTACGACTGAAATGTGTTTACCTAATACAGACGTCTAAACTATGGTGTCTGGGGAAATCGGCTTTGCAAATAAATGCAAACTGCGAGTACTTTTGTACTCACTTGCCTTTATACAGACTAAAATATGTTTCCTTAACACGGTCTTCTGAACTTAGGAATGTGGGAAAATCGTGCAGACATTAGGGGCGAATAAACCTTTAAGTTCAAAACCTCTATAGTATAAAAAGTAGAAGTTGAAGTAGTTGATTCATGCATGCCGGGGGTACTTCTGCACCCGCATGTTTTTTTTTGCACTCCGAAAAGTGTTTTCCTAACACGGATTACAAAAAACGGGTACGAACACAACGATTTGGTTCGCTTATTCAAGATTGCATTGAAGGATATGCCTTCATATCTTCTGCTCATTGAATTTCTACGCATACCATTTGATGATTAGGCAAAATGTTGATAACCATTTGCTGCGATAACGCCTATAGATTGAACAATATACGTTCAAGGTACATGTCAAAATTGAAACTGAGTGCCTGAAGTTCATCAAATCAAGAATATTCGCATTTCGAGAAGTACGTACAATTGAGAGATGCAGACTTCAGAGGAAGATTTAAAATAAAATAATCATTTGATAATTCCTAAACCAAACGTAAAAGGACTGTCTTTAAATTTACTTGTAACGAAGAACATAATCTATCACAATGCATAAATTGACTTTACATGGCATTTATTCAATCTCTTTACTATTGAATTCAATTGAATTTGAAAATTGTTTCAATCAAAAATTTAATGAATACAAATTAATGATTACTAAGCTAAGATAGTCCCACGTCAATCTTGCGGTTATATCATAGATATAACCCACCCATTTTTCCAATGCCATTTCTCTTCTTTAGTTGAACCGAACGAATGAGTATAAAACATGACGCTCCTTTTGCTTTCGTTCATTTCTATCTCTACTCTCGTACCGTGAGAACTCGCTTCATTGAGACCAAGCAGACAGCTCGTAAAACTACCCGTGGTAAGGCACCACGAAAGCAACTTGAAAAGCGCACCAGCCGCAGGAGGTGTGAAGAAGTCACATCGCTACCGACCGGGAACCTGTAATGTTTATCACAGCCAATTCTCAAACACTTTTTCATCCTCATCGTAACTCACGGATGTCCATCTTTTTCCCTCTTCATCTGTCAAGTCTCCGTTCAACCAAGGGTCAACACTCGCAGGTGTGAATATGCGAATCTATCAAGATTAATAGTAATTGTGTAGAACATATATTATAATGAACCCTTCAGAACCGTCGCTTTGCGTAAAATTCGTCGCTATTAGAAGTCGACCGAATTGCTGACCCGCAAGCTACCTTTCCAGTGTTTGGTTCGTGAAATTGCCCAGGACTTCAAAACCGACTTGCCGTTCCCAAGTTCCGCGGTTATGGCACTGCAGGAGGCCTATTCGAAGATACCAATTTGTGTGCTATCCACACAAAACGTGTCACATCATGCCAAAGGACATCCAGCTGGTCGTATCCGAGGAGAGCGTGCTTAAACAGCCACGCTTCCGCTTTCGTCATTATTACCTTAGCATATAATCAACGGCCCTTTTCAGGGACACCAAATTTGATGGATTAGAGTTCAGAAAAGTTTTGACGTAGGACTACGTCTTCCATTTCTATACCGGGGTTAAAAAAGTTTCGAGAACGAAAGCGTTACGCTGGAGACCGAGATTTTGAGCGTTAATAGCTCTTAAACAACTGAACGAAATGGTATGATAAACACTTCATTTGAAAGATAAAATGTCTACGCGTCATATACTTGTTACTTTTTCATCCAAAAACTTGTTTCAATAGTCTTAAAATTGCTTTCAAAACAGGCTATTGAAATCACCAATCGGTATATAAGCGAGCGCCGCTCGTAAACATACTCAGTTATGATTGAACAGCGATTGGAGCATGTTGTCGCTGTTGTTGTGAAGCTAATTTCGTTTATCATGAAAACGCTGATGAACGGTGTCACCAAGAGCCTGTTTGTGCACCTAAGGCCAAAAGGGAATCCATCAGGAGGAGAGTGATGCCACGGTTCCGCTTGAAACATCGGAGCATCCGCCACACACACACACACACACACACACATACACGCGCGGAATTCTCGTTGCTATCATCGTTGCTGAAAAATAATCTGCCAGTTCCCCTGGGAATTGAAAAATACATTCATGCGAAAGAGTTTATTTTAATGTTTTCTATCCATATAACACTGCAACCAAATACATTTGGTTTTGTTATTTTTCAATCAATCGCAATTAACAGGAAAGCTTCTGAATATTTTTTTTCCCCATCAGTGGAAATTTTCGTAACCAATATTGGATGCATAACATGAAAAACGGAAAATGTTTCACATTGCGAAAATCAAGTCATTTTCGAGCGATTATTTGCTTTCTACTCATATAAATCTGCGACCAAATACATTTCGTTTTGGATTTTTTCAATCAATTGCGATCAACGTAAGACCACGTCTTTCGGCAATTTATTAGAGGTGCAATGAATCTTTAGGAATTCCCGTTCTACGCGCACTGGCAAACAATGTTTACTCAACAATTTCTCAAACGAGAAATGGGTGTTGTGAGAAAGGATTAGCGAACGCGAAAACGACAAACGGGAGAAAGATACGTTTGGAGGTTGAAGGAAATTGGCAGAAAACTTCTTCATTCTATCATTCAAATAATGTGATTCATACCACATCGTTTTGCCAGAAAGAGATTATTAATGTTCAAAGGAGGAATCGAGTCCTCCGAGGAAATTACTCAGCGCAAATTAGAGTCGACTATCGATTGCGGCATTCGTACACAAATAATTTTATAATGCCAAAGTGATTTCTTCGGATATATTCACTACATCATGTCATGTATTTCATATTCTTCATAAGGAAATCCATATCCATGGCACCTATCGGTAACGAATTATTATCGAAACCACGATTTTCGCTAAATGCTCCTTTCAGTTCGGCCTGTAAAAAACTTTTCTGTACTCTAATCCATCAAATTTGGAGCCCTGAAAAGGGCCGTTGATTATATGCTATGTTAATATAGCACGCTCTCCTCGGATACGATGGGCCAGCTGGATGTCCTTGGGCATGATGTGACGCGTTTTGCATGGATAGCACACAAATTGGTATCTTCGAATAAGCCTCCTGCAGCGTCATAGCCGTGGAACTTTGAAAGGGCGAGTCGGTTTTGAAGTCCTGAGCAATTCCACGATCCAAATGCTGCAAAGGTAGCTGCGGATCAGCAATTCGGTCGACTTCTGATAGCGATGAATTTCACGCAAAGTTCCCGGTCGATAGCGATGTGGCTTCTCCACCTATCCTGCTACTGGTGCGCTTATCCGAGCTGACTTCGTGTGCCTTACCTCCGAATGACTAACGAGGAGCATTTAGCGAAAATCGTGGTGTCGATGATAATTCGATACCGATAGGTGCCATGGATATGGATTTCATAATGAAGAATATGAAATACATGACATGATGTAGTGAATATATCCCCATATCGAAGAAATCACTTTGATGAAACTGTTTCCCGTTTGTCGTTTTTAAGTGTTGGGAAAGGGCATTATTTTTGCTGAGTAAATTCCAAGAAAAAATCCATTCCATCTTTAAGCGTGATTCATTCTACTTCGAATAAACGGAACAGTGATAATCATTTCATACAAAAGATAAAATGTCCAAGAGTTATATGATTGCTATTTATTGAGTCGGAAAATTGTTTCAATAGCTTAATGATAGCTTCGAAAACAGGTTATTGAAATCATTCGCATCCGTATGTAGCGCGCCCACTTGGAAACCCATTAATCTTATTGGAATGTGAGATGGGGAAGCTCATACTTACGTCTATGCATTATGCTGTACACTACAGACTTTTTTTCTCCGTACTGATTAAGAAGCCGATCGAACTATCGGTCGACAAGTCAGTCTGCAGTCGGCGGGGGCTCTTAATTTCGTTTTTGCAGGTCGAACTGAAAAAAATTCAGTCGAGTTAACTCTTTTTTACAGTAATGCTTTTGAATCCGGACACTTTGCATTACATTCAATATCATACCACAGCCATAACATTTTTTCATGTTGAATTTATGCGATTAATAGTTGCTAATATAGTTACTGATAGTTTCTTGATAGTTACTTATCAATCGCATTAATTCAACATGCAGAAAATGTTGTGGCTGCGGTATGGTATTAAATGTAACGCAAAGTGTCCGGATTCAAATACATTACTGTATACTTACTTCGATGTTATTCGTTTCTCTCTCAGGGTAAGCAACGAATATAATAAGGGTGGGGTTTAGATTCTATACTTATGGTTTATAAAATGACGCTTCCTTTGCTTTCGTTCATTTCTTACTCTACTCTCGCACCGTGACGACTCGTTTGTTTGGGACCAAGCAGATAGCAGGTTAGTCTTTCAGTGGTAAGGCACACGAAAGCAGCTCGGATAAGCGCACCAGCCGCAGGATAGGTGAAGAAGCCACATCGCTATCGACCGGGAACTTTGCGTGAAATTCATCGCTATCGGAAGTCGACCGAATTGCTGATCCGCAAGCTACCTTTGCAGCTTTTGGATCGTGCTCAGGACTTCAAAACCGACTTGCGCTTCCAAAGTTCCGCGGTTATGACGCTGCAGGAGGCTTTTTTTTTTTTTTTTTTATATCTGTATTATAGTGACTTTCAACACTTTTGGCTGGTTCGTCACTTTTTACTTTCAATTTTGGAAGAATGTTGGGAGTGAGAATTGAACTCGTGATCTTCAGCGTGAGAGGTATGGATGTTACCACTACGCCAGATCGGCTCCAGGGAGGCTTATTCGAAGATACAAATTTGTGTGCTATCCACGTAAAACGCGTCACATCATGCCCAAGGACATTCAGCTGGCCCGTCGAATCCAAGGAGAGGGTGCTATATTAGCTTAGCATATAATCAACGGCCCTTTGCAGGGCTCTAAATTTGATGGATTAGAGTTCAGAAAAGTTTTTTGCAGGCCAAACTGAAACGAGAATTTTCGTTTGGATGCCATACAGCATCGAGAAAATTCCGGAAAGATCTAATCGTTGCTGAAAAATAATCTGCCAGTTCCCTGGGAATTGAAGAATATATCCATGCGAAAGAGTTTATTTTAATGTTTTCTAATTATATGGCGAACACAGCGACCAAATACATTTGATTTCGTAATTTTTCAATCAGGTGTAATTAGCTGGAATGCTTCTGAAGATTATTCTTTCCCATCAGTAGGATATTTTCGTATCCAATAATGGATGCATAACATGAAAAACGGAAAATGTTTCGTATCGCCAAAATTATATAATTTTCAATCGATTATTGCTCAGTCGCCGAAATTTTCATACTCAGAGAGTTCATTCTCCTCTAGTTTGCCTTCCAAATTGCCATCGTAAACCACACCTTCTCTCGATTCAATCACGCACGAAAAGCATACTGAAATGATATTCTGGTGGTGAAACCCATTCATTTTTCGTGAGGTGTCGTGCACAAATTACGTAATGCGATAAGGGGGGAGGGGTTAGATGTTACGTGACTTTCTGTTTATTAGAGATAGGAAATTGCGTTACGAAAGGGGGGGGAGGTTCAAAATCCGGATTTTTGCGTTACGTAATTAGTGCACGACGCCTGAGGACATCGACAAGACAACATCGTTACTGAACGAGCTGAACGGCGAGGGATCGAGGTATTCATTACCTGGCTTGACCTGACCTGAAATGCAATCAGTTTGTTTTAACTGTGAGGGAGCGCAGAAAAGCCGATCGATCAGAAGGAGAAGAGAAGGTGACCAAGAGAGTATCAGCATCGAAATACGGTTCCTCGGAAAGACATAGAAGCAGCCGCCACACACACACACATACATGCGCGCAACTCTTTTCGTTTGCTGGTTATCGAGAGGAAACCTGGAAAGAAATGATCGTTGCTGAAAAACTATGGATGGGTTATACCTATGATATAACCGCAAGGTTGACGTAGGACTTCCGTTGGCTTAGTAATCATTTGTGTTTTTCTCAATTAGCAATAATCGCACTTCGAATGTTTCTCATTGGGTACGATATCGCCGCTGCGCAAAGCTGATGATTAAATTATTGATTAAACTAGTGAATGAATGAAACAATTCACGAATTCAATTGCAAACAAATCCCAATTTAGGTCAATTCATGCATTATGGTAGTGGTTATCGCAGCTAACAGTTATCAACATTTTGCCTAATCATCAAACGGTATGCGTAGAAGTTCAGTGAGCTGGCGACATGAAGGGGCATACAGACTTGAATAACCGAGCCCAAGCATTGCATTTGTACCCGCTTTTGTAGACCGTGTTAGCAGAACGCATTCCAGAGTGTAAAAATGCATGGGGATATGAAAAGTACTGCCGAGATCTGGAATGCCGATTTTCTCAACTTATTGGTTTCGGAATCTGTGTTTGGAAAACACATTCCGGTTTGCAAAAATGCAAACGAGTACAAATGTACTCGCAGCTTGCATCTCATTTGCAATGCCAATTTCCCTTGGCTCCATGGTTTTGAAGTTTGTGTTAGGGAAACATTCCGATTTGTAGAAACGCAAACGACTTAAAAAGTACTCGCTGCTTGTATCTATTTTGCAATGCCGATTTCCCCTGGCTCCATGGTTTTGAAGTCTGTGTTAGGGAAACATCCATTCATTCCTGCGATGGTACTTCAATCGCTATTCAATTATAACTGAGAGGATTTCGGAGCGGCGATCGCTTATATACCGATTGGTGAGTAAAATAGCCTGTTTTGAAAGCAATTTTAAGGCTATTGAAACAAGTTCTTGGATGAAAAAGTAACAAGTATATAACGCGTAGACATTTTATCTTTCGAATGAAGTGTTTATCATACCATTTCGTTCAGTTGTTTAGGAGCTATTAACGCTCAAAATCTCGGTCTCCGGCGTAACGCTTTCGTTTTCGAAACTTTGATTTTACACCCCGGTATAGAAATGAAAGACGTAGTCCTACGTCAAAATAATCTGCCAGTTCCCCTTGGAATTGAAAATTACATTCAAGCGAGTTTATTTTAATGTTTTCTATCCATATAATACTGCGACCACATACATTTGGTTTTGTGATTTGTCAATCAAGTGCAGTTAACAGGAAAGCTTCTGAAGATTATTCTTCAGAACAAGGTTTTTTGTATCCAATATTGGATGCATAAAACCTTGAGTCTTCAAAGTAACACTCTCGTTTTTGAAGTCACCCAAATATTTATTTATTCATTCATTCAGGATGGATTTAGATTCAACTTCAAACAAAATCAACGATAGTCCTACGTCACCCTTGCGGCTATACCATAGATATAACCCACTTCCTGTTTTTGTAGGCCGAACTGAAAGGAACATTCAGCGAAAATGGTGATGTCGATGATAACTCGATACCGATGGGTGCCATTGACTATGGATTTGATAATGAAGAATACGAAATATATGACATGATGTGAAATATCCACTACATCATGTTTTCGGGGCTGGGGAGTGGGTGTTATTTGCGCTGGGTGTTTCCGAGGAGCAATCGATTTCCCCTTTGAGCGTTAATAATTCTTTTTCGGCTAAACGAAGTGGTATGATAATCACTTTATTCGAAAGATGAAATGTCTAAGATTTATTTGCTTGTTTCATTATTTATTGCTAAATCAAAGTTAGTCCTATGTCCGACTTGCGGTTATATTAAAGATATAACCCACTTCTAGTTTTTTAACATCAAATATGAAACTTTTAGGAAGAAATATTTATTCGTTTTCTTTTATTTTATTTTCAAAAAATTGAAAAAATCCACATAATTTTACACTCTATTTACTAATACTAACGCGAGAATTTTTATAGCATACCTGGTAACTATATAAGTACGTTGTCTGGTTACGTCAAATGTTGTGCCTAGTTCTGTTTTGTAAACAATCCACTCAACCTGAAAGTCGTTAATAGTTATGGTGCTCGAGATTTCTATGTTATAAGTTTAGAGTTTAGAGTTATAAATTCATTAGAATAAAAAAAGTGCAGAAGTGAGATGGCAATTGTTAGTGAAAATTTGTAAGTTTATTGATAAATTGTTTAGAAACCATTTCATTCTAGTACCATCATGATTTTGAATCTGGACGCCTTTTTAACCCGAACACTTTTTCATTATTTTCAATATCATACCAAAACCATAACATCTTTTGCACGTTGAATTATTGTGACTGATACTTACTATTGTATCGATTTAGTGTAGTGTCAAGCATAGTACCCAGTTGTTGACAAAAAAATGTCGAAACCCAAAACAAATACTTGTGTTTCACATTTAGAAGATGATTTCAAATCCGGACGAGTCAAATTGTGTCCGAAATTCGAATCATGACTAAAAAAGGGTCCGGATTTCAAATCAAGACACAATGATGAAATTTACAAACTTTGAACAAATATAACATGACTTTGTGGAATTCTGTGATTCATAACTTATATGAATATAGAAACGGTAATTTTTCATGCCATGATCCATTTTTTTAAGTCAATGAAGTTATCACCGTAAATTCCTAGTACTTCTACCAAAACTCGTCATCATAATATCAGATTATTTTCAGACACAATTCTCGTTCAAGATTTTTCAACCACTTGCAAATAACATGTGTCTCCGTTTTATTTGCTTGATTAATTCTCGAGTAATGCATAAATTTGTGTTTTATTTGTATACATCGAAATTTCACAAATAACTCTTTAGTAAAAAGTTCCGGGGACCCTGAAAAGGTTTAATGGCTTGCGTGGTTTCGTAGAATCATTTCGAGAAGCAACGATTTTTTCTTACCTTTGCGAGAACAATACACTAATTGGTCATATGTCGCAATTTGTTTTTTTTTATATCAATGCACGCATTGCACTGAGTTGATTGCATTCAACAAGCATCAAACATGCATTTAAAAGACAACAGTTGCAGCGATAAAAATGAAACATCACGAGATTGACCGTTTATGAAAAATCGTTTCTCGACAATCGGTCAAAACCGTCAACAAAGCTGGCAGCTTGTTGCATCAGAACAGAACTGCTGCGCACGAGAGCAGATACGAATGGCAACTAAAAGTATCGAAGGTGTGCTATTCACATGTACAGGAAATGAACAGATTCTAATGTCCGCGCAACGAAAACAAGCAACACCCACAAAGCCAAACACTGATGGCTAGATGCGACCTATAATCATTTGCACTCTTCTCTTTTTTCTGCTTTGCCATGGCTCGGATGGTTGTGCTAATTGCAATGCCAGATGCACTTCAACTGAAATATTCGCTAGCGTTCACAGCTCGAGGGGAAACATAAAACGCAAAAGAAGCAGAATAAGCTATCTTTATTGTTCCGGGTATTCTGAGAATTTTCCTCAGAGGATATGCAATTGTTGTACGCTAGCGATAGTTCACTTCGCAAATATTCTCTTTTCACTATCCCCCTTCATTGTATCTATTCTAGCGGCTGCAGTGGTTGCCCGTTATTGAAAGCTCTGTTCAGGAAATTACACAAATGGACAGAACAAATGTATGGGGAAATGGGAATGGTTCGATTGGTATGCAAATCGTTAAAATCCGTTCGCAGCAAAAATATTCATTAACGTTAATTTTATTTCATGAAAACGTGACCTGTTTTCTGATTTGGCACCCTTAATGTAAGACGTAGTCCTACGACAAAAAAAAATTTTCTGCATATTACTGAAGTTTAGGCATTCAAGAATACACATTAACATCAAACGCATTTTTCTCGAAACTAGTTTTTTCAAACTGACGTACACGATATCTCGCGTTGTGCATATTTCTTGATCAACATTAATAACCGCATCAAATTTTATATTTTCTTCGCAAAGAAATGACCCAAGATCCATGGTTCTTCTTTTCTATATCACCGTGCGCTGGTACTCATCTATGTTTCAGAATCTGGACTCGCTAAACTTGAAGGACACGCGTAACTAATCTGATTCTGATCCAAAACAATCTTCAAACAAGAAGCCAACTAAACGTTGATGGATGCGTTAATTTGCATTGACGAACGCGACACTTCGAATTTCAGAATGCAAATTTGCGTTTCGTTCTGATAATTCTGATTCGATCTGATCTAAGAATGTCGACTTAAGAGAATTTGAGGACAATTTATTTATTATATAATAAATAATGAAAGATACATATTGCAACTGGGCATTACGATTACGGTTCAGAGCCTTCCGCTCTTGATTGTGTTGCCGATTAATTCGGTGTAAAATTGGAATGATTAATCCTATCAATAAATACTATGAACCCTATAAATACTTTCAATGGAAATAACTCGGTAGCTCACAGTTTATGTGAGTTATTTTCAGAATACAGATTTCACGGTCTTCACTGATATGGATGCTCGGCCGGGCGGTTTAACAAGCCTCGTTATAAGATGAGCCATATTTTAGATATGATCATCTCGAGCACCATATTAAATGCACTGCCACAATCAATTTATGTACCCTACTGACAGCTGATATGTAAAGGGTGTGTCACATCAAATTGCATCACGGAAAAAACGCTGTAGAAATTCGCCCAGTAGACCGATCCTTTTGAAAATTTTAGACAGTAAAATAAAAACTATTAAACAAGTTTTTGCATTTTCTTTTTATTCATACTTCGAGCCCAAGCTCGTATGCTCGCACCTTCCTCTTTACCCCGTCCATAAGGTTCTGTACAACGTCAGGTTGTAGTTTTTTGACGTAGGATTACGTCTTTCGGGAACATATTGGGGTACAAATTGAAAGTCAAAAACGAGCACATCGTGAAAATTGTCCAATTTCAAACGCTTATTGCTCAGTCATTTCATGATGAATTAATGAAATTTTTGCGTCAATAAATTTCGGCGCTCTATAACAATTTTTTATATTGAAGAAAATAATATTTGTCATGAAACTAACTATCGAACAAGTGAAAAATCTCAATCTCATCATAATGGAAATACCCACTTCTGATTGGACGAAATTGATGACGCATGCGGCGGATCCCTAACAGAGACATCAAAACCAAGCTGCCTGGGGGAAATCGGCATTGCAAATACATGAAAGTAAAGGGAGCTATTGTTTATACCGAAATGTATTCCCTAACAGAGACATCAAAACCAAGCTGCCTTGGGGAAATCAACATTGCAAATATAGGAAGTATGGGGAATTTTTGTTCCTACCGAAATGTATTCCCTAACAGAGACATCAAAATCATGCGACATTGCAAATACATGAAAGTCGGGGGCATTTTTCTATTGCAAGTAAGGCGAGTGATACGATTAATTCTAGCAAATAAAATTTAAATTCGGAACTTTAATGTTGGTTGCTTCGTGAAATTTCATATCAATGACCGATCGTGTATTGTGAAATATTTAGCACAAGTGTAAGTGTAAAATGGCATATGGTAGCATGTCTGTTTCGTTGTGTTCATTTTCACCCAAGGAAAGTCTATACGGGGGGGAAAAATTGGAAAAGTGAAGAAATATTTAAAAAAGTTATTGCTCTACATATAGTATTAGGTGTTGTTAGTCCAATTTAGATCCGAATTGGGTTTTCCATTTCAAATATGTTTTCTCTATATTAAAGTAACATGTTTTTACTGATGAGAAAAATTGATAATTGTGTTCGGTATTGGTAATTATCTTATATTACATTGGTGAGTTTTTTCTTCTTTATTTCATCATACATAACACAAAAGGCATCTCGTCTAGGATCACAGAGGGTGGTTTTCATCAAATCTCTTTCCACTTCGGTATCTTTTATCTGATACGCAAAATCCAACGAGTGTTTACCGTCCTTCTGTCATCATAACTCGGTAAACACTGGTGGAGTGAACAAACAATACCCAACAACCAAACAAAACGGCCCTTTTCAGGAGGCCACCATATCATTATCAAAGAGTTGAACGATGTAATTTTTCAAACATATCCAAAATCAACAGATAGACTAACGGAATCCTACGTCAACTATGCGGTCGTGTCTCGGACACAACCCTTCTGTGACTTTTTTGAACAGAAATCCATTTTCTCTTGAAGTCCGCCTCCGATTTGACAACTTTTGGGTTCTTCCGGAGGGCCTGCTTCATAATCGCCCAATATTTCTCTATTGGGCGAAACTCCGGCGCGTTGGGCGGGTTCATTTCCTTTGGCACGAAGGTGACCCCGTTGGCTTCGTACCACTCCAACACGTCCTATGAATAGTGGCACGAAGCGAGATCCGGCCAGAAAATGGTCGGGCCCTTGTGCTGCTTCAATAGTGGTAGTAAGCGCTTCTGTAGGCACTCCTTAAGGTAAACCTGCCCGTTTACCATGCCGGTCATCACGAAGGGGGCGCTCCGCTTTCCGCAAGAGCAGATCGCTTGCCACACCATGTGCTTTTTGGCAAACTTGGATAGTTTCTGCTTGCGAATCTCCTCCGGAACGCTGTGTTTGTCCTCTGCGGAGAAGAACAACAGGCCCGGCAGCTGACGAAAGTCCGCTTTGACGTAGGTTTCGTCGTCCATTACCAGGCAATGCGGCTTCGTCAGCATTTCGGTGTACAGCTTCCGGGCTCGCGTCTTCCCCACCATGTTTTGCCTTCCGTCGCGGTTAGGAGCCTTCTGAACCTTGTATGTACGCAGGCCCTCCCGCTGCTTGGTCCGCTGGACGAATGAACTTGACAAATTCAGCTTATTGGCGACATCCCGGACCGAATTTCTCGGATCACGTCTAAACTGCTTAACTACGCGCTTGTGATCTTTTTCACTGACGGAGCATCCATTTTTGCCGTTCTTCACCTTCCGGTCGATGGTTAGGTTCTCGAAGTATCGTTTTAGTTCTCTGCTGACCGTGGATTGGACGATTCCCAGCATCTTACCGATGTCCCGATGTGACAACTCCGGATTCTCGAAATGAGTGCGCAGGATTAATTCACGACGCTCTTTTTCGTTCGACGACATTTTTCCAAATTTACGAAAAATTGACAGTGAAGCATGGCCAACGTGATCTATACACTCTTATCTGATTATAAGCGAAAGCTGAAGATATAATTCCTAAAAATTAAATTTCTACAGCGTTTTTTCCGTGATGCAATTTGATGTGACACACCCTTTATGCACTTCGAGAGTTGTTAAAACACATCGACAGCTGAGATGTTGGCACTTTCCGAGAACAGTTAATTAGATAGGCCATGTCACCAGGCTGGGTTTAACCCTTTTATTGGTAAATGAGAAATTCTTAAGGATGGCACATTGGAAAATGACAATGCTGAACAGATTTCATTTTGACGTAGGACTACGTCTAACCGGAAGATATAGGGGGTGAAATGGAAATCTAGGCACTGAACAAGTAGGAAAAAATGCAAGATTTGTAACGCTTATAACTCGAGCATTTCTCAATAGATCGCAAAGGTTTTTGCATCAATTGATAGGAAATATATCTACGCATCTATCATAACGAATAACATTTCATTTTTCTTGAGATAAATAATTGAATAACTGTGAAATATCAAGCATTGTCCAAATGCACTATGTGCCCATTTTTGATTGGTCCATTTTGTGCTCCTCAAATCGTACCGACCAAAACGGGCAACCAGAGCAGCAGCGAAATAGAATGAAGCACGATTGGAAAGGAAAAAGAAAAAAATGAACGAAACATTGGTCGCAGTCTCACACATGCGTAATTCTCGAGCCAGCCAGTCAGCTTAAAAATCCCCGCTCCGCTGCCGTAACGATGCTCACGGATTCTTTGTGTGGACACCGACTGGAAAACATCGTTGCTGGTCGAGCTGGACGGCGAGGGATCGAGTGCCTTTCTCAAGGCAAGAGGGCGGAGGTGGTAGCGCTGGAGTAGAGTAGAGTAGAGTTTTCAAAGGGCCTTTCTCAAGGCTAGAGACGAATGAACTGCAAAAGTTTAAAGTCTCTATAATACAAGACCTTCCTTCCTTCCGTAACGATCATTCTCATTCAAACCGTACACCACATCGGTTCGCATCACAACACATCAACAAACCAACCCAAGCAGCCATGTCTGGACATGGTAAAGGAGGAAAAGTGAAGGGAAAGGCAAAATCCCGATCGAACCGTGTTGATCTGGAGTTCCCCGCAAGGGTAGCTAGGCCGAGCGCGTTAGTACCAGTGCACCAGTCCACCTAGCCGGCGTTATATAGTTTCGGCCGCCGAAGTAATCGAGTTAGCTGGAAAAGCTGCTGGCGACGATAAGAAAACCCGCATTTGGAACAGAACACATTCGGTTCGGTGGACATCAAGACAACAGGCAGTTGCAGCGAGTGGCGAGTGGCAAACGCAATCGCAAAACGGCAGCAGGAAGCAGAAGAAAAAAGTTAGTTCTTTTTACAATCTGCTTTGGTGGTAAATCCAGAACAAGGCGGCATCGAGGGCGTTCGAAATGTTTTTTTTTTCAAAACCACGAGTACTAAGTTTTCTAAATTGGAACCATTCCATAAAACAAGGCGCTTTTCAGGGCCATTAAACCTTCCAAAAAAGAGTTTAGGAAATAAAGTTCAATTCTTTCTAAAACATTATCCAAAATAATAATAAAACACAAATTGATTTTTTCATAATTTGTTTGCCAGGATCTGATGAGTATGTGAATTTGGCAGTTGTTCTGAGCTTATTGATAGTTGGGGACTTTCCTGATTATTCAATTTTCACCAATTCTTAAATTGTTTCCAGATTGAAAGTACAGTAATTTACAATTAGTTCGACATTTAGCTAATTGGACGGACATGTAATGCGACTTATTTAGTTGGACATTTTTGTAAACATAGAGATCCAAATTATGACCCCACATTGAAAGTCAACACTGTACCACTGTCATCGCAAATGTTCAATTACAGGTTAAAATCGCCTCCAATGCAACACTGAGTGGCGCTTCGGCACGTCGCATTGAATGTAATTTACTGTACAACATGTCACAAAGCTGGATGGGAAGAAATTTTCCAACTGTGAAAGCTGTGGCGAGTGGCAAACGCAATAGCTAAACAGGAAGGTTTAACCGAACAAGATGGGAATATCGAGTGATAACAAAAACACAACACCAAAGGTTCTTTTCAGAACCATCAACATATTCATAAAGAGTAAACAGTAAACTAATCCATTTTTCAGGTAGATAGGTAGGTATTCACGTAGGAGAAGAAAATAAAACAATATATTTAAAATATATATTTAACAAAAGCTGTCCCCTTTGTATAGTCCTACGTCACTCCGGTTATGTCCCCGACATTACCCACCCGTCTTTTTTTTTTGAGAAGATGTGAATGTATAATAAAAAAAATTATTCTGCGTGCACACGTGAACATTAACTATACCCTCTCCCCACTCACCGTGGACAAGCTCCTTAAGTATTTCTAAATATTTTCTATTAATATTTAGCAATAATAATATTTATTGAATTTTATGCCTTTTTAGTTTGTTGGATTATTATGTGAAAATTATGTCAAGTTTACTCACTTGACCAACCGCAAAGTTCTTGAATTGGTAATTGTTTGTATGAATAAAAATAAAAATAGAGACAGAATTTTGAAAGAAATTCGGCTATGCTGGGCTGAGGTATTACTTTATTTGGAAAAGGGTTCTATTGTCGAAAAAAGTTTGAGAATCCCTGATGTAGACCATGTCGTCAGATGATTTTGTTCATAAATAAATAAATGAATAAAATAAATATCGTAATCGTTAAATCGTTCGTTTGAATAATACTGATCACATTCTATTTTAACAGAGACCAGTGCAGCTTTTGCTTTGATATATGTAATGAGGAATTTCATCACGTACTGGTTCCCACTTACCTTCAAAAGCAGAAGCTAAAATTTATTCTACAGAAATTGAGAAGTTACACTTCTCAGTTGAGTAGCTATCCCACGTGCGATAAATGCCACCAAGAATTCATAAGTCTCCATAGCATTCCCGAGAGCTGTTTCCAAATTTTGCCCAGCGCCGAACCGACTGACATTAAGGTGGAACCAGAGTTAATGATCGATGACCACGAGGTGTCCGGCAATGGTAATATTTTTAAGACAGACCCGGTAGTGGATTTTGGGTCAAGCGATCAGGAAGCCGAAATGCAAATCAAGAGTGAAATCGACGTGGAATTCTCCATCAACGACTTGGACCAAAAAGACAACAATACATTTATCAAGCCGGTTGCTTCAGTTCGTCGCGAATGTAAAAAAGACCGCATACGGCTACAAACTGGTAAGAATGTGATCCTATTTTTGTAAACATTGACTGATAATATATTCCAGGAGAGAAACCGTTTCAATGTGAAAAGTGTGAAAAAACTTGTCGCACAAAATACGAACTAGCAGAGCACAGTCGAATTCATACGGGTTGGTAACAAGTATTTTGTGAAAATAAATCATTCTCCAGGGTTACCTTCGTCCTTCGCAGGTGAATGTCCCTATTCTTGTCCACGTTGTCCGAAAGCGTTCAAGCGTTCTTCAGGGCTCCAAGAACACATTCTAATTCATACGGGTTGGTAAAAGGTTTACTATAATGAATTATTTAGTTGAGTTTTCCCTTTGCAGGTGAACGTCCCTATTCTTGTCTACATTGTGCGAAGACCTTTAGACAACGTTCGGCGCTGAAAGTTCACATTCGAACTCATACAGGTTGGTCAATAACATGACTAACATGTTTGTCTGTAGCGCTGTCCCACATTAAAAGAAATTTGACCCCCTTTTGATTTGATAGATCTGAAATTTGGAACACACCTTTATCTCTGTATCAGAGGCGAATGAACTGCAAAGTTTAAGGCCTCTTAAAAACAAAGAATAGAATAATATCTGCATTCATTATAAAGCTATCCGCGTTGACGGCATTGAGCTTCGTATTACAAAATGAGGGAGTAGGCATGACAATATGGGTTTGCAGAAGAAATGAACGTAGTTTTAAAATAAAAATTATGAATGAAAATTATTTTTACCAAACCAAATTAGTACTATTTGTAAGTGAAAATCACTTTTGCTTGCAAGCAGTGAAAAAATATCATACACAAATTGTGTCTAAAGATAATTTTGCATTATAATGGAAAGTTTTGGTGAGAATATCTGAAAATTTCATAGAAAATAGTTTAAATTAGGGTCAGAAAAACGTACTTCTAGTAGATAAATAATGCCAAGAAAAAAAATTCATACAAATTTTAGCAATTTCAAACTGCCTTAGGGTCGACTAATCTGATAGAGAATAGTTGTCCTCATACAAACTAATATCGTATCCAGATGTCGACACCAATCCGCCGTCAACGCGAATAGGCTGATTTAGACGATGCCAGTCAGCGCTCCAGTTGAAGTATCCAGTGAATAGAGAACAGACACTCTGTTCAAGTTAGAGGCCAATTACTTGTTCGATACTGGTACAAGTCAAAACCTCATCAATATTGATATCAAATGAAAGAGCTTGACTAGTACACTTAGAAAATCTTCAGTCAAAAACTACCAAATACATTTAGTAATGCAAACATTAGTAAAATGTACCAATTTTTTGTACATATTGTCAACAAACCCGCATCCCTACCAGAGGTTAGTGTATTTTACTCGATAACATTAGCAAACTTAAATGTTGTCATATCTGAAAACTGATAAGAAACGCGCGTATTAACCATTTTTATTGTTGAAATGAGGCAATACGGATGTATAATAAGTATAAAATTCTGATACGTGCATTTTCGGCGGAAAAATGGGGCCAATATGGGGCATACGAATCATAGTTCTTCTTTACATATATGTTATATATTCATATGTTATTAGTACGGTAGAAAATGACTATAGATTGGTAGTCATATTTACTAATTATTTCTCTCAGTGTATAACTCAATCATTTATGAGGAATGCAAATCCAAAATGGTCGCCACCACAAAATCGAGATACAGGTCGGACTCGATTATATAAAGTTTGAATTTTTTTTTTCATTTCAAATATGACTTGTTTCAAGAAAAAATGTAAACTGTATGATGGGGCTGTTATATGTTCAGTGGGGTAAAAATCGTGATTTTCGAAGATTTTGCTTAAATTTTCACCAGGAATTGTATATACAGCCATTCCATGCCAAATCGATATAGTGGTTCTCAGATTTTCGTGAAAATAGGTAGTTTTGTTCTTTATCGCAAAAATTTGACCCGTTTTTTTATTCGAATTATGCTCTCGTTATTATTAATTGTATTCGTTTTTTATTGTTTTCATAGCCTCGAGACCAAAGGAGCTGCAATAAGTTTTTAAGTTATGATTTTTCAATGTTAGGAGTAACTTTTTTTGAACAGGTACGTTTTTTCATATTCTAGAATATTGTTCAATGAAATGTATAAATTAATGTTAGTGGGGTGGAATATTTATTGAATATAATGCATGAGATCATTACCGGACCATTATTATTTGATTTCAGTCCTTTTCGTAACTATTCGTCGTTAGAATCATACGTTCAAAAGCAAAATATAAATGTTTGACTTTCGTATAGTTTTTTGCTAAATATAATGGTCATACATTTACACACTTGTGAAAGAATTTCACTTGTGGAAGATTTGTAAACAGTAAACTATAAACTAATCGGTAGCTTATGGTAATTTTAAACAGTTACAGTTTCGGGGATATTTTTTGACGTGGGACTACGTCTAACCGGAATATATGGAGGGTAAAATGAAAACCTAAACACAGAACATGCAGGAAAAAATGAAAGATTTCGAGTGCTTATAGCTCGAACATTTCGTACTGGATAGGAGAGATGTTTGCATCACTTGATAGGGAATATTTCTACGCATCTATCGCAACTAACAAAATGTTGTTTTTCATTAGATAAACAATTGAATAACTGTAAAATATTAGGCGTTATCTAAACGCCCTAACTGCATCGTTTTGATTGGCCCGATTTGCGGTTTCCCTAACACAGCCATCAAAACCAAGCAGACTTGGGGAAATCGGCATTGCAAATACATGAAAGTAGGGGGACTTTTGTTCTCATCGAAAAATGTTCCCTAACACAGACTTTAAAACCAAGCAGCGAAATCGGCATTGCAAACACACGAAAGAGCCTAGAGGCGAGTGAACTGAAAAGTTTAAACCCTCTTAAAGCCAAAAAGAAGAAAAAGAACACACGAAAGTAGGGGGAGCTTTTGTTCCCACCGAAATGTGTTCCCTAATAGAGATTTCTAAACCAAGGTGCCTCGAGAAATCGGTATTTCAAATTCATGCAAGTCGGGGGTATTTTTGTTCCGACTGGAATGTGTTTCCCTAACACAGACTTCAAATCCATGAAGCGTGGGGAAATCGGCATTGCGAATTCATACAAATCGGGGGTATTTTTGTTCCGATTGAAATGTGTTTCCCTAACACAGACTTCAAAACCGAGGTTTCTGGGGAAATCGGCTCTGCAAATAAATGCAAACTGCGAGTACTTTTGTCCTCGCTTGCCTTTGTGCAGAGTGGAATATGTCTGTCCTAACATGATCTTCTAAACTTAGGAACCTGGGAAAGTCGTACAGACACTAGAAGCGAATGAACTTCCCAGTTTCAAGCAAATTCGAGATTCGAGAAGTATGTACACTTTTGGGATGTAAACTTCAGAGGGAAATGTAAAATAAAATAATCGTTTGATAATTTTTTTTGTCTTTATTGGAAAGATTTTCAGCCTTAGGCTGGTTCATCAAACGTTTGATAATTCTTCCGTACATATATTTTGTTCTAGTCATCATACCAAACGTAAAAGGTCCGTCATTAAATTTACTTGTAACGAAGAACAATCAATCACAATAAATGAATTGACTTTACACGGCATTTGTTCATTTTTTTCACTCACAGAGCAAATATATTGAACTCAATTGAATTTGGAAACTGTTTCATTCAATCAAGAATTTAATCAATACAAACGAATGATTGCTAAGCTAAGGTAGTTCCACGTGAACCTTGCGGTTATATCATAGATATAACCCACTCATTTTTTTTAATGTTTTCTATCCATGTAACACTGCGACCAAATATTTTTCAATTAAGTGCTATTAACAGGTGGTTATCGAGTTAGCATTAACCATTGGTGGGCTTAGAGTATCGAGAAAAATCTGGAAAGAACTAATCGTTGCTGAAAAATAATCTGCCAGTTCCCCTGGGAATTGAAAAATACATTCATGTGAAAGAGTTTATTTTGATGTTTTCTATCCATATAACACTGCAACCAAATACATTTTGAAGTAGGACTACGTCTAACCGGAAGATATAGGGGGTGAAATGGAAATCTAGGCACTGAACAAGTAGGAAAAAATGCAAGATTTGGAACGCTTATAACTCGAGCATTTTTCAATAGATCGCAAAGGTTTTTGCATCAATTGATAGGAAATATATCTACGCATCTATCATAACGAATAACATTTCATTTTTCTTGAGATAAATAATTGAATAATTGTGAAATATCAAGCATTGTCAAAATGCACTATGTGCCCATTTTTGATTGGTCCATTTTGTGCTCCTCAAATCGTACCGACCAAAACGGGCAACCAGAGCAGCAGCGAAATAGAATGAGCACGATTGGAAAAGAAAAAGAAAAAAATGAACGAAACATTGGTCGCAGTCTCACACATGCGTAATTCTCGAGCCAGCCAGTCAGCTTAAAAATCCCCGCTCCGCTGCCGTAACGATCATTCTAATTCAAACCGTACACCACATCAGTTCGCATCACAACACATCAACAAACCAACCCAAGCAGCCATGTCTGGACATGGTAAAGGAGGAAAAGTGAAGGGAAAGGCAAAATCCCGCTCGAATCGCGTTGGTCTGGAGTTCCCCGCAAGGGTAGCTAGGCCGAGCGCGTACCAGTGCAACAGTCCACCTAGTCGGCGTTACATAGTTTCGGCCGCCGAAGTGATCGAGTTAGCCGGCAAAGCTGCTCGCGACGATAAGAAAACCCGCATTCGGAACAGAACAAATTAAGTTCGGTGGACATCAAGACAACAGGCAGTTGCAGCGAGTGGCGAGTGGCAAACGCAATCGCAAAACGGCAGCAGGTAGCAGAAGAAAAAAGTTTGTTCTTGGTGGCAAATCCAGAACAAGGCGGCATCGAGGGCGTTCGAAATGGTTTTTTTCAAAACCACGAGTACTAAGTTTTCTAAATTGGAACCATTCCATAAAACAAGGCGCTTTTCAGGGCCATTAAACCTTCCAAAAAAGAGTTTAGGAAATACAGTTCAATGCTTTCTAAAACATTATCCAAAATAATAATAAAACACAAATAATTGATGATTTTTTCATCATTTGTTTGCCAGGATCTGATGAGTATGTGAATTTGGCAGTTGTTCTGAGCTTATTGATAGTTGGGGACTTTCCTGATTATTCAATTTTCACCAATTCTTGAATTGTTTCCAGATTGAAAGTACAGTAATTTACAATTAGTTCGACATTTAGCTAATTGGACGGACATGTAATGCGACTTATTTAGTTGGACATTTTTGTAAACATAGAGATCCAAATTATGACCCCACATTGAAAGTCGACACTGTACCACTGTCATCGCAAATGTTCAATTACAGGTTAAAATCGCCTCCAATGCGACACTGATTGGCGCTTCGGCACGTCGCATTGAATGTAATTTACTGTACAACATGTCGCAAAGCTGGATGGGAAGAAATTTTCCAACTGTGAAAGCTGTGGCGAGTGGCAATAAATCGCTAAACAGGAAGGTTTAGCCGAACAAGATGGGAATATCGAGTGATAACAAAACAATAAACTCTTTAGATTGAAGATAATTTTGTGATCCTGAAAAGGACCCTGTTTAGCCTGCATGTGAATCCAACGAGCGAACAAATCGTAATGAAGGTTTTTTTTTGCCATCGCCCCCTTTTAACGCTCATTCGTTCGTCTCGTTGGACTCGCCCCTCTGGCTGAGTCTGCCGATTTGTCTCTATCCTGTGAGTGTGCACCGCTAGAGTATAAAACACGCGGACCCCAAAGAAATATCTTATTTTCTTTCAAACCGTAAACCCGCGTGGTTGTACGGCATCGGCATCGTGGACGTAACAAAGGAGGACAAGTTAAGGGAAAGGCAAAGTCTCACTCGAACCGTGCAGGTCTCCAGTTCCCTGTTGGTCGCATTCACTGATTGCTCCGCAAGGGTAACTAGGCCGAACGGATTGGTGCCGGAGCACCAGTATACCTAACAGCGATTATAGACTTTCGGCCGTCGGAGTGCTCGAGTTGGCTTGCAAAGCTGCTCACGACAATCAGAAAACCCGCATCAAGAACAGAGCAGCTTCGGTTCGGCGCTCATCAAGGCAACAATTAGTTTCAGTGAGTGGCAAAGTGTTTCTCCGGCACGTCGCATTAAATGTAATTTACTGAACAACATGTCCCAAGCTGGATGGGAAAAAAATTTCCAACTGTGAAAGCTGTGGCGAGTGGCAAACGCAATAGCTAAACAGGAAGGTTTAATTGAACAAGATGGGAATATCGAGTGATAACAAAAACACAACACCAAAGGTTCTTTTCAGAACCATCAACATATTCATGAAGAGTAAACAGTAAACTAATCCATTTTTAAGGTAGATAGGTAGGTATTCACGTAGGAGAAGAAAATAAAACAATATAATTAAAATATATATTTAACAAAAGCTGTCCCAGACGGCGCCAGTGGTTGTGTGGTTAGCGTAACAGCCTCACAATCCGATCGGCCCGGGTTCAATCCCAGCTGGCGTCGTTGGGATTTTCTGAGGCGAAAAATCTCTGGTTACGTCTTCCTTCGGAGGGGAAGTAAAAGAAGTTGGCCCGGCTCATGAGTTGTTGAGTCTGATAGGTAGGAACAGGTGGAGTCGCCTCCCTGATGTCGGTGATTGGCACTGAAGTGGCGGAAATAGGCCGACGAAAAATAAGCGAAGATAAAAAAAAAAAAGCTGTCCCCTTTGTATAGTCCTACGTCACTCCGGTTATGTCCCCGACATTACCCACCCGTCTTTTTTGTTTTGTGATTTTTCAATCGATCGCAATTAACATGGAAGCTTTTGAAAATTATTCTTCCCCATCAGTAGAACATTTTCGTATCCAATATTGTATGCGCGCGCAACGGAAAATGTTTCGCATCGCGAAAATTATATAATTTTCAATCGATTATTGCTCAGTCGCCGAATGTTTCAAACTCAGAGAGTTCATTCCCCTCTTGTTTGCCGTCCAAATTGCTATCGTAAACCACACCTTCTCTCGATTCAATCACGCACAAAAAGCATACTTAAGCGATATTCTGGTGGTGAAACACATTCATTTTTCGTGAGGACATCGACAAGGTAACATCATAATTGAACGAGCTGGACGGTGAGGAATCGAGGGATCGAGGGATTGAGATATTCATTACCTAGCCTGACGTAACCTGAAAGACATGCAGTTTGTTTGGAACTGTGAGGGAGGGCAGAAAAGCCGAGCCATCAGGAGGAGAAGAGATAGTGACCAAGAGAGTATCAGCATCGAAAAACGGTTTCCGGGAAGACATCGAAGCAGCCGCCACACACACACATACACGCGCGGAATTTTTTTTCGTTTGGATGCCATTCAGCATTGAAAAAATTCCGGAAAGATCTAATCGCTGCTGAAAAATAATCTGCCAGTTCCCTGGGAATTCAAAAATACATTAATGTGAAAGAGTTTATTTTAATGTTTTCTATCCATGTAAAACTGCGACCAAATATTTTTCAATTAAGTGCTATTAACAGGTGGTTATCGAGTTAGCATTAACCATTGGTGGGCTTCGAGTATCGGAGAGAATCTAAGAAGATGTTATTGTTGCTGAAAAATAATCTGCCAGTTCCCCTGGGAATTGAAAAATACATTCATGCTAAAGAGTTTATTTTAATGTTTTCTAACATATAACGCTGCGACCAAATACATTTGGTTTTGTGATTTTTCAATCAAGTGCAGCTAGCAGGAAAGCTTCTGAAAATTTTTCTTCCCCATCAGTAGGATATGTTCGTTTCCAATATTGGATGCGCGCGCAACGGAAAATGTTTCGCATCGCGAAAAACATAATTCTCAATCGATTATTGCTCAGTCGCTGAAAGTTTCAAACTCAGAGAGTTCATTCGCCTCTAGTTTGCCTTCCAAATTGCCATCGTAAACCACACCTTCTTTCTATTCAATCACGGACAAAAAGCATACTTAAGCGATATTCTGGTGGTGAAACGCAATCTGTTAGAGGCGAATGAACTGAAAAGTTTAAAGCCTCTTCAATTCAACATCATCATCATGAAACGCGTTTGAGATATCAAAGCAGCCGACACACACACACACATATACGTGCGAAACTTCTTTCGTTTAAATGCCATCCAGCATCGAGAAGATTTCGGAAGTATATTATCGTTGCTGGAAAATATTCTGCCAGTTCCCCTGGGAATTGATAAATTCATGCGAAAGAGTTTATTTTAATGTTTTCTAACCATAAAACACTGCGACCAAATACATTTCGTTCTGTGATTTTTCAATCAAGGGCAATTAGCAGGAAAGCTTCTGAAGATTATTCTTCCTCATCAGTAGGATATTTTCGTATCCAATATTGGATGCATAAAACCTTGTACCTCTAACGTAACGCTCTCGTTTTCGAAGTCCCGAAGTTTATTCTTCATTCAGAATGGATTCAGATTCAACTTCAAACAAATGATCACTGAATGAACGATAGTCCTACGTCGCCATTGCGGTTATACCATAGATATAACTCACTTCCTGGTTTTTGTTTTGCTTCCTCAACAAATCCTGAACTCCTTCCCCTGACATGGTTGGAGCGATCGATAGCCTGCGAACGGGACTTCATGAAAAACTGAGACGAGATATGACAATGTGGGGGCCGATTCTGGACCATTTTTTCTGTCAAACTCGGACCACTCACAACTCGGCTTCTGATTGGTTGATGAGGAAAATAATTGACAAAGATAAATAGGATTTTCAACTTTTTTACAGCGTTGTCAAAAATATAAAAAATTTAATAAAAGTTGCATTCAAATTTTAATTCAGTAAAAATTTATATAATCGATTCTTTATATATTTTTGTTTCCTCTACGTCCTCTTTTGTGTTCTCTGAAGAGATGGAAACTTTGCATGCCAAGTTCCACCCCTACATCTTTTTGTGATTCTCCTGCCATCTAGCATAGCATGATAACGGCAGCCTAGCAGAGACGAGCATTCAATTATTTTCCCACCGTAAAACAGTTAACAAGCAAATAACAAATAACAACCAAGGCAGCAGAAAAAAAAACGGGTGGGTAATGTCGGGGACATAACCGGAGTGACGTAGGACTATACAATGGGGACAGCTTTTGTTAAATATATTTTAAATATATTGTTTTATTTTCTTCTCCTACGTGAATACCTACCTATCTACATGAAAAATGGATTAGTTTACTGTTTACTCTTTATGAATATGTTGATGGTTCTGAAAAAAACCTTTGGTTTAGAGATCCAAATTATGACCCCACATTGAAAGTCGACACTGTACCACTGTCATCGCAAATGTTCAATTACAGGTTAAAATCGCCTCCAATGCGACACTGATTGGCGCTTCGGCACGTCGCATTGAATGTAATTTACTGTACAACATGTCGCAAAGCTGGATGGGAAGAAATTTTCCAACTGTGAAAGCTGTGGCGAGTGGCAATAAATCACTAAACAGGAAGGTTTAGCCGAACAAGATGGGAATATCGAGTGATAACCTTGTACCTCTAACGTAACGCTCTCGTTTTCGAAGTCCCGAAGTTTATTCTTCATTCAGAATGGATTCAGATTCAACTTCAAACAAATGATCACTGAATGAACGATAGTCCTACGTCACCATTGCGGATATAACATAGATATAACTCACTTCCTGTTTTTTGTTTTGCTTCCTCAACAAATCCTGAACTCCTTCCCCTGACATGGTTGGAGCGATCGATAGCCTGCGAACGGGACTTCATGAAAAACTGAGACGAGATATGACAATGTGGGGGCCGATTCTGGACCATTTTTTCTGTCAAACTCGGACCACTCACAACTCGGCTTCTGATTGGTTGATGAGGAAAATAATTGACAAAGATAAATAGGATTTTCAACTTTTTTACAGCGTTGTCAAAAATATAAAAAATTTAATAAAAGTTGCATTCAAATTTTAATTCAGTAAAAATTTATATAATCGATTCTTTATATATTTTTGTTTCCTCTACGTCCTCTTTTGTGTTCTCTGAAGAGATGGAAACTTTGCATGCCAAGTTCCACCCCTACATCTTTTTGTGATTCTCCTGCCATCTAGCATAGCATGATAACGGCAGCCTAGCAGAGACGAGCATTCAATTATTTTCCCACCGTAAAACAGTTAACAAGCAAATAACAAATAACAACCAAGGCAGCAGAAAAAAAAAACGGGTGGGTAATGTCGGGGACATAACCGGAGTGACGTAGGACTATACAATGGGGACAGCTTTTGTTAAATATATTTTAAATATATTGTTTTATTTTCTTCTCCTACGTGAATACCTACCTATCTACATGAAAAATGGATTAGTTTACTGTTTACTCTTTATGAATATGTTGATGGTTCTGAAAAAAACCTTTGGTGTTGTGTTTTTGTTATCACTCGATATTCCCATCTTGTTCGGTTAAACCTTCTTGTTTAGCTATTGCGTTTGCCATTCGCCACAGCTTTCACAGTTGGAAAATTTCTTCCCATCCAGCTTGTGACATGTTGTTCAGTAAATTACATTTGATGCGACGTGCCGGAGAAACACTTTGCCACTCACTGAAACTAATTGTTGCCTTGATGAGCGCCGAACCGAAGCTGCTCTGTTCTTGATGCGGGTTTTCTGATTGTCGTGAGCAGCTTTGCAAGCCAACTCGAGCACTCCGACACTCCGACTCCGACACTCCGAAACTCTATAATCGCTGTTAGGTATACTGGTGCTCCGGCACCAATCCGTTCGGCCTAGTTACCCTTGCGGAGCAATCAGTGAATGCGACCAACAGGGAACTGGAGACCTGCACGGTTCGAGTGAGACTTTGCCTTTCCCTTAACTTGTCCTCCTTTGTTACGTCCACGATGCCGATGCCGTACAACCACGCGGGTTTACGGTTTGAAAGAAAATAAGATATTTCTTTGGGGTCCGCGTGTTTTATACTCTAGCGGTGCACACTCACAGGATAGAGACAAATCGGCAGACTCAGCCAGAGGGGCGAGTCCAACGAGACGAACGAATGAGCGTTAAAAGGGGGCGATGGCAAAAAAAAACATTCATTACGATTTGTTCGCTCGTTGGATTCACATGCAGGCTAAAAAGGGTCCTTTTCAGGATCACAAAATTATCTTCAATCTAAAGAGTTTATTGTTTTGTTATCACTCGATATCCCCATCTTGTTCGGCTAAACCTTTCTGTTTAGCGATTGCATTTGCTACTCGCTACAGCTTTCACAGTTGGAAAATTTCTTCCCATCCAGCTTGTGACATATTTTACAGTAAATTACATTCAATGGCACCTGTAATTGAACATTTGCGATGACAGTGGTACAGTGTCGACTGTGTCGAATTTGGACCCCGAACTCTATGTTTACAAAAATGTCCAACTAAATATGTCGCATTACAGGTCCGTCCAATTAGCTAAATGTCGAGATAAGTGTAAATTACTGTACTTTCAATCTAGAAGCAATTTAAGAATTGGTGAAAATCAATAAGCTCAGAACAACTGCCAAATTCACATACTCATCAGATCCTGGCAAACAAATTATTCAATTTGTGTTTTATTATTATTTTGGATAATGTTTTTGAAAGCATTGAACAGTATTTCCTAAACTCTTTTTTGGAAGGTTTAATGGCCCTGAAAAGCGCCTTGTTTTATGGAATGGTTCCAATTTAGAAAACTTAGTACTCGAACGCCCTCGATGCCGCCTTGTTCTGGATTTGTCACCAAAGCAGTTTGTATAAAGAACAAACTTTTTTCTTCTGCTACCTGATGCCGTTTTGCGATTGCGTTTTTGCCACTCGCCACTCGCTGCAACTGCCTGTTGTCTTGATTGTCCACCGAACCGAATGTGTTCTGTTCCGAATGCGGGTTTTCTTATCGTCGCGAGCAGCTTTGCCAGCTAACTCGATCACTTCGGCGGCCGAAACTATATAACGCCGGCTAGGTGGACTGGTGCACTGGTACTAACGCGCTCGGCCTAGCTACCCTTGCGGGGAACTCCAGATCAACACGGTTCGAGCGGGATTTTGCCTTTCCCTTCACTTTTCCCCCTTTACCATGTCCAGACATGGCTGCTTGGGTTGGTTTGTTGATGTGTTGTGATGCGAACCGATGTGGTGTACGGTTTGAATGAGAATGATCGTTACGGAAGGAAGGAAGGAAGGTCTTGTATTATAGAGACTTTAAACTTTTGCAGTTCATTCGTCTCTAGCCTTGAGAAAGGCCCTTTGAAAACTCTACTCTACTCTATTACTCTACTCCAGCGCTACCACCTCCGCCCTCTTGCCTTGAGAAAGGCACTCGATTCCTCGCCGTCCAGCTCGTCCAGCAACGATGTTGTCCAGTCGGTGTCCACACAAAGAATGATCGTTACGGCAGCGGAGCGGGGATTTTTAAGCTGACTGGCTGGCTCGAGAATTACGCATGTGTGAGACTGCGACCAATGTTTCGTTCATTGTTTTCTTTTTCCTTTCCAATCGTGCTTCATTCTATTTCGCTACTGCTCTGGTTGCCCGTTTTGGTCGGTACGATTTGAGGAGCACAAAATGGACCAATCAAAAATGGGCACATAGTGCATTTTGACAATGCTTGATATTTCACAATTATTCAATTATTTATATCAAGTAAAATGAAATGTTATTCGTTATGATAGATGCGTAGATATATTTCCTATCAATTGATGCAAAAACCTTTGCGATCTATTGAGAAATGCTCGAGTTATAAGCGTTCCAAATCTTGCATTTTTTCCTACTTGTTCAGTGCCTAGATTTCCATTTCACCCCCTATATCTTCCGGTTAGACGTAGTCCTACGTCAAAATATTCAAAATGTTGGAACCTGAATAAACATACAGTAAGTTACATTTAATGTGACATTTAGGTTATTGGACAGATCGGTAATGCGATACGTTTAATTGGACTTTTCTGTAAACATCGAGTTATGTCCCCACATTGCAAGTCGCCACCAGACGTCACACTGTACCACTGTCATCGCGAATGTACATTACAGGTCAAAATCGCCTCCAATGCGAAACTGAATGGTGCCTCGGCGTGTCGCATTAAATGAAAATTACTGTACAATAATACATACATACAAAAAAAAACCTGAATAAACGCTTTGATAAAATAAGGGTGAAAACGAAATTAAGTTTATCCGTAATGACAACGGTACGGTGTCGACATCTGGATACAAAATTTGATTTTGATAAGGCTTACTGCTCTATCAGAATAGCCGGCCAGAAGGCAGTTTTAAATTGCTAAAATCAGAATAATTTTTTTTCTTGGCGTTATTTATTTACTTGAAGCACGTTTTTCTTACTCTAAATTAACCTATTTTCTATACACTTTCCGATATTCCCGCTAAAACTTATCATTATAATATAAAAAATTTTTTGCGAGATAAAATTTTGAAGATACATGAAGAAAACAAAGTTTTCCATTCACATTGAACACTAATTTGATACGGAAGTTGATTTTCATCCATAATTTCTATTTGAATAATGTTCATTCTACCTGAAATTGGTTTGACGCTTCTTTAACTCGTAAAACAAAGTTCAATGCCGTGTCGATCGTTTCGTTTCCACCGTGAAGTGCATACGGGAATAAGGCCCATAGTCCTTTGATAAATAAAATGAACCATAAATTTAATTCATGTATTTCAACACATCGAATCTACTTTTTCGAGTTTTCTTTGCTCTCTCCACATTTATTTATTTTTTTGCATACCAAAATAACAGGAAACCCGGGGTGACAACAGCAATTAGTTTTTATATGTTTTTATGACTTTTTGATTTTCTTTAAATAGTAAAATTTAAAAAAAACAAAATATTGGTCCATGCGATAGAGATATGTGTAAAGATTCTTTCACATTAAATTTGGAATATATCGGGATTAATGGGATTTTCGAAACTTCCTTTCTAGGGGATATTCTAGGATGTCCAAACTTCAGAAAATGGAGAAAGAAAATTTTATTTTTTTTGGATTTCTGGACTAGAATACTGCCTTAATAATTCAACCAAATCTTTCCTTCGCAGGTGAACGTCCCTACCATTGTCCACATTGCACGAAAGCGTTTAAAAGTTTATCAACGCTCAAAGAACATATTCGAACTCATACTGGTTGGTGAAAAATTATCTGTTATTTACTATAATGCTTCCATTCAGCATGATTATATTTTTAGGTGAACGTCCCTTCTCTTGTCCACATTGTTCGAAAGCGTATAAGATTTCTTCAGCCCTTCAAGAGCACATTCGAACTCATACAGGTTGGTAGAGAACATTTTACTATGACGAAACATTCAGCAGGGTCATTTCTTTACAGGTGAACGTCCCTATTCTTGTCCACATTGTACGAAAGCGTTTTATCGGTCTTCAGCACTCCATGAACACATACGAGGTCATAGTGGTTGGTGAAGAATGTTTTATAGCGATGAACCATCCAACAGAGTCTTTTTTTTTGCAGATGATTGTCCCTATTCTTGTCCACATTGCCCGAAAGCGTTCAAACATAATTGGACGCTCCAACAGCACATTCGGGCACACCATGCTAAACCACTTCTATAAGGATGCAGGTGGCTCGGATCAATAATCCCTGATAAATAATTGATAAATAATCATTAAGCTAGACCACGAAACTATAAAAAAACTACAAAAATTTACGAAGAAAAAACAAAAAAAAAGTAAGATCTACGTAGGTCTTTCATTAATGATGACAAATCAAAACATGTTTTAACAATAATCAATATTTTTGCTGGAAAAAGACTTGGAGATTTGCACACCTATTGAATCGAGAAGTCTCTAAAATTTGTTTGATATGCTAATCGTTACAATACCCTAGGCAGTGAATAGTACATTTACATATTTTCTGTGCACTTTTGTTCTTTACTAGGGTAGAAGTATCAATTATCAGCCGTTCCATGCCAAACCGATGTGATGGTTCTCAGATTTTCATCAAAAGTGGTATTTTTGTTCTTTATCGCAAAACATTAGACCCATATTTTTTATTTTTTTATAAAAGTGCCCATTTCAATTTTAGGGTGGTTCAAAAATTAATGTTTTTCCACTTTTTCCCAAAAATGACTTTTTTCAAAAATTCACTTTTGAACCACTGAACCAATTTAGATGATCTACTTATCAAAATAAAGCCAATAAGCTTGCTTTTTATTAAAAAATATTTTATTTGTAATTATTGGTGGTCGGGGGATCTCCGATCTCCACATTGGTTGCGCGTTCGCTTAGTAAGCGATCGATCGTGAGTTCAAAACTCAGGGCCCTCATTGACCATCTTTGTGTTGTTACAGAATAGCTACGTCCACGCAACAATCATCAGCGATGGAGATCGATCCACGGTCGAAAAAAGATCGATTCATCCATACAACTGCTCTGCTCTGCAACACAACGATCAATCAACTGTCTCCGCTGTCCGGTGGTCCAACAGGATAATGGAAGAACAGAAAGAATACTCTTACGCCTAAATGGCTACTGTGTGAATGTACCATATGTAATGGTATAGAAGGAAAACTGGCGAATGACAACTGTGTAATGTGCTAATTATAGATATGATAACCATGTGACATGTACACGATTAAAATTCGGCTCTGTTACATCTAAAATGCTGGTGGTAGTCGTTTTTGATTATTTTCATGACTTTGGACTAGAGGGCGCGATATTTTTTCTTGAAGGCTGAGAATTATTTACATAACATATCTCGATATCAGAGATGCTATTTTTTTCGTTTTTGCGATATGATTTTTCAAAACTAACCGTTGGACTGAAAAATCATTTTTCCCCTTTTATCCAAAAATGACTTTTTGAAAAAAATATAGGAGGTTGTGTCCAAGATACAACCGCATTGTTGACGTAGAACTACGCTGTTATTTTCTATAAGTCGCTTGTTTATACCTTCGGATATTATTCTATAATGCTGTGAAATTTTAGAAACAACTGCTTAGTAGAATAATCACTGAAATTATTTTTTCATTGTAGAATCAGTTGACGATAATTGATTGATGATTCATTCTTGCCCTCGCAAAACAATTGTATGTCGCAATTCATTTCATGTCAATGCATTGAAAATTTACCTCGAAGGCTATTCCGGTGGCCTTTTTCGAAATTGACATAGACTCGGCTACAGTCGATTATATACATGTTGCACCAGCACCATTATTCCATATCTCATACATCATATATCTCATACATCAATATATCTTTGGCACCGCATGTAAACAACAACAATGACAACACTTGCAAGTATCAAATATCATGCTATATGTTATTTAGTATTGCCTCAAAGGAATCGTACCTCTAGATATCGTTCGTACAAAACTAAGCGTAAACCAAGCGCCAAACAAGCGTTCACCATAACATGCATACAGAGCCATACATTGGTGGCTTGAAACTACTAGCAATATAAACATTTTTCATCATTTTACGCTATTCTCAAAAGAATCGCTTCTGTTAATATTACTGGCCTCGAAAAGAGTTGCATTACTTTCTCATGATCGAGAGAAGCGCAGCTGTCACCCTTAGTGGAGGAAGTTTTGCTACTGGCAAGCAAAACCTAATCACATACAAAATTTCAGAACATTTACTTTCTTGATGACTAAACAAGAGAAATAAACTCTTTTTGTTAATAACAACCTCGAAAACAGTAGCAATGCTTCATTATGATCAATATTAGCGCAAATGCAATCCTAGTTGAAGGCAGTTTTGCGACTGGCACGCGAACCAAAATAACTTATAACATTCCAGTAAGACATTCAAGATGCTTGGTATTCCCAAATAATTTTTTGGTGCACAACCTTAACGTCTGCTTCGCCATAACGTCAGTTTAATTCATTGATGCATTCTCAAAGGCACAAACGAAGCCCTTATGAAGACGGAAAATAAACAATGTTAACTGCTTGGAAAAAGGCCGAATTATGCCACACAGCTTGTACTCTGCTGTAACACCCATCGATGCGAATTCGCTGATGAGTTTGTCAAGAGCGACCGCCTTCACCACCAGCGGGGGGAGCTTGATTTTGGTTGCTGCCCTGGCGTTTACATTTTCGACCGACGCGCTGAAATCGCCTACTTCGCTGTTGTTCGGTGCGGTGTCACATTCGCGAAGGATCGGTTCTGTGCGAGCGCTTTTCACTGCACCAACACCGCGTGCATCATTAGATGACGCTTACCTCGAAATTTTATTGCCCCTGGCAATGCGTTTGTTTTTTGCAGGGCTCGAGCCTGCCTTCCTCTTCTTCTTGCTCATCACACACTACGCGAAGTGTCCAATTTATGACGCGGAAAGAGGAACACACGATACGAATAACACGAAAAACGAACAGAAAAATCAAACGACGATTTCCAAGTTGGATTACCACTGGTGGGGTCCAATCTTAGATGTTCTGCCGATTTGTGTGCTAACCCTACCCGTATTTCGAGTGCTTATAACTCGAACATTTCTAACAAATGTGTGCATCAATTGATAGGAAATATTTCTACGCGTTTATCTACGCATTAATAATGTTATTTTTCATGAGATGAACAATTGAATAACTGTAAAATGTCAAGCGTTATCTAAACGCCAGACAACCACATGGCTCGATGAGTGGCACCCGGCTCGAGTCCAACTCGAATTATGAAAACATATCCCACAAATTATCATTTCATCGATTCCCGATGGATGTGACCATTCGGAAGAAATGGATTCGATTCTTCGGACAGGTCCTGAACAGCAATACTAAAAACATGTACATTTGCTCGCTTCACTTCAGTCCAGATTGTTTCGTGCATATCGATAGCTTGGAAGAACAATATCGTCGAAAACTGATACCAACACGTAAATTTAAACAAATCAGGACAATTAATACACAAACCAGTTTCTTTTTAGCTGTTCCTACTATCAGAAAGGCCAACGATTCTCATGCCTCTGGAAATCAGAACCGGATGGCTCGCTGAATGGTCTTGATTGACATCAAGCAAGAGCTGAATCCAGTAAAAACATCCGTAACATCCGCGGAATCGGCCCAGCTTTCTAATGGGACTAAACAGGACTATCCCGAGGGAGATATTCCATCCCATTTGCTATTTGTAACATAACAATGGAAGCCTCATATCCACAGTCACGCTGTGTATATAGCCCAACTGTGGACATTCCAAGAATAGGAATAATCTTACGCCGAAAAAATACGACATGTAGTGTGCATCGATAGACTAGGAATACTCTAACGCCTAAACGGCTACTGTGTATCAGATAAAATGTGTATCGATAAGATAGGAATAATCTTACGCCTAAAAATGGCTAATGTGTAATATACATGAGAAAAAATGAACACGATAAATTCGGCTTTGTTACAGCTGAATTGCTAAATGAGCCTAATAAAAATAAATAGATGAGATAAAAAAATACAATAGATATAACTTATTTAGACAAATTTATTATAGCGCTCCATGATACTTGCAAAGCTAACACGTCACAGGCTCTCTACTATTGATGCACTAGTCAGTCCAGACCAAGGAAAGTGAAGTGGAAGGTAAAACGTAATGTCAGAATTGCCGTTCGGACGTATCCCGTAAGTTTGAACTTATTTACATAGATGGTATCCAAACAACACTAAACATTGACTACAGTTTCGCCGGCACGGTTGATTGCCGTTATGAACCAGCACAAAAAACAAAGCTGCCAATTATGCGCCAGTGGCGGTACCACGATCAAAGCATTCCCTGAATAAATCATATCACATCAGCCGAGCCAGCTGGCGGAAGCATATGCATAAAGGTTACTAGGTTACTATTTTCAACGACAACTGTTTATTTATTATACTGCTTCAAATACCTTCGACGAAATCAAATGTAACCATACGTTCGTCTTGCCATTCCTCATACGTCTTTTCTAAATAGTGTAAATTACGAGCCACCTGTTAACTCAACCATCTTGGTCCAGACTACCTTTCCTTATACGTACCCTGGTGTCTAGTTATGTTTTGTAATCAATGCACTCAACCAGCAATCAGTGCTCGAGATTATTGTTTCTATGTTATAGTTAAACAGTTTCGAGCTTTGAATTCAGAGGAAGAAAATCGCCGCAGAAGTGAGATGGCGATTGTTAGTAACAATTTGTAAGTTTATTGTGAAAATGTTTAGAAGCCATAGTACCGTACTGCTTTTGAATCCGGACGACTTTTTCATTATATTCAGTATGGTGACCGGAATAAATCGCCACAGTAAACAACTGCAACAGAAACAACCGCTTAGAAAAAGTGTAGTAGGCTAGAAATATTTGGCGCGGGAAAAACATCATGTGCCTCACATTTCTATTATAAATTTATTCTCTTGTTCTCGTTTTTCGAAATTTATTCTGAGGACAATGTAATGGGGACGAAGTCCCCATTTGGCGAGGATAAGGAATCGAGGCGGCCCATGCCGCCAAGATGACGCAATCCGAGTCCACCGCCGACCCGCCGTCGGAAGCGGCGGTGTCTCGCACGCAAACCTGGGATCCACTGATTGCCCGGTTAGTTTGAAACATAGGATACGATCCTTTAGCAATGTCCGACCGAGCTCTAGCGAGCGTCGGACGGTATACGTCTGCCCGGGGCGTTACGTTTGCCTGGGGCGATACGTTTGCCCGGTTAATTCTTGTTTTGAAATACAATACCGCGCCACAATATTTATAGCCTACTACACATTTTATAAGCGGTGGTTTCTGTTGCAGTCGTTTTCTGTGGCGATTTATTCCGGGAACCATTCAGTATCATATCAAAACCAAGGTGCCTAGAAGTATATCCTAAGGTGTGCCAACTTGCTAAAATCAAGACGGGTCTATGGTACTAGGTTAGGCCGTTTCGTCACTAAGTTGGTTAGGGGAGCGGTATATGAAAACAGTACGGAAGAAAGCAGGAGGAGAACTATGTTCTTGAAGCGTGAAAGAGACAGACTGATCACGAGCGAGCTTGGGCACAAGCGTATTGTGCTTTGTTTACCAACAAAACACAGTAGACTTCCAAGATGGCTGCAGATTGGTTTTAGCATGTGGGCCCACCTTAGGATATACTTCTAGGCGCCTTGGCTTAAATTACTCGTCAGCCATCTTGGAAGTCTACTGTGCTTTGTTTGTAAACAAAACACAATATGCTAGTGCCGAAGCTCGCTCGTGATCAGTCTGTCTCTTTCACGCTACAGGCAAATAATTTCCCTTCTGCTTTCTTCCGTACTGTTTTCATATACCGCATTTCGAGAAGCAACGATTCTTTCTTGCCTTTGCGAGAACAATACACTTATTGGTCATATGTCGCAATTTGTTTTTTTCATACCAATGCACGCATTGCACTAAGTATTTAACGAAAGGCATCTTACGTAGATCGCCATTCAACAAGCATGGTTGAGTTAATTGCAATGCCATATGCACTTCAAGTGAAATATTCGCTAGCATTCACAACGAGGGAAACATAAAACACAAAACGAACAGAATAAGCGACCCTTGTTGATTCGGGCACAGAAAATTTCTGAAAATTTTCCTCAGAGGACATGCAATACTTATACGCTAGCGACAGCTTACTTCCTATGCAAGGGTGGAGTTTACTTGGCAAACATTCTCTTTTCGCTAGCCCCCTTCGTTGTTTCTATTCTAGCGGCTGCATAAGTTGCCCGTTATTGACAGCTCTGTTCGGGAAAGCACACAAATGGACAGAACAATTGTGTGGAGAAATGGGAATGCTCCCAATTTTCATTAATTTAAACCACGTACAGACTATGAGATTGTAATGTATAGCATATAAAACAAATATTAGAAAACTTCTGATTCGATTGGTATACAAATCGTTTATATCCGTTCGCATCAAAAATAGTTATTAACATTAACTTTATTTCATAAAAATGTGATCTGTTTTCTGATTTGGCACCCTCAATTTAAGACGTAGTCCTACGTAAAAAAATTCCAAAATCTAAACAAATATTCGTGTTTCACAAACCTGTGTCCGGAATAAAAAATAAACATTCAAAAAGTCACAGGAGATTTGTGTCCGAGACACGACCGCATAGTTGACGTAGGATTCCGTCAGACTATCTGTTGATTTTGGATATGTTTGAATAATTACATCGTTAAACTCTTTGATAATGATTCGGTGGCCCTGAAAAGGGCCGTTTTGATTGGTTTTTGGGTATTGTTTATTCACTCCACCAGTGTTTACCGAGTGAGGATGACGGAAGGATGGTAAACAGTCGTTGGATAGTGCGTATCAGATAAAAGATACCGAAGTGGAACGAGATATGATGAAAATCGCCCTCTGTGATCCTAGACGAGATGCCTCCTGTGTTATGTATGGATGAAATAAAGAGAAAAAAAATTCACCAATGTAATATAAGATAATTACCAATACCGAACACAATTATCAATTTTTCTCATCAGTAAAAACATGTTACTTTAATGTTACTTCTCGAGCGGGAACACACCTTGGTTTTTATTTATGAAAATTGAAATAAATCATGTTTCATATTTCAAGTCATTTTTAACACAACTGCTACCACATACAATTTTACACTCACACTTGTGCTAAATTTTTTACAAAACATCATTGATATGAATCATCGAAACATCGGTCATTGATATGAAATTTCATGAAGCAACCAACATTGAAGTTCCAAATTTAAATTTCATTTGCTATAATTAATCGTATCACTCACCTTACTTGCAATTCAAAATTGCCCCCGACTTGCATATATTTGCAATGCCGATTTCCCTCGGGCACCTTGGTTTTGATGTCTCTGTTAGGGAACAAATTTCAGTGAGAACAAAAGCTCCCCTACTTTAATGCATTTGCAATGCCGATTTCCCTTAGGCAGCTTGGTTTTGATGTCTCTGTTAGGGACCCGCCGCATATGTCGTCAATTTCGACCAATCAGAAGTGGTTATTTCCGTTAGAATAGGAGATGAGATTTTTCAATTATTCGATAGTTAGTTACATTATATATATATATATATATATATATATATATATATATATATATATATATATATATATATATATATATATATATATATATATATATATATATATATATATATATATATATATATTATTTTATTCAAGGTGAAAAATTGTTATAGAGTGCCGAAATCGCTTGATGCAAAAATCTCATCAATCCATCATGAAATAACTGAGCAATGAGCGTTTGAAATTGGACATTTTTCACGATGCGATCGATTTTCGTTTTTCAATTTGTAACCCCATATGTTCCCGAATGACGTAATCCTACGTCAAAAATGATTTTAAATAAGGACGAATCAGAAGTTCACGATAAAATTTCTCATTGAAAATGTTGCACAAGCCCTAAAATTTCATAACTTTTGTTGATTATTGATGTTTGGTTTAAGGTTATAATAGAATAACAATAAAATAAAAAGTTTTGCAAAAATCAATAACAAATTTCTCTCAAAGAACAAAATGACAAAAAGTGTCTGGAACAGGGTTGCCAACTATAATTTGGAAAAATCAGGAAGAATGAAAATAAAAATCAGGATAAATCAGGATTGGGTTGTCCGAAAAGTTAATGTCGATTTTTGGGGAAACGAAAACATCATTTTCAATCAAAGCACTATAAATCAATTTTATCTCCATAGTTCTGTTTCACAATCTTTCGCCATCTTTCACACAGCTTAAATATTCTATCCTCCCAGAACATGTTTGCTTCCTCGCCGAAAACTGCTGCGAGCCATACATGTGAGAAACAGGTTGCTTGGTAGTAGCTCATAATACAGAATCCATTCCAAATCCCACCAGAAACAAAGTATATCTTCCTTCGGGCGAAGACCGGATATGTAAAAGATTTAATAAGCATGGAATAAATCCTCGCATAAGCGGAAATGTAGTTTGTGTGTGTGTTTCGCCTGACTTTTTGATCATACATATTTTTTTTCGACAAACCTACAGCACCACTTGCAGAGAAACTAATATTCAAATTTTCACTAAATTCGTCATCCATGCATTGGATGATGAATGAAATCTTTACTTAACAAATGAGGAAAGCATATCAGCAGTGGAAGACATGTTGATTTTTTCCTAATTTCTATGGTATTTAGTACGGTTATTGATTATAGTTTATTCTACTTTAAAACAGACGAATAAATTACATATAAAATCTTTTTATACTGACTGTGGATTCGAAAATTTTCTCTTGAGTAATTTTACACTCTGAAACGTATTCCTACATTCATAACTCTGAGGATACATCTACATACACATTATCCTCAATAAAGCAACGTTGTTCCTCAAACTTAATCTCGTTGTAATTTAAAAAATCGTCAGACATTCTGGTTTCATGAAGTTTTCTAGCACTGTTTTGGGAAGCTACGAAACATTTGAGTAGAGATTACAACCGGAACTATCATGACAAACAACTTTGGCAATAATAATTAAATAAATAAATAAATAAAGCACCGCACAAGACCAAATTGGGGCAAATTAACTTCGAGTTAAAGTTCTTTAAAATAAGAACAAACTACACTTCATTGAGCCGAAATTGAAGGATTCTATCCAATTAATGAAAGGGAGATGTTTAATAAAGCTCAATCGACAATTATGTCTCAATCAATCAATCATTTATAATCCGTATTGCAAGTGTTAAATATTGGTTTAACTATTTGTAAATAACACTGATCGCATTTTATTTTAATAGTGACCAATGCAGTTTTTGTATTGATATATGTAATGAGGAATTTCGTCATATACTGGTCCCCACTCACCTTCCAACGCAGAAGCTAGAAATAATTCTGCAGAAGTTACGCAATTTCACTTCCCTGTTGAGCAGCTATTCCACGTGCGACAAATGCCGCCAAGGATTCATAAGCCTCCATAACATTCCCGAGAGCTGCTTCCAAATTTTACCCAGCGCTGAACCGATTGAAATTAAAATGGAACCAGAGTTAATCATTGATGACCACGAGCTGTCCGATAGTGATAATATTTTTGAGACAAACCCAAAAACGAATTTTGAGTCAATTGATCAGAAAGGCGAAGTGCAAAACGACGAAGAATTTTTCATCAACGAAATTGACGACAATACATCAATCATTCCGGTTGCTTCAGTTCGTCATAAAGGTAAGAAAGACAACATACGGTTACAAACGGGTGAGAACTGACTGCTTTTTTTGTAAACATTGACTGATAATATATTTCAGGAGAGAAACCGTTTCAATGTGAAAAGTGTGACAAAACTTTCCGCACACAATTCGATCTAAAAGAGCACATTCGAGTTCATACGGGTTAGTAATTATATTTGTTTTAATCAATCATTCTCCAGCGTTAATTCTTCTCAGGTGAACGTCCCTATTCTTGTCCACAGTGTCCGAAAGCGTTCATGCGTTCTTCAAGGCTTCATGATCACATTCGATCTCATTCGGGTTGGTAAAGAATATTTCACTATAATGAATCATCCAGCAGGGTCATTCCTTTGTAGATGAACGTCCCTATTCTTGTTCACATTGTCCGAAATCGTTCAAGAATCATAAAGTACTCCGACAGCACATTCGCACACATACAGGTTTGTCAATAATGTTTTACTATAATGAACCATTTATCCAAATCCTCTCTTTTCAGGTGAAAAACCCTTCTCTTGTCCACATTGTCCGAAAGCATTCACGAGTTATTCAGGGCTCCAAGAACACATACGAATTCATACGGGTTAGTAAAGGGTTCAATATAATCAATCATTTAGTTGAGTTTTACCTTTGCAGGTGAACGTCCCTATTCTTGTCAGCATTGTACGAAGGTCTTTAGACGACATTCGGCGCTCAAAGTGCACGTTCGAACACATACGGGTTGGTAAAAAATATTTTTTATAATGAATCGCTCACCAGAGTTATTCCTTCGCAGGTGAACGTCCCTATTCTTGTCCACATTGCCCGAAAGCGTACACGGCGGCTGCATCGCTTCAAGTACACATTCGAATTCATACGGGTTGGTGGAGAATGTTTTTCTATTTTTACCCATTCAGCAGAGTCATTCCTTTGCAGGTGAACGTCCCTTTTCTTGTCCACATTGTTCGAGTGCGTTTAGGGATTCTACAGGACTTCAAGATCACATTCGAACTCATACGGGTTGGTAAATAATATTTCACTATAATGAATCATTCACCAGTGTTATTCCTCCGCAGGTGAACGTCCCTACTCTTGTTCACATTGTCCGAAATCGTTCAAGAAGGCTTCAAGCCTCCAACAACACATTCTAACTCATACAGGTTAGTGAAGAATGTTTTTTTATACTTAAGGAAATATTCTAGTGTAGAGGCACTAATTTCGGGCGTTTTTTCAAGCTCTGAACAAATAAAACAAAGAATATTTTTACTATCTCTTATTTCATTACTTGTTCAGTTGTCTTTAAACAATACAACAAACGCTAAAAAGAAAAAAAAATATCGAAATGAGAATAGTTTCAAACTGGAGAAGTGAGGGAGTTGTATCAAAAACACGACCGCATAGGATGTAGCACTACGCATTCGTTTTATTTTTATTTTGCTATTTTATTTAATTTGCTATAACAAAAAAAATCATCTCACTCTTTAATAGAAAGTTTCGGTGAGCCTGAAAAGGGTAAGTCATTAACCCTTGGCTTATTGGCTTGGTAGAAGCAGTTCTCAAAGCAGCGATTTTGACGTAGAACTACGTCTTTCATTAAGGGTGCCAAATCAGGAAACAGGTCACGTTTTTATGAAATAAAGTTAACGTTAATAACTATTTTTGCCGCGAACGGATTTTGGCGATTTACATACTAAACGAATCGGAAATTCCGTAAGATTTATTTAATATGCTATATATTAGACTTCCCTGGTTTGTAAATGGTTAAAATGTATGAAAACTTTGAGCGTTTCCATTTTCCCATACATTTGTTCTGTACATTTGTGTGCTTTCCCGAACAGAACTGTCAATAACGAGCAACTTATCGACGACCAACGGAGGGGAAATCGTAGGATTTAAGGTCTCCGTGAACAAAGAAAAAGTAGAAGAATGAAGGGGAATACTTGCCTAGAGTATAAACAGTGGATCTAGCCGAGGCAAACTTTCATTCGGCATCGGACTGTTGAGCAATCCAGTTCACTTTGCTTTCGCTGCGCTTCGATCTAAGATTGGACCCCACCAGTGGTAATCCAACTTGGATATCGTCGTGTGGTTTTTTCAGTTCGGTTTTGGCGTTATTCGTATCGTGTGTTTTTCTTTCCGCGTCATAAATTGGACACTTCGCGTAGTGTGTGATGAGCAAGAAGAAGAGGAAGGCAGGCTCGAGCCGTGCAAAAAACAAACGCATTGCCAGGGGCAATAAAATTTCGAGGCAAGCGTCATCTAATGATGTTGGTGCTGTGAAAAGCGCTCGCACTGAACCGAGTATTCGCGAATGTGACACAGCATCGAACAACAGCGAAGTAGGCGATTTCGGCGCGTCGGTCGAAAATGTAAACGCCGTTACCCAGGTAGCAACCAAATCAAGCTCCCCCCGCTGGTGGTGAAGGCGGTCGCTCTTGACAAACTCATCAGCGAATTCACATCGATGGGTGTTACAGCAGGGTACAAGCTGTGTAGCATAATTCAGTCTTTTTCCAAGCAGTTAACATTGTTTGTTTTCCGTCATCATAAGGGCTTCGTTGGTGCCTTTGAGGATGCATCAATGCATTAAACTGACGTTATGGCGAAGCAGACGTTAAGATTGTGCGCCAAAGCACAATCTTAACGTCTAATATCCGAAGATATAAACAAGCGACTTATATAAAATAACAGCGTAGTTCTACGTCAACAATGCGGTCGTATCTTGGACACAACCTCCTATAATTTTTTTTCTTGTCTTTACGTGAACAATACACAAACTGGCCATATGTCGCAATTTGTTTCTTTATTTCAATGCACGCATTACACTCAGTATTCATTGCGCTTCCGGTGGTCTTTTTCGCATTTGACAAACACACCTAGCCCTTCCCCTCCAAAGTAGTCGCTTAGATGCAGTCTTCAGAAAACAAACGCAGCGCTGTACCATAGTCCCGTCTTGAGCACGACAGCGCAAAATGTACCCGGCGCAGAACTCAGATAATAAACATTTCTTCTCACTTGTGTGATGCGCGTCTCATTCACACACATACACATCAAATTCTAGCGCCCGTTTTGTCTTCGTTCGTTCTAAGCGAAGCATAAAAACAACAGCGCCCCCCATTTGAACCGTATACGCTTTTGTGATGAAAAATATCTCACCAGAGAGAGCAATCCTGATTCAAGCGTGCAGTATAGAAATACGGCGCAAGCATGGCGCAAATTGCAGCGTAAAACTCAGCTTAACACTGGGCGCAAATCTCTGCGATAGAATGGCGCTGACAACCAAACATTTCATCTGTGTTTCGGAGCGTGCTCATTCGCCAGAGCGCATGTGTGCACAAGGAGTGGGAGCTCAACTGGGTACAAAAATCTTGTTGCGCATCAGCACCGAGTTGCATTCTGAAGACTGCATAGATGTGGCCCCGGGGGAAATGAAGCAACGGGCTTGGTTTTAGTGAGTGAGGGCCCCACTCGACGTCTGGGTTAACCCTTCCCAGATAGGGCTAGTAGTTTTTAAAAAAACACACATAGCCGTGGAGCTGCCGCCCTAGAATAGCACTTCGGGTTTTGGTACCTGTCGTAGAAGACGACTAATCCGGTGACAACGCGGGTAAGGGCGCGATAAAAGCTATGGAGACTGCACGGGGGAAACTCCGTGTATATGAGCTACGAAAGGAGTGCCTAGTACATCAGGGTCGACGCCAGTAAGATCCTGATTATGTCAAACTTGTTATGACACGAAAAACGGACAATGAAAATGAATTGGACTCGACGCTAAAGGCTGTCAGTCGTGCTATCCTGTTCCCTAAGTAAGGAAGAGTGACATCTTTCTGAAGCGGCGTGTGGGCTAATTGTGCGGTTGGAACCGGTTCCGGTGATGACTTGGCAAGTCTTCGGGTACGTTCGATGCTCGTCTAGGCTAGGCTAGGCACGCAGGTGTTTACATAGAAATCCATTAACACCACTTCGTTTAAAGTACTGCAGCTTGGGAGGTCAAGATTGATGGAAGTCAAAAGGAGAGTAAACGAATTCTACGAATGTATCAAAGACAAAAACAATGTCCACACCAAGATCAAGCACTCAGTAACGACCATCAAATCGGTCGTTATGACTGCTGACCGCGAGCAGAATGAGCTGATCACGCAAGGCGAAGTTGCGGAAAAGGCACTAGTCGAGGCTAATGATAAGATAACCGTTGAGGTACAGGAGACGCCGAAGGGATCTCGGAACCCTCGATCGGATAAAAGGAAGAGGGATACTCCTGGAGACGGAGAAGACCTGAGGAAGGCAAAAACCAATAACCCAAAGGAAGATGGAGACAGTGGGTGGCGCACTGTCGAAATCGAGATGGAGAAACGGAATAAGAGAGAAAAGAAGAAGAAAGTGGTGCAGTAGAAAAACCTAGGGCCCGACGCGAGCGTTGTAGAGGTGTACTGATCGTTGTTGTGAAGGGAGGAGTTACTTATGCATCACTCCTACAGAAAGTGCGAGCCGATCCAGTGTTGAAGGAACTGAGAGGGAATGTGATGAAAACCAGGCGCACCCAGAAAGAAGAAATGCTCTTCGAGCTTAAGGGGGTATTCTAGTCTAGAAATCTGAAAAAATCGAAATTTTTTTTTTTTACCATATTTCTGTAGTTTAGGCATTCAAGAATATACTCTAGAAAGGACTTATCGAAAATCCTATTATTTACCTAGTTAGAGCCATCTTAGTGATGTGGTATCTAACCTGTTACGGCCATCACAATGAACTTCAAACGCGTTTCTCTCGGAACTAGTTTTTTTCTAACTGGCGTACACGATATCTCAAGTTCTACTGAACCGATTTATGTCAAATTTATATGAAAATAATCTGCATACATCTCTCTATCGCATGAACCAATAAAAAATTATAACTTTTTAATTTTACTATTTTTAAAAAATCGGTAAACGCAAAAAAAAACGTTTTAAACAGCATTTTTGTTTTCAAACGGCCGCCATTTTGTTAAAACCCATGTTTTTGACTTGTCCGAGGTTCATGCCATAGCGACATCTTTACTGATACAGAATCTGTTCGATTTTTTTGTTTCAGATAACCAGAAGGACTGGAATCGTGTACGCCATGGCACAACTTTTTTTTTGAACACCCTCACTTCACCAGCATGTAACTATTCTAATTATGAATATTTTTTTTTCCGTCCTATTTTTGTTTTATTGTTGAAAGATAGATAAACGAATAATGATATAATGGATAGTAAAAATATTCTTTGTTTTATTTTTACGGAGTTCGAAAAAACGTCCGAAATTCGTGTCTCTACACTAGAATACCCCCTTAAGAAAGATCCGGCAGTCAAGAGCTCAGACTTCAAGGAACTTGTCGAGAAGTCGCTTGGCAAGGAAGCGAATGTAAGAGCTCTATCGCAGGAATCAGTAGTCGAGTGCAAGTATTTGGACGAAATCACTACAGATGAGGAACCAGGCCGCCAGAGATGGTGTAATAATATTGACGGACCCGGCAAGCTGTCTAGCTGAATTAAAAAGCAGAAACTGCGCTCATCCATGGCTGGAACAATCGAAAACAACAGCACGGAAAAAAGATATAAGGTTCATATGACTTCCCAGTCACACAGGGACAGAAGGCAACGAAAAACCGAATTGACACGCCAACGACGGCCGATCCGAACCAATCGAAGACCTAACCATACCGAAGTAAAATGCCATCAGGTGGATGAAAGAGGTAATAGAAGATGAGTGGAACAATTCGTGATTCCATTGCAGGGCTCATAAACTAAGGAAAATCAAATGCAGCACAGAAAAATGGACTGAGGCGGATAACCCTAGGGACCAGAAGCTACTCACTAGGTTCAGGATATAAAATGTTAAACCCTAATAAAAATATATATACACACACACTGCAGACGAGGAGCTAAGGCAGGAATTACTAGCACCGTGCAAGCTGGACGATATTCCGATGACGATCCGAATGAGGAAGGCGTACGGTGACACGCAGACTGCTTCGATACGGCTTTCGACGGTAGCAGCCAACAAAATGGTACAGACGGCCAAAATAAAAGTCGACTGGTCGGTGTGCCCGCTGAAGATTGTTTGTGCCTCGGGTAATCAAGCGGTTGGAGAGATGCTTCAAGTGTATGAGCTTCGAACATCAGGCAAGAAACTGCGCAGGCCCCGACATATATGACCAGTGCAGGATATGTGGCGAGAGAGGGCATGTTGCCAGAGACTGCACGAAACAACCGAGATGTCTGCTCTGCGAATCAAAGGAGGCTTCAAGTGTCCCTCGTACAAGAAGGCGTTAGCAAACTTGCAGTAACGGAGGTAACCCAGATCAATCTGAATCATTACAACACAGCTCAGCAACTGTTGTGGCAGCCAACAACAGAATCAAGATGCGATGTTGCAATCGTAGCTGAACCGTATCGAGTACCTCGCGATAGCGGAAATTGGGTGACGGACAGATCAGAGATGACTGCAATACAGGTGATGGGCAAATATCCTATCCAGGAAGTGGTTGGAGGCTCATGTGAAGGTTTCGTAATCGCCAAGATTAATAGAATCTTCATGTGCAGTTGCTATGCACCCCCGAGATGGACAAACGAGCAGTTCGACCAGATGCTAAACGCAATGACCGCGGAATCAATCGGTAGGAAACCGATCGACATTGGAGGTAACTGCAACACTTGGGTGGTGAAGTGGGGAAGTAGTTGTACCAACGTAAGAGGGTAAAGTCTACAGGAAGCTCATGCAAAGATGGAAGTGACGCTACTCAATGAAGGTACCACCAGCATCTTCCAGGAAGCTGGCCGCGAATCTATCATCTACGTCACCTTTTGTAGTCCGTCGTTGGTGGCAAACAAGGAGTGGAAAGTGTGCGAATCCTATACACATAGTGACCACTAGGCGATCCGGCATAGAATCGGTCAACTAAACCACGTGACAGTACGGAGGACAACAAGCGGTGAGCGGAAGTGGAAGACGACGTAGTCCTACGTCAAAAAGAAAAAAAATAGCTTTGCTATGACAGAGCACGAACATTAGACGTCTGGCTCTTACAATTTATCGACGAGGAATGTTTACCACTCAAATGGCTATAGCTCGATAAATAATGGGATTCTCGAAACGCCCTTCCTAGGGTATATTTTTGAATGTCTATACTTCAGAAATATGAAGAAATTTCTATTTCTAGAATACTGCCTTAACCATTTAATAGAACATTTCCTTCGCAGATGAATGTCCCTTGTCAACAATGTCCGAAAGTGTTTAAAATTTTATAAATGCCTTAAAAACATATTCTATCTCACACGGGTTCATGACAAATGTTTTACTACTTAGTGTAGTGTTTCCATTCAGCATAATCATTCCTTTGCAGGTGAACGTCCTTACTCTTGTCCACATTGTCCGAAAGCGTTTACGATGTCTTCAACACTAAAAGTGCACATTCGAACTCATACGGGTTTGTCAAAAATGTTTTACTATAATTGACCATTCAGCAGAGCCTTCTCTTTCCAGGTGAATTTCCATTTTCTTGTACACATTGTACGAAGATATTTAGACAAAGAACGTCGCTTAGCCGGCACATTCGGATTCATAAGGGTTGGTGATGAATATTTTGTTGTGATGAATCATTCAGCAGAATCATTTCTTTACAGGTGAGCGTCCCTATTCATGTCCTCATTGTCCGAAAACGTTTAATCAAAATGGGGCACTCCAAGAACACATTCGGTTACACACCAAGTAGAAGCGAGACATCTAACCAGTCCTATCGCCCTATCATGCTACATCAGTTCTCTGAAGATACAGGTGGCTCGGATCAAGGTTTGAGCCTCAAGTTGACTGAACGACTGACATGATCATTACTTCATTCGAAACATAAAATGTCCACGTGTTATACGCCTTGTAAGCAAATCATGACAGAGTCGAATGTACTGAAAAAAAATTAAATACAATTCAAGACAACAATAGAATATAGAATACAAAAGTATTATACTTCTGGGGAATCTTCTGGGAAAAATCTTCAGAAATTTTCTTATTAATAGCACTTGATTGAAAAATTACAAAAAAAATGTATTTAGTCGCAGTATTATAAGAATAGAAAACAAAAAACAATAAACTCTTTCGTTCGAACGTAATTTACAGTTCCAAGAAGAAGTGGCAGATTATTTGTCAAGCAACGATGACATCTTTTCGGTTTCTTCTCCTCGACGCTCGACGTCCTCTGTGACTAATGTGCGATTCACATAGAACGTTACGGAGAAGAACGTCTACGTTCCGTCAACGTCTCCACAAATTCTCACATGCAGTCAATGCTTGCACCAGCACCGTCACGTCATATGTCAAACGAATGATTTATTTAAAGTTATTCATGGTGTCGCCACCTACAACAATTTTAAATTGCAATGTCCTCTTTACAATCAGCATGCCCAGAATCAGTTCTAAATTTTGAAAAATTCGAATGTCGAATTAGATGTAAACTACTGTAACGCCCGAGCGGTCTGGGGCACTTTTCTTTTTTGTTCTATCGAGAGAAACAACTGTTCTTCTCGATGTTCAACTATCAACTCCTTTATTTTTTCTCTCTAATCCTCGATCCCTCTGTGAGGATGTACAGAACTCTAAAAACGTTAGAACTAACTTACTGGCTACCTGCTATGTGTAGGGAATTTTCAACTTGCACAGTATGGAAAATTCCATCGTTCCTGTTGGAAAATCCTTGGTTGGATTCTCCCCTATCTTCAGTAGGAATCTTTCTTATTGTAAATACTTATTCATATTGAACTTATCTGAGATGTTCTATTCGTGGGAGAGGGTCACTGCATCTCCCCCTACTCAATGAGTTTTAGGGGAAACTAGAAGAGTTTCCTCTAAAATTGGTCTGTGAGGTTATTTTTATATATAACTGATTGTATATTATTTCAATTTTTGTGTGTTCTTCATTTGCTATGATATCTGTATTTATTTATCTCAACTCCCTCAATTCAGAAATTCCGCAATTCCAAATGAAAAATAAAATTATCATATCTCCAAAAAAAATCCCAAACAGTCTTATCGATCAACATTGTAGAGCCTTCAAGCTACATTGAAAATATTTCCTCGCATATCCGCATAATTATTAATATCCCCTTGTTTATTCTTTCATTTATTCTTTTATATATTAGAAGAGTGTGTATTGCTCTTCCATTAATTTTTCTCGCATTTATTAATTTTCTTCGCATTTATATATTTTTATCTCATTTATATATTTGATCATGTATTTGTATCCCACATTTTCAGTTACTTCTGAACTTTCAAGTAAGTTCAATACATGCATGCCCTTACAGGAAAGAATTCCCGGTTTTCCAGCCCTTCGATCCATTCAAAAGCTATGATTGCGATTGATGGACACATTCTTGTTAAATTGGCTGTAGACATATATGGCTGAATCTATCACTTTTTCTAAAAATCCCACTTTAAAGTGTGTTTGTGAAATTTGAAACCAAACCTGTTTAAATTATCGATAAGTACATTTCCCCATCTTTCCCTGTTCATACAATTGAAGTATGGGAGATATGATTGTGTTTTCAAAACAGAATAAACAGTTCTTACAGAATTGAATAACCCTAGTTTTTTTTTCCTCGAATCTGCTGAATGCATCGTTTCAAATGCATCAGCGATTTCTCGTATTTTTTTAATAGTATACTTTTATCATTTTTTATATATTTTTTTTTATAAAATTATTTTAAAAAATATAAAAAAATATAATAAAATAAAAAATATAAAATTTTATAAAACTATCTTAATCAGGTGCCACTAAGCTTTATTAACGATTTCCTCCAACCAGAATCCTGCTAGAAGTTCCCCTTCTCATAATACTGGCTTCATGATAACGCAGCCAATCCTGCCGGTCTTTAGTCACCGCCACTGACGTATCCCGATATTACGGCATTTTTATGAGATAAATAATTGAATAATTGTGAAATATCAAGCATTGTCAAAATGCACTATGTGCCCATTTTTGATTGGTCCATTTTGTGCTCCTCAAATCGTACCGACCAAAACGGGCAACCAGAGCAGCAGCGAATGAAGCACGATTGGAAAGGAAAAAGAAAAAAAATAAACGAAAACGCAGTCTCACACATGCGTATTTCTCGAGCCAGTCAGTCAGCTTAAAAACAGGAAGTGGGTTATATCTGATATAACCGCAAGGGTGACGTAGGACTATCGTTGATTTAGAGATCATTTGTTTGAAGTTGAATCTAAATCCATTCTGAATGAATGAATAAATGAATATTTGGGGGACTTCGAAAAAGAGAGCGTTACGTTGGAGGCACAAGGTTTTATGCATCCAATATAGGATACGAAACCTTGTTCTGAAGAATAATCTTCAGAAGCTAACCTGCTAACTGTACTTGATTGACAAATCACAAACCCAAATGTATTATATGGATATTTTATGGATAGAAAACATTAAAATAAACTCTTTCGCTTGAATGTCATTTTTAATTCCAAGGGGAACTGGCAGATTATTTTCCAGCAACGATTAGATATTTCCACATTTTCCTCGATACTGGAAGCCAACCAGTGGTTAATACTAACTCGATAACCATCTGTTAATAGTACTTGATGAAAATTTTTGGTCACAGTGTTACATGGATAGAAAACATTCAAATAAACTCTTTCACATGAATGTATTTTTAAATTCCCAGAGGAACTGGCAGATTATTTTCCAGCAATGATTAGATCTTTCCGGAACTTTCTAGATGCTGAATGGCATCCTGCGCGTGTATGTGTCGATCCTTCGCCGTCCACCTCCTCCAGCACGTTAGGCAACGATGTTGTCTTGTCGATGTCCTCTCGAAAAATGAATGTGTCTCACCACCAGAATATCGCTTAAGTATGCTTTTTGTGTGTGATTGAATCGAGAGAAGGTGTGGTTTACGATGGCAATTTGGAAGGCAAACTAGAGGGGAATGAACTCTCTGAGCTCGGAACTTTCGGCGACTGAGCAATAATCGATTGCGGGCGCATACAATATTGGATACGGAAATATCCTACTGATGGGGAAGAATAATCTTCTGAAGCTATCCTGTTAATTGCGATTGATTGAAAAACCACAAAACCAAATGTATTTGGTCACAGTGTTACATGGAAAGAAAACATTCAAATAAACTCTTTAACATGAATATATTTTGAAAATTCCCAAAGGAACTGGCAGATTATTTTCAGTAACGATTAGATATTTTCACATTTTCCTCGATACTGGAAGCCCACCAGTGGTTAATGCCAACTCGATAACCACCTGTTAATAGCACTTGATTGAAACATATTTAGTCACAGTGTTACATGGATAGAAAACATTCAATTAAACTCTTTCACATGAATATATTTTGAAAATTCCCAGAGGAACTGGCAGATTATTTTCAGTAACGATTAGTTATTTCCACATTTTCCTCGATACTGGAAGCCCACCAGTGGTTAATGCCAACTCGATAACCACCTGTTAATAGCACTTGATTGAAACATATTTGGTCACAGTGTTACATGGATAGAAAACATTCAATTAAACTCTTTCACATGAATATATTTTGAAAATTCCCAAAGGAACTGGCAGATTATTTTCAGTAACGATTAGATATTTCCACATTTTCCTCGATACTGGAAGCCCACCAGTGATTAATGCCAACTCGATAACCACCTGTTAATAGCACTTGATTGAAATATATTTGGTCACAGTGTTAAATGGATAGAAAACATTCAATTAAACTCTTTCACATGAATATATTTTGAAAATTCCCAAAGGAACTGGCAGATTATTTTCCAGCAATGATTAGATCTTTCCGGAACTTTCTCGATGCTGAATGGCATCCTAACGGAAGGAGTTCTGCGCGTGTATGTGTCGATCCTTCGCCGTCCAACTCCTCCAGCACGTTAGGCAACGATGTTGTCTTGTCGACGTCCTCACGAAAAATGAATGTGTCTCACCACCAGAATATCGCTTAAGTATGCTTTTTGTGTGTGATTGAATCGAGAGAAGGTGTGGTTTACGATGGCAATTTGGAAGGCAAACTAGAGGGGAATGAACTCTCTGAGCTCGGAACTTTCGGCGAATGAGCAATAATCGATTGCGGGCGCATACAATATTGGATACGGAAATATCCTACTGATGGGGAAGAATAATCTTCTGAAGCTATCCTTGTTAATTGCGATTGATTGAAAAACCACAAAACCAAATGTATTTGGTCACAGTGTTACATGGATAGAAAACATTCAATTAAACTCTTTCACATGAATATATTTTGAAAATTCCCAAAGGAACTGGCAGATTATTTTCAGTAACGATTAGATATTTCCACATTTTTCTCGATACTGGAAGCCCACCAGTGGTTAATGCCAACTCGATAACCACCTGTTAATAGCACTTGATTGAAACATATTTGGTCACAGTGTTACATGGATAGAAAACATTCAATTAAACTCTTTCACATGAATATATTTTGAAAATTCCCAAAGGAACTGGCAGATTATTTTCAGTAACGATTAGTTATTTCCACATTTTCCTCGATACTGGAAGCCCACCAGTGGTTAATGCCAACTCGATAACCACCTGTTAAAAGCACTTGATTGAAACATATTTGGTCACAGTGTTAAATGGATAGAAAACATTCAATTAAACTCTTTCACATGAATATATTTTGAAAATTCCCAAAGGAACTGGCAGATTATTTTCCAGCAATGATTAGATCTTTCCGGAACTTTCTCGATGCTGAATGGCATCCTAACGGAAAGAGTTCTGCGCGTGTATGTGTCGATCCTTCGCCGTCCACCTCCTCCAGCACGTTAGGCAACGATGTTGTCTTGTCGATGTCCTCACGAAAAATGAATGTGTCTCACCACCAGAATATCGCTTAAGTATGCTTTTTGTGTGTGATTGAATCGAGAGAAGGTGTGGTTTACGATGGCAATTTGGAAGGAAAACTAGAGGGGAATGAACTCTCTGAGCTCGGAACTTTCGGCGACTGAGCAATAATCGATTGCGGGCGCATACAATATTGGATACGGAAATATCCTACTGATGGGGAAGAATAATCTTCTGAAGCTATCCTGTTAATTGCGATTGATTGAAAAACCACAAAACCAAATGTATTTGGTCACAGTGTTACATGGATAGAAAACATTCAATTAAACTCTTTCACATGAATATATTTTGAAAATTCCCAAAGGAACTGGCAGATTATTTTCAGTAACGATTAGATATTTCCACATTTTCCTCGATACTGGAAGCCCACCAGTGGTTAATGCCAACTCGATAACCACCTGTTAATAGCACTTGATTGAAACATATTTGGTCACAGTGTAACATGGATAGAAAACATTCAATTAAACTCTTTCACATGAATATATTTTGAAAATTCCCAGAGGAACTGGCAGATTATTTTCAGTAACGATTAGATATTTTCACATTTTCCTCGATACTGGAAGCCCACCAGTGGTTAATGCCAACTCGATAACCACCTGTTAATAGCCGCGCGTGTATGTGTGTGTAGCGATGTCTTCCCAGGGAACCGTTTGTGGCATCACTCTCCTCCTGATAGATTCCCTTCTGGCCTAGGGTGCACAAACAGGCTCTTGGTGACACCGTTCATCCGCGCTTTCATGATAAATAAAGAGCTTCACCGCAACAGCGACAACATGCTCCAATCGCTGTTCAATTAGAACTGAGTGGATTTCCGAGCGCCGCTCGCTTATATACCGATTGATGATTTCAATAGCCTGTTTTGAAAGCAATTTTAAGACTATTGAAACAAGTTTTTGGATCAAAAAGTAACAAGTATATAACGCGTAGACATTTTATCTTTCGAATGAAGTGTTTATCATACCATTTCGTTCAGTTGTTTAGGAGCTATTAACGCTCAAAATCTCGGTCTCCGGCGTAACGCTTTCGTTTTCGAAACATTGATTTTACACCCCGGTATAGAAATGAAAGACGTAGTCCCACGTCAAAATCCCCGCTCCGTTGCCGTAACGATCATTCTCATTTAAACCGTACACCACATCGGTTCGCATCACAACACATCAACAAACCAACCCAAGCAGCCATGTCTGGACATGGTAAAGGAGGAAAAGTGAAGGGAAAGGCCAAATCCCGCTCGAACCGTGTTTATCTGGAGTTCCCCGCAAGGGTAGCTAGGCCGAGCGCGATAGTACCAGTGCACCAGTCCACCTAGCCGGCGTTATATAGTTTCGGCCCCCGAAGTGATCGAGTTAGCTGGTAAAGCTGCTCGCGACGATAAGAAAACCCGCATTCGGAACAGAACACATTCGGTTCGGTGGACAATCAAGACAACAGGCAGTTGCAGCGAGTGGCGAGTGGCAAACGCAATCGCAAAACGGCATCAGGTAGCAGAAGAAAAAAGTTTGTTCTTTATACAAACTGCTTTGGTGGCAAATCCAGAACAAGGCGGCATCGAGGGCGTTCGAAATAGTTTTTTTCAAAACCACGAGTACTAAGTTTTCTAAATTGGAACCATTCCATAAAACAAGGCGCTTTTCAGGGCCATTAAACCTTCCAAAAAAGAGTTTAGGAAATACAGTTCAATGCTTTCTAAAACATTATCCAAAATAATAATAAAACACAAATTGATTTTTTCATAATTTATTTGCCAGGATATGATGAGTATGTGAATTTGGCAGTTGTTCTGAGCATATTGATTTTCACCAATTCTTAAATTGCTTCTAGATTGAAAGTACAGTAATTTACACTTATCTCGACATTTAGCTAATTGGACGGACCTGTAATGCGACATATTTAGTTGGACATTTTTGTAAACATAGAGTTCGGGGTCCAAATTATGACCCCACATCGAAAGTCGACACTGTACCACTGTCATCGCAAATGTTCAATTACAGGTTAAAATTACCTCCAATCCGATACTGAGTGGTGGTAATGCGACGTGCCATTGAATGTAATTTACTGTAAAATATGTCACAAGCTGGATGGGAAGAAATTTTCCAACTGTGAAAGCTGTGGCGAGTGGCAAATGCCATCGCTAAACAGAAAGGCTTAACCGAACAAGATGGGGATATCGAGTGATAACAAAACAATAAACTCTTTAGATTGAAGATAATTTTGTGATCCTGAAAAGGACCCTTTTTAGCCTGCATGTGAATCCAACGAGCGAACAAATCGTAATGAATGTATTTTTTTGCCATCGCTCCCTTTTAACGCCCATTCGTTCGTCTCGTTGGACTTGCCCCTCTGGATGAGTCTGCCGATTTGTCTCTATCCTGTGAGTGTGTACCGCTAGAGTATAAAACACGCGGACCCCAAAAAAATATCTTATTTTCTTTAAAACCGTAAACCCGTGTGGTTGTACGGCATCGGCATCGTGGACGTAACAAAGGAGGACAAGTTAAGGGAAAGGCAAAGTCTCACTCGAACCGTGCAGGTCTCCAGTTCCCTCTTGGTCGCATTCACTGATTGCTCCGCAAGGGTAACTAGGCCGAACGGATTGGTGTCGGAGCATCAGTATACCTAACAGCGATTATAGAGTTTTGGCCGTCGGAGTGCTCGAGTTGGCTTGCAAAGCTGCTCACGACAATCAGAAAACCCGCATCAAGAACAGAGCAGCTTCGGTTCGGCGCTCATCAAGGCAACAATTAGTTTCAGTGAGTGGCAAAGTGTTTCTCCGGCACGTCGCATCAAATGTAATTTACTGAACAACATGTCACAAGCTGGATGGGAAGAAATTTTCCAACTATGAAAGCTGTGGCGAGTGGCAAACGCAATAGCTAAACAGGAAGGTTTAACCGAACAAGATGGGAATATCGAGTGATAACAAAAACACAACATCAAAGGTTCTTTTCAGAACCATCAACATATTCATAAAGAGTAAACAGTAAACTAATCCATTTTTCAGGTAGATAGGTAGGTATTCACGTAGGAGAAGAAAATAAAACAGTATATTTAAAATATATATTTAACAAAAACTGTCCCCTTTGTATAGTCCTGCGTCACTCCGGTTATGTCCCCGACATTACCCACCCGTCTTTTTTCTCTCTAATCCTCGATCCCTCTGTGAGGATGTACAGAACTCTAAAAACGTTAGAACTAACTTACTGGCTACCTGCTATGTGTAGGGAATTTTCAACTTGCACAGTATGGAAAATTCCATCGTTCCTGTTGGAAAATCCTTGGTTGGATTCTCCCCTATCTTCAGTAGGAATTTTTCTTATTGTAAATACTTATTCATATTGAAATTATCTGAGATGTTCTATTCGTGGGAGAGGGTCACTGCACTACTGTACAACCAAAATCAAAACAAAAGCCGAGACACAAATCCCAGACAAAAACCCAAGGAACCGTCCCTCTCCGTCAATTAGTTTTTTCTACAAATCCTGCCGGTCGTTCCCGTTGAACGTATGCTGACGGGTCGTTACGTTGCCGGTTTATGTGAATGTTTTCATAATAATTGCATGGTAGAATAACTGACGCAACGTGACGTGACAGAACGTGACGTGGATGTTGTATGTGAATCTCGCTTAATGCTAACTCGATACCACCCAACGGAAAGAGTTGCGCGCGTGTATGTGTGTGGCGGCTGCTTAAATGCCTCAAGCGGAAACCATTTTCGATGCTGGTTGGTCGTCTTTTCTGTGGTGCCATTCTTCTCTTGGTGGATTCCCTTTTTGCCTAAGGGGGAATTTTTAACGATCCCGACGAAACAATGCAGTTAGTTTGCACAAAGTGTGGTTTTTTCCAGCGTCTTGCTAGCAATCACTAACTTCTCGTCCGTCGGTGAAGCATTTTTGTCGGCCATCCCGCGTTCCCTCACAGTTCGAAACGTACTGAATGGTTTTCGCCACTTCGCCATCGCTTGAATCTCTTCTCCCCGGTAGTAGCGGTAGATTATTTGCCATCAGTGATTATATTGTTATGCCTCTTCTCGGCTTCTCCTGCATATAGTTTCCGGGGATAAGGGCAGAATCCCCGGAAACTATAGCCTATTTCGATGCTGGCTCTTTCTTAGTCGCCTTCTTAGCGGTACCATTATTTTCTCCAGTGGACTCCTTTTGGGTCTAAGGGAATCTTTCACGAACCCGACACAGCAGTGGCCTTCGTTTGCAGAAACAGGCTCTTGGTGACACCGTCAGTGTTTGCCAATTGATCCATTCACTGAAAAAATCGCTTTCGTTCGTTCAAATATGATTTTACAGAAATCATTTCCCCCAGCGGCATTCTTTTGTTGTTACGTGCTACAAATCACGACACAAAAGAGAACGAGACAATTCTGCATCGGTTCGCACTTCATGATACACCAGCACGCAAGCAAAACCGTCATGTACGCTCTCGGTGCAGAAAGTTTATTTTCTTCTTTGCCTCTAACATATACATATCGGACCTTTACATGCATCATGAAACAGCAGGATCATACGGACTACGCAAAGCGAATAATTCATATTCAACTAATGTGTGCGCTCTGACTTAACACCGACCACTTCTCGCTCTGCACTTGTCTGTGCAGTGGTCTTCGCTATATTAGGGCATCCGCATCAATGCGTTACTATTTAAGGTTTCTAGTCTCGAGTTTTAGCCGTTGCCAATTTATTAACTCGTCGATTTGCGCACCCGTCGTTGCTATCGCGGTTGCTATAGTATCACTTCTTTTTCGCACCGCAGGTTGCTAAATACGATTGCTATTACTAGAAAAAATGACAAGTGTCAGTTAATTCTCTTTTCGTCGCGTTTATTTTTTGGTAGATAAATGTAATATATACACTTCCGAAATAATATTTCAGAGCAAAATCACAAAAAACGAACACAAGACGAATGAAATCCACAACAGATGTTTGACGTTTGTTGAAAATAGCAACACTTGGCTCGGTTGCTATCGCGTTGCCAAATTTGTTAACTCACTATTCACCGAGAGGCAGATTACTATTTCCCACACCTGAACCACAACCACCAGTGGGGTTGCTGCGTTATGGTGAGGGTTGTCAAAATGTCTGTAACAACACATTGGTGCGGATGCCCTTAGAACGGGACGATATATGCGGTTCAAACTTGAATGCAGGCTTCGAAAATGGTGTGCGAAGCTTGGTACAGCTCGAATATGCAAACAACAGTCTTCGTTCCTCTCTTGGTTTAATCATTTAGTGTAACACAAGTGATTACTGTCATTCATACAAGTATCTGAATGATCTTCTCATATTTGGTTATATGTTCGTGAGAGGTTACTTGCACGACACATTGTGTATCATTCGCTATTGATCGAAATCCAAACACTGGACACCGTTCATCAGTGTTTTTGGAAAGACACTTTATCTTTCTAATGAAGTGGTTATCATACCATTTTGTACAGTTGGTTAGGAGGTATGAACCCTCATAATTTTGTTGTTCCGTCGTAACGCTCTCGTTTTCGAAATTTTGAACCTACACCCCAGTATAGAAATCAAAGTCGTAGTGCTACGTCAAAAATGAAAAATTGCATGCAAAATGAGATATTTGTTACGTTATTTACTAACACTACCGCGAGAATCCCTTTTTTTTTTGATCCCATTTATTTATTTAAGGCTCATTAGCATTTTAGCAGTAACAGAGCCGAATTTTAATCGTGTACATGTCACATGGTTCTTCTTCTTCTTCTTCAATGGCACTAACGTTCCTAGAGGAACTTCGCCGTCTCAACGTAGTATTACTTGCGTCATTTTTATTAGTACTTAGTTGAGATTTCTATGCCAAATAACACGCCTTGAATGCATTCTGAGTGGCAAGCTCTAGAATACGCGTGATCACAGTGCAAGTCGGAGGAAATTTCTTTGACGAAAAATTCCCCCGACCAGAACGGGAATCGAACCCGAACACCCGGCATGTTAGTTATGATGCTAACCACTCGGCCACGGGTGCACAATGGTTATCATATCTATAATTAGTACATTACACAGTTGCCATTCGCCAGTATTCCTTCTATACCATTTCATATGGTACATTCACACAGTAGCCATTTAGGCGTAAGAGTATTCTTTCTGTTCTTCCATTATCCAGTTGGACCACCGGACAGCGGAGACAGTTGATTGATCATTGTTGAGTTATTTATAGAACAGCAGCCCGATGTGTCTTGCAGAGCAGAGCAGTTGTATGGATAATCGATCTTATTTCGACCGTGGATCGATCTCCATCGCTGATGATTGTGGCGTGGACGTAGCTATTCTGTAACAACACAAAGATGGTCAATGAGGGTCCTGAGTTTTGAACTCACGATCGATCGCTTACTAAGCGAACGCGCAACCAATGTGGCTACGGAGACCCCCGCGAGAATCCCTATACATACCTGGTAACTGTATAAGTACATTGCCGGTCCGGGATCGACCCCTCTGTCAAAGTACGTAGAATAAGAAGGTAGTCTACTCCCTGCTTTGTTCAAGTATTGGTAGTCAAAGAAAAAAAAACAAGAAATAGTAATAGACCATCGATCGAATCCATATAAATTCAAACATTTTTTAATTTTTTGAATTATAGCACAAGAACTGTCTCAAAATATGTTTCGAAATGATGAAATAACAGTTTACTTAATCATTTAAAAACTTAGAACAGTAAAATTATCGCTCCTGTACTATAAAAATAATGCAAAACCGATAAACAAATGTGTGGAGAGGTTATATCGAAGCAGTGTCGTTCCCGTTCCCGACCAAAGGAGCGAATGCATGGAATAGCTGAAAACATCTCCGATTAGTTTATCTAACTCGAAATTATTCTGTTCCGGTATCGCGAGACGTGGTACTTCAACATTTTGCTGAAGTAAACAAAAACTGTTCAGTATGAAATCGATAGAAAATCACATAAAACCGTACTTGCACTGAAAAAGCGGTACACTGCCGTGTTTACCGTCGGCTCAATGTGCGATTTTGTCACTTTTTATGATTTTTGAAACTTTGTAAATCGAGAAATATTGAAAAAACTTCAGAACATTGAACTAATTGAGGATTTTTTATTACTAACTTCATTGTATGTGTAACACATGCGCTCTCAGTGTGTATACACTGAAAATATCCCCAACCTTCTATTCTACGTACTTTGCCCCTCTATTGTCTGGTCACGTTAAAGGTAGACATGTCTAAATTTTTCGTTTATTCGATTATCGATTAATCGTGGGGCCATTTTTAAATATTCGATTCATTCGAATAATTATCTTTCAGTATTCGATTAATCGAGCGAATATTTATTTCTTGTAACAGGCATTTATAATAAACTAAGATTATGACGTCATTATTTTTAAACGGAGGTGATCTGGCGTAGTGGTAACATCCATACCTCTCACGCAAAGGTCACGAGCTCAATTCTCACTCCAGACATTCTTCCAAAATCTGGAAATAAAAGTGATGAACCAGCCAAAAGTGTTGAAAGCCACTATAATAGAAAAAAAAAAGAAGAAAAAAAAACGGGTGGGTAATGTCGGGGACATAACCGGAGTGACGTAGGACTATACAATGGGGACAGCTTTTGTTAAATATATTTTAAATATATTGTTTTATTTTCTTCTCCTACGTGAATACCTACCTATCTACATGAAAAATGGATTAGTTTACTGTTTACTCTTTATGAATATGTTGATGGTTCTGAAAAAAACCTTTGGTGTTGTGTTTTTGTTATCACTCGATATTCCCATCTTGTTCGGTTAAACCTTCCTGTTTAGCTATTGCGTTTGCCACTCGCCACAGCTTTCATAGTTGGAAAATTTCTTCCCATCCAGCTTGTGACATGTTGTTCAGTAAATTACATTTGATGCGACGTGCCGGAGAAACACTTTGCCACTCACTGAAACTAATTGTTGCCTTGATGAGCGCCGAACCGAAGCTGCTCTGTTCTTGATGCGGGTTTTCTGATTGTCGTGAGCAGCTTTGCAAGCCAACTCGAGCACTCCGACGGCCAAACTCTATAATCGCTGTTAGGTATACTGGTGCTCCGGCACCAATCCGTTCGGCCTAGTTACCCTTGCGGAGCAATCAGTGAATGCGACCAAGAGGGAACTGGAGACCTGCACGGTTCGAGTGAACTTTGCCTTTCCCTTAACTTGTCCTCCTTTGTTACGTCCACGATGCCGATGCCGTACAACCACACGGGTTTACGGTTTTAAAGAAAATAAGATATTTTTTTGGGGTCCGCGTGTTTTATACTCTAGCGGTACACACTCACAGGATAGAGACAAATCGGCAGACTCATCCAGAGGGGCAAGTCCAACGAGACGAACGAATGGGCGTTAAAAGGGAGCGATGGCAAAAAAATACATTCATTACGATTTGTTCGCTCGTTGGATTCACATGCAGGCTAAAAAGGGTCCTTTTCAGGATCACAAAATTATCTTCAATCTAAAGAGTTTATTGTTTTGTTATCACTCGATATCCCCATCTTGTTCGGCTAAACCTTTCTGTTTAGCGATTGCATTTGCTACTCGCTACAGCTTTCACAGTTGGAAAATTTCTTCCCATCCAGCTTGTGACATATTTTACAGTAAATTACATTCAATGGCACGTCGCATTACCACCACTAAGTATCGGATTGGAGGTAATTTTAACCTGTAATTGAACATTTGCGATGACAGTGGTACAGTGTCGACTGTGTCGACAGTGTTTGGACCCCGAACTCTATGTTTACAAAAATGTCCAACTAAATATGTCGCATTACAGGTCCGTCCAATTAGCTAAATGTCGAGATAAGTGTAAATTACTGTACTTTCAATCTAGAAGCAATTTAAGAATTGGTGAAAATCAATAAGCTCAGAACAACTGCCAAATTCACATACTCATCAGATCCTGGCAAACAAATTATTCAATTTGTGTTTTATTATTATTTTGGATAATGTTTTTGAAAGCATCAGATCCTGGCAAACAAATTATTCAATTTGTGTTTTATTATTATTTTGGATAATGTTTTTGAAAGCATTGAACTGTATTTCCTAAACTCTTTTTTGGAAGGTTTAATGGCCCTGAAAAGCGCCTTGTTTTATGGAATGGTTCCAATTTAGAAAACTTAGTACTCGTGGTTTTGAAAAAAACCATTTCGAACGCCCTCGATGCCGCCTTGTTCTGGATTTGCCACCAAAGCAGTTTGTATAAAGAACAAACTTTTTTCTTCTGCTACCTGATGCCGTTTTGCGATTGCGTTTTTGCCACTCGCCACTCGCTGCAACTGCCTGTTGTCTTGATTGTCCACCGAACCGAATGTGTTCTGTTCCGAATGCGGGTTTTCTTATCGTCGCGAGCAGCTTTGCCAGCTAACTCGATCACTTCGGCGGCCGAAACTATATAACGCCGGCTAGGTGGACTGGTGCACTGGTACTAACGCGCTCGGCCTAGCTACCCTTGCGGGGAACTCCAGATCAACACGGTTCGAGCGGGATTTTGCCTTTCCCTTCACTTTTCCCCCTTTACCATGTCCAGACATGGCTGCTTGGGTTGGTTTGTTGATGTGTTGTGATGCGAACCGATGTGGTGTACGGTTTGAATGAGAATGATCGTTACGGAAGGAAGGAAGGAAGGTCTTGTATTATAGAGACTTTAAACTTTTGCAGTTCATTCGTCTCTAGCCTTGAGAAAGGCCCTTTGAAAACTCTACTCTACTCTATTACTCTACTCCAGCGCTACCACCTCCGCCCTCTTGCCTTGAGAAAGGCACTCGATTCCTCGCCGTCCAGCTCGTCCAGCAACGATGTTGTCCAGTCGGTGTCCACACAAAGAATGATCGTTACGGCAGCGGAGCGGGGATTTTTAAGCTGACTGGCTGGCTCGAGAATTACGCATGTGTGAGACTGCGACCAATGTTTCGTTCATTGTTTTCTTTTTCCTTTCCAATCGTGCTTCATTCTATTTCGCTACTGCTCTGGTTGCCCGTTTTGGTCGGTACGATTTGAGGAGCACAAAATGGACCAATCAAAAATGGGCACATAGTGCATTTTGACAATGCTTGATATTTCACAATTATTCAATTATTTATATCAAGTAAAATGAAATGTTATTCGTTATGATAGATGCGTAGATATATTTCCTATCAATTGATGCAAAAACCTTTGCGATCTATTGAGAAATGCTCGAGTTATAAGCGTTCCAAATCTTGCATTTTATCCTACTTGTTCAGTGCCTAGATTTCCATTTCACCCCCTATATCTTCCGGTTAGACGTAGTCCTACGTCAAAAAAGAAATCAGAGTTACATTAACACGTTAAGTCCCGATTTTCATTTGCTGCGCTTTCCATTCAGCGCACTATATCAGTGTCGGTCCCAGCTCCCAAAGATACTCATTGTATAAATAGAAAATAGTCAGAGGTTCGACAAGAAAGTAGTCACATTTTGTAAAACATCGTATATATTTTTATTTTCTTATTTTGTAGCTGTCAGTACTTCTGCAGACGCTGAATTCTTCTTCCCAGTCTCCTCCACCAACAGGGATTTATGTTTATACTTCAACCGTAAATGCTTTAGCATATTCGATGAATTTCGACAAGAAGTCCACTCAGTTATAATTGAACAGCGATTGGAGCATGTTGTCGCTATTGTGGTGAAGCTCTTCGTTTATCATGAAAGCGCGGATGAACGGTGTCACCAAGAGCCTGTTTTTGCACCTTAAGCCAGAAGAGAATCCATCAGGAGGAGAGTGATGCCACAAACGGTTCCCCGGGAAGAGATCGGAGCAGCCACCACACACACACATACATGTGCGGAACTCTTCGTTTGGATGCCATTCAGCATCGAGAAAATTCCGGAATCCAATCCAATCGTTACTGTAAAATACATTCATGCAAAAGAGTTCATTTTAATGTTTTCTATCCATGTAACACTGCGACTAAATATTTTTCAATCAAGTGCTATTAACAGGTGGTTATCGAGTTAGAATTAACCACTGGTGGGCTTCGAGTCAGGAAAGAACTAAAGGGTATGTCACATCAAATTGCATCACGGAAAAAACGCTGTAGAAATTCGCCCAGTAGACCGATCCTTTTGAAAATTTTAGACAGTAAAATAAAAACTATTAAACAACTTTTGGCATTTTCTTTTTATTCATACTTCGAACCCAAGCCCGTGTGGTCGCACCTTCCTCTTTACCCCGTCCATAAGGTTCTGTACAACGTCAGGTTGTAGTTTTTTTTAACAGAAATCCATTTTCTCTTGAAGTCCGCCTCCGATTTGACCACTTTTGGTTTCTTCCGGAGGGCCTGCTTCATAATCGCCCAATATTTCTCTATTGGGCGAAGCTCCGGCGCGTTGGGCGGTTTCATTTCCTTTGGCACGAAGGTGACCCCGTTGGCTTCGTACCACTCCAACACGTCCTTTGAATAGTGGCACGAAGCGAGATCCGGCCAGAAGATGGTCGGGCCCTCGTGCTGCTTCAATAGTGGTAGTAAGCGCTTCTGTAGGCACTCCTTAAGGTAAACCTACCCGTTTACCGTGCCGGTCATCACGATGGGGGCGCTCCGCTTTCCGCAAGAGCAGATCGCTTGCCACACCATGTACTTTTTGGCAAACTTGGATATTTTCTGCTTGCGAATCTCCTCCGGAACGCTGAATTTGTCCTCTGCGGAGAAGAACAACAGGCCCGGCAGCTGACGAAAGTCCGCTTTGACGTAGGTTTCGTCGTCCATTATCAGGCAATGCGGCTTCGTCAGCATTTCGGTGTACAGCTTCCGGGCTCGCGTCTTCCCCACCATGTTTTGCCTTTCATCGCGGTTAGGAGCCTTCTGAACCTTGTATGTACGCAAGCCCTCCCGCTGCTTGGTCCGCTGGACGAATGAACTAGACAAATTCAGCTTATTGGCGACATGCCGGACCGAACTTCTCGGATCACGTCTAAACTGCTTAACTACGCGCTTGTGATCTTTTTCACTGACGGAGCATCCATTTTTGCCGTTCTTCACCTTCCGGTCAATGGTTAGGTTCTCGAAGTATCGTTGTAGTACTCTGCTGACCGTGGATTGGACGATTCCCAGCATCTTACCGATGTCCCGATGTGACAACTCCGGATTCTCGAAATGAGTGCACAGGATTAATTCACGACGCTCTTTTTCGTTCGACGACATTTTTCCACATTTACGAAAAATTGACAGTGAAGCATGGCCAACGTGATCTATACACTCTTATCTGATTATAAGCGAAAGCTGAAGATATAATTCCTAAAAATTAAATTTCTACAGCGTTTTTTCCGTGATGCAATTTGATGTGACACACCCTTTAATCGTTGCTGAAAAATACTCTACCAGTTCCCATGGGAATTGAAAAATACATTGATGCGAAAGAGTTTATTCTAATGTTTTCTATCCATATAACACTGCAACCAAATACATTTGGTTTTGTGGTTTTTCAATAAATCGTAATTAACAGGAAAGCTTCTGAAAATTATTCTTCCCCATAAGTAGAAAATTTTCGTATCCAATATGGAAAATGTTTCGCATCGTGAAAATTATATAATTTTCAATCGATTAATACTCAGTTGCCGAAAGTTTCAAACTCAGAGAGTTCATTCCCCTCTAGTTTGCCTTCTGAATTGCCATCGTAAACCACACCTTCTCTCCATTCAATCACGCACAAAAAGCATACTTAAGCGATATTCTGGTGGTGAAACGCATTTTTTTTCGTGAGGACATCGATAAGGCAACATCGTAATTGAACGTGCTGGATGAGCTGGACGGCGAGGGATCGAGGGATCGAGGGATTCATTACCTGGCCTGACCTGACCTGAAAGACATGCAGTTTGTTTGGAACTGTGAGGGAGGGCAGAAAAGCCGATCGATCAGAAGGAGAAGAGAAGGTGACCAAGAGAGTACCAGCGTCGACAAACTATTCCCCGGGAAGACATCGAAGCAGCCGCCACACACACACATACACGCGCGGAATTATTTTCGTTTGGCTGCTATTCAGCATCGAGAAAATTCCGGAAAGATCCAATCGTTGCTGAAAAATAATCTGCCAGTTTCCCTGGGAATTGAAAAATACATTCATGCGAAAGAGTTTATTTTAATGTTTTCTAATCATATAACACAGCGACCAAATACATTTGATTTTGTAATTTTTCAATCAAGTGTAATTAACAGGAAAGTTTCCGAACATTATTCTTCCCCATCAGTAGGATATTTTCGTATCCAATTTTGTATGCGCGTAACGGAAAATGTTTCGCATCGTGAAAATTATATAATTTTCAATCGATTATTGCTCAGTCGTCGAAAGTTTCAAACTCAGAGAGTTCATTCCCCTCTAGTTTGCCTTTCAAATTGCCATCGTAAACCACACCTTCTCTCGATTCAATCACGGACAAAAAGCATACTTAAGCGATATTCTGGTGGTGAAACGTATTCATTTTTCGTGAGGACATCGACAAGACAACATCGTAATTGAACGAGCTGAACGTGCTGGACGAGCTGGACGGCGAGGGATCGAGGGATACATTATCTGGCCTGACCTGACCTGGAAGACATGCAGTTTGTTTGGAACTGTGAGTGAGGGCAGAAATGCCGATCCATCAGAAGGAGAAGAGAAGACGACCGAGAGAGTACCAGCATCGAAAATTGGTTCCGCTTGAGGTATCGAATCAACTGCCACATGCATACACGCGTGCAACTCTTTACGTTCGCTGGTTATCGAGAAGAATCCGGAATGAAGTGATCGTTGCTGTAAAATAATCTGCCAGTCCCGCTTGGACTTGAAAATTACATTCAAGCGGAAGAGTTTATTGTAATGTTTTCTATCCTTTTAATACTGCGACCAAATACAATTAATTGTGTGATTTTTCAATCAAGTACAATCAACAGGTGGTTATCGAGTTAGCATTAACCACTAGTGGATTTCTAGAAGAATCGAGGAGAATCCAGAAAGATGTCGTTGCTGCAAAATAATCAGCCAGTTCCCCTTGGAATTGAAAATTACATGCAAGCGAACGAATTTATTTTAATGTTGCATAAAACCTTGTACCTCCAACGTAACGCTCTCGTTTTCGAAGTCCCCCAAATATTCATTTATTCATTCATTCAGAATGAATTCAGATTCGCCTACAAACAAATGATCACTCAACGATAGTCCTACGTCACCATTGCGGTTATACCATAGATATAACCCACTTCCTGTTTTTAGTATTGCTGTTTATGTCCTGTCCGAAGAATCGAAGCCATTTCTTCCGAATGGTCACATCCCTCGGGAATCGATGAAATGATAATTTGTGGGATATGTTTTCATAATTCGAGTTGGACTCGAGCCCAGACATCAATGACAAATCGAGCCATAGAGTTGTCTGAAAAAGGAAATATTTTATATACATTCCCTTCGCTATCGAGTCGTGGTAAAAAGACCAGTTTCAAAAAGCAACACAGAAACAACACATCCTGGGTATTAGTTCCGTTATTTTAACTCTAATGGTTCACTAACTCCTCTATCTCACGTATTATTGACACTTTTTCACAAAAAAAATAGCGAAACACGTAATATCTGCAACAAAAAACACTTGTTATGAATTGCTTTGCAATCGTTACTTTTCACCAAGGCGGTATAATAAGGTGGAACGTTATGTCAGAACTGCTGTTCAGCCATTACTTGAGTTCGAATTGTCAGCGGCCAAACGAACGGCTAGATTTTTCCGAGAAAGAGGATAACAAATGGCATGCAATGAGGAGTGCATGCCGCTATGTGTTTGCTGCGCATAAATGTTGGTTTTGTTTACGCTGTTGGCATCATTGTAGTGTTTCGGTGACTGCTGCAAGTTATTGTCTGCATTGCTGTTCTACGGGACGTGAGGGTTGTTGCCGTTGCTGCTGGGATTGGAAACTCAGCGATTGTGGGAGCTTTGCTAGTGGGTATATAAAAGAGGTGGCTCTTAATAACCGGTGGGCTTGTGCCGTATTGCTTTAGCTGAAGACTCGCCTGATCGTTCGGGTTGTGAGACACAACAGCTAGTTCGATTGAAACCAGCCCAGCGTAGGTATATGTTGGTGGGGACCGCTATGTAGCATAAAGATTTGATCTACTTTGTTTATAAACAAAAAAAGCCGCCGTCATTTTTGATCCCCTCTCGTATCATCCATGCCTTATCCTCAATACTGTCGAAAACGAACCACCTGTCAATTCCAGCTCCTTGCTTTTCACCAAAGCTTAAGGGTGGGTTTAGACTAGTGATATATTCATGTGAAGAAATATGATGAGATTTATAGAAATCGCATCAGCCGTTAACACTAGCGTGAACTTCTATAATGAATATATTCATATTTTCGGTGAATTTATTCACCTGAAGTAGAACTGCATCCAACTTTAGTGATTTCTCACCAGTGAGAAATTCACAAGCGTTTCTTCTTCTTCTTCAATGGCACTAACGTTCCTAGAGGAACTTCGCCGTCTCAACGTAGTATTACTTGCGTCATTTTTATTAGTACTTAGTTGAGATTTCTATGCCAAATAACACGCCTTGAATGCATTCTGAGTGGCAAGCTCTAGAGAATACGCGTGATCACAGTGCAAGTCGGAGGAAATTTCTTTGACGAAAAATTCCCCCGACCAGAACGGGAATCGAACCACAAGCGTTTACATATGCTGAATTTATTCAAGTTATATATACCTCGAATAAGTGTATCATATTTATTCTCACCCGTTTACACCAGGTGTATGACACGATTATCGCTATCTCACTCTACCGTCACCGCCTATCTCACTATCCCTCTGCTGTAAAAGTTCATCATCGACATCACGATATGTCAGATGGTGGTAAATTGGTAATTCGCGATGACGTCGACGTTATTAAGGCACATGTGGCGTTAGCCTGACGGGGCCGGGAGTCCAATATTTTTGTCTTACAACTATGTTAGTAATATGTAACCGATTACTCGCGGTTGGCTCGAGGTTAGTATTACAAGTGTTCTCATAATTGGTATGTTGCAGTCTTCGATGCTCTATACGTGTGCCCGACACGGGCTACTTCCTATTGGGATGCAGCTGACCATTAATCAGCAACGCTCCCTAGTCTGTACCCCATATCTAGCGTGGTGCGTCTTTCTCGACTCGAGGAATCCAGGATAGAATGGTCACTAGCCGGCGCAATCATCAGTTCGTGTAGAGTTGTCATGAGCGGTACAACCTTTGGCTCTTGTTGAATGATCAGTGAACTGCACAACCTTTGGCCCGTGCATCTGTAAAGAGTGTGTGTATGTATTGCCGCGACTAAGTAAAAGTTTATCGATCGGATAGGAGGGATATGAAACGGGGACACAACGAAGGAAACATCATTAAACGTTGACATCGGCGTTTCTGAGGAACAGGTATAAATGAAGCAGAAGATCAGGATCCTGGCTACCTAAGATATCCCGGACGGGGATATCCGATTGTCTGCCTTTTGCTCTCAGTGCTCTAGAGAGCTGAGAGCGAGCAGCATGGAACCGGATACACGACCAGACAACATGCTCGATGTCGTGGTAGCCATCGCCACAATCACAAAGATTGTTTGCTGCGAGAACACTGTGTTTTGTTTGTAAACAAAATACAATACGCTAGTGCCGAAGCTCGCTCCTGATCAGTCTGTCTCTTTCACGCTTCAAGGAAATAATTCCCCTTCTGCTTTCTTCCGTACTGTTTTCATATACCGCTCCCCTACCCAACTTAGTGACGAAACGGCCTCACCTAGTACCATAGACCCGTCTTGGTGGCGACTTCAAGTTACAGCCATAATTTGGGTCCCAAAATCGTTAGTGTAATCTCTACCAGATTAGAAGACACAGAGCCGGTTTTCAAATTTTAAAATTTGAATGAAAATTTTCACATTATGTTATTTAATTATTAGAAACATGTATTTCTGACTTTCATTCATCCATATGGTCATACAATTCCAACATTGTTGCTGATTTTTTCTCTATAATATAAAGTTGTCTTCATAAACAATTTTCGTATGAGACTTTTTTCCGACCTGCAAACAAAAATGTTTTTAATTTAAACAGAATACTAATTTAATATGGAAAAGCTAATTTTCATTCATAATTTTAATTTTGAAAACGTTCACTCCGACTGAAAATCAGCTGTTCTTTGACGCTCCCCTGAACTAGTAAATGAAGCTCACTGTCGTCAATGCGGATCGCTGTTTGAAGAAAACAAATACTTCTGACGTGTGAGATGTTGGCACCTGAGAGAGAGGAGCCAGCTCGCTTTTGTTGTGATCACCCTTAAGGCCCATTTATACGTTGCTAGTAGCTGACTTGACAATGAGCAGCTACTGACCCGGTGGACTCGCTTGACAATTGGTTGACTCGCCTTGTCCGTTCACACAGTGTGAGCTGCTGGCGAGAAACTAGATACTACGGCACGGGTTTACCAGGGATGCCAGGCGACTTTTCAAATGTCCATCAAATAGTCAGAAACAGCAATCAGGTCCGAATTTGTCAAATGATTGGTCCAAAATCGACTTCTTTATTGGCAGTTTTCATCTTAGGTTTTCAGTTGAATGTATCATCACACAATTTTATAGCAAAACAAACGCTGATCGTGTTTAAAAATACATACTTTGTGCTGAATTTCTTTGAACTGAAGGTACTATCCGAAAAAGCAGAAAGAGAAAAGGATTCGGACCAGGAATTAGATGCAAAGAAAAGGAGCAACAAATACAATATTGAAGGAACTCTACGATGAGGATCCCCGAGATTACAGAGCAGTGTTGATAATAACACCTGAACAAGTGAAAAAACTGTTGGATTTAATTGCTCCACGAATACAACGCCAAGATACAGTCATGAGGGATGCTGTACCTGCAAGAGTTAAATTAGAAATGACATTGATGTGCCTTTGTTTTGGAATATCGTTGGGATTGTTGTCGATATTTTTTAGAATCTCGAAAACATCCATAGCTCAGATAATTCCGAAAGGATGTGATGTTATAAATGGTAGTCTAAAAGATTTTTTTTTTTAATTTTATTTATTTTGTGAAATGAAAATGATAGTCGATTTGCAGGTGCAATAAATACGCTTCAAAAATTTTAATAATGAATGAAAATGTACTTTTTTAAATCGAATATGTATTCTGTTTCTTAGAACAATACTTTTTTTTGTAAGTTGTGATCTGATAATGATTCTATATTAGAGATTCTCAAGAAAACTATCTCAAAAAGAAAGCGTGCCCCGCCAGCGTGCAAAACGAAATAACAATTATTTCGTTTAGAAACTATGAGGGTTTTATTTGTTTTTCCAATAATTTTCAAGTCTATAAATATCTTCACATATTTTCAAATATCTTAAAAATAGAGACATTTCATTACATTTGGCATCACTGATTCGAACGCTAAATTCTGTTTTTGACGTTGTGAAGCATGCAAGTGCGAGTAAATTCAAAAAACTTTGAAGTAGCTCGCACGCCGGATCACACATGACAATAACTGGCATGATGTGTTCACACGGTGTGAGTAGCTGCACTGCAGTAACTGACTAGACCGACTCGTATGCTTACTCGCACCGTCTGAACCCGGCTTTATGTCAGCGCGGACCAGTCACGGTGAACCAAGGGGAAGTATTGAAATATGTAGAAAATTTCAAAATGACATTTTTTTGCAAGACATTTTATGTGAAAATAATTTTGACGTCGGACTACATCCTTCATTTCTATACAGGGGTGTAAGTTCAAAGCTTCGAAAACAAGAGTGTTACATTGGAGAAACAAGATTTTGAGCAATAAAACCTCTTCGCCGGTTGAAAGAAATGTAATGATAACCGCTTCATTCGAAAGATAAAATGTCTACGCGTTATATGTGTGTTACTTATTGATCCAAAAACTTGTTTCAATAGCTAAAAAATTGCTTTGAAGGCAAGCAATTGAAATCACAAAAATCTGTATATAAGGAATATAAGGTGCAAGCTCGGAAATGCACTCAATTATAATTGTACAGCGGTTAGATCATTTTGGAACAGTTACTGCTACAAAAAAAAACTTGCTACTGTGAAGAAGGCGACCAGCAAGAAGAAAGCTGCTGATACTGCTGGTGTGGCTGCCCGAAAGCAAAAGTCAAACAAATCCTCAAAAATCGCTGCATGCAAGCCGAAAACGCCGAAGCCATAGAAATCAGTAGCAGCTTCGAAAAAAACTACCATAGCCACACATAACGCACAACACGAGAGAAAACAAGATAGTGTTTTCAGCAAATCAAATCCAGTTCTTTTCAGAAAGAGTTTATCAAATACTGCGGTCAAATACATTCTTTTTGTAATTTCTTCGATCAAGTGCGATCAACGTAAGATTACATCTTTCGAGCACTTTTTAGGGGTACAATGAATCTTGAGAAAGACAATTCATTCCGGATCGACACTCACACAAACAATGTTCACTCATCAATGTCACAAAAGGAAAGTGAGTGTTGTGAGGGAGAGCAGAGTGAGCGCTTCATTTATGTAGACTGTTTGGAAGCGACAGTTATGTTGTCTATGGGAAATGGTATACAAATTAAATCACACATAAAGGGGAGAAAGAATCTTGACCCTTTTAGTTTTGTGGACAAGACCAATTGGTTCACCTTCACTATCGGTCAATTCGATTGGATCTTCAGTGATACTATTGCCTTGATTAGCAACCTGCATGTCAAATTTAAAATTTGCATATGAATGGTCCATCAGTGATGGGCAGGAATATCATGGCAAAGATGACGAGAGACTGGTAGGATAATTCTCATCTTCATCCGAATCGTGATCACTGCCTGTTAAAATTGCAGACACAGCATCCTTTTTAGTCAACCTACTATTATTTCCATCGGACACAAACAAAATTCCATCAAAATGCACCTGAGAGAAATCAATGTTGACTCTTTTAATTGGAAGATTAGCACTTATTTTATATATTCCACATACGTTGCATATTCAAATTGCATCGGAGAATATACAATCATCGCCCACATTGCAAAAATCGATTCACTGAGCTTGCAGCAATAGATCAACCTGGAACCAGTGAAAGAATGAATGAAAGAATGAAAAAAAATTCGGATATTGTTTTAGTAATCATCGAAATAATTCTTTAGAACACCTATATCGAAATTATCAAAAGTAAAAAAAAAATGTTGGAATGGGCCGATGCTGCTGGAAGCCATGATGTGGGCTGGCCTGGTACATCTTTTATTATTTCCTACATGATCCTTCTTATACCCCCCATCTATTCCTGTTAGACGCAGTCCTACGTCAAAAATCAAATCGGGGATAAAAACGCACAAAAATACTCACAAACAAAGGTTCACGTCAAGTTTGAACACTTTTCTCATAAATGAATGACAACAACATGCTTGATTGAAATTGTCAGATTGGAATTTTCTTGATGATGATGCGTAGAAGATGAAGAATAAGAAGAAAACAAACTATCTGTCATTCAGCTGGCTCCTCTCTCTCAGGTTGGCACCAAAAACATGGCGGGTGCCATACGGCTGGTTTACACCTATTTTCACGTGAATAAATCCATCTATAGCTATAGATCTCCCTAATGTAAACCCGCCATAAGATGTCATAGTTGAGAGTGTATAAGTGAATCGTGTCGTTACATACTTCGAGTCCAGGTTACCTTCTCAGGGTTACCTTATCATAAACGTACCCTGGTGTCTAGTTATGTTTTGTAAACAATCCAATCAGCAATCAGTTAATATCTGTGGTGCTCGAGATTATTGCTTCTGCATTATAATTGAACAATTTCGAGTTTCGAGTTAAATTCATTAGAATAAACTAAAATCGCCGTAGAAGTGAGATGGCGATTGTCAGTAGCAATTTGTAAGTTTATTGATAGAATGTTTAGAAACTATTTTATCCTAGTACCGTACTGCTTTTGAATCCGGACGGCTGTTCAACCCGAACACATTATATTCAATATCATACCAAAACATGAAATCTTTTGTATTTCGAATGAATATGACTGAATAGTTACTATTGTATTAATTTAGTGTAGTGTCAAGCATAGTACCCAGTTGTTGACAAAAAAAAATCAAAACAAACATTCGTGTTTCACAAACCCATGTCCGGAATAAAAGAACACATTCAGAAAATGATTTTAAATCCGAACGGATTGCAAGTTAACGATAAAATTTCTCATTGAGGGAGTTACATGAGAGTATGTTACAAGCCCTAAAATTTCATAATTTTTGTTCATCATTGATATTTGGTTTAAGTTTATAATAGAACGACAATGAAATGAAAAGCTCTACAAAAATCAATAACTTATTTATCTCAAAGAAATGCTACTGACAATATGTGTCCGAAATTCAAGTCATGATTAAAAAGTGTCCGGATTTCAAATCAGGATGAAATGAAGAAATTTACAAATTTTGAACATATATAACATGATTTTGTGGAACCCTGTGATTAATAGTTAAAGTTAAAGTCCCTTAAAATAAAAAGTCGAGTTAAAGTCCCTTAAAATAAGAACAGGTTACATTTCATTGAGCCGACATTGAAGGATTATAATCAATTTAAGGACAGGGAGTACTTTGATGATGCTTAACCGACAAATGTGTCTCAATCGATTAAACATTTATAATCCGTATTGCAATCGCTAAATTTTGGATCAAATATTTTATATAACGCTGATCACATTCTATTGTAACAGAAGCCAATGCAGCTTCTGCTTTGATAGATCCAATGAGAGATTTCATCATGCACTGGTCCCCACTCCTCTTCAAAAGCAGAAGCTAGAATTTATTCAGCAGAAGTTGAGCGGTTTAACTTCCCAGTTGAGTTACTATCCCACGTGCGACAAATGCCGCCAAGAATTCATAAGCATCCATAACATTCCCGAGAGCTGCTTCCAAATATTGCCCAGCGCTGAACCGTTTGACATTAAGACGGAACCAGAGTTAATGATTGATGACCACGAGCTGTCCGATAGTGATAATGTTGTTGAGTCAATTGAACAGGAAGCCGAAGTGCAAATCAAAAACGAAATCGACGAAGAATTCTTCATCAACGGAATTGACGAAAAATACAACAATGCATCAATCATTCCGGTTGCTTCAGTTCGTCAAAAAAGTAAGAAAGACCGCATACGGTTACAAACGGGTGAGAATGTGATGTCATTTTTGTACACATTGACTGATAATATATTTCAGGAGAGAATCAATGTGAAAAGTGTGACGAAACTTTTCGCTCAATATTCGAACTAAAAGAGCACAGTCGAGTTCATACGGGTTAGTGAAAAATATTTCGTTATAATGAATCATTCTCCAGCGTCATTCCTATGCAGATGAACGTCCCTATTCTTGTCCACATTGTCCGAAATCGTTTAAGATTCCTAAAACACTCCGACAGCACATTCGAACACATACGGGTTTGTCAACAATGTTTTACTATAATAAACCATTTAGCCAAGTCTTCCCTTTGCAGGTGAACACAGGTGTCAACATTGTCCGAAACAATTCGCGAGTGCTTCAGAGCTCTTAAGACACATTCGAATTCATACGGGTTGCTGATGGTTTTATTATAATGAACTATTAATTTGAGTTTTTCCTTTGCAGGTGAACGTCCCTATTCTTGTCCACATTGTCCGAAGGCCTTCAGACAACATTCGGCACTCAAAGTGCACATTCGAACTCATACGGGTTGATAAAAATATTTTGTCATATAGAATCGTTCATCAGAGTTAATTCTTCGCAGGTGAACGTCCCTATTCTTGTCCACATTGCCCGAAAGTGTTCAAGAAGGCTGCGTCGCTTCAAATACACATTCGAGTTCATACGGGTGGGTGAATATTGTTTCTCTAATTTAACCATTCAGCAGAGTCATTCCTTTGCAGGTGAACGTCCTTATCCTTGTCCACATTGTCCGAGTGCGTTTAGGAATTCTCCAGGACTTCAAGAACACATTCGAACTCATACGGGTTGGTAGAGAATAATTTACCATAATGAATCATTCACCAGGGTTATGCCTCCGCAGGTGAACGTCCCTACTCTTGTTCACATTGTCCGAAGTCGTTCAAGCAAGCTTCAAACCTCCAGCAACACATTCTAACTCATACAGGTTGGTGAGAAATGTTTTTTTATACTTAAGGGAGTATTCTAGTGTAGAGGTACTAATTTTGGGCGGTTTTTCAAGCTCTGAACAAATCAAACAAAGAATAGTTTTACTATCTCTTATTTGATTATTTGTTAGTTGTCTTTTTATAATACAAAAGAGTTAAACAGAAACAAAATGGATGGGTTATATCTATGATATAACCGCAAGTTTGACGTGGGACTACCGTTGTCTTAGTGAGAATGTGTATTGTATTGATTACATTATCGATTGAATGAGACAATTTCCGAATGTGTTTGCAAAGCGGATTTCCCCAGGCATATTAATTTTGAACTCCGTGTTAGGGAAACCGTAAATCGGGCCAATAAAAACGTGGCAGGTAGGGCGTTTAGATAACGTTTGACATTTAAGTTATTCAATTGTTTATTTGATGAAAAATGATGTTTTATTAATTGCAGAGATCGAAATGAGACGAAAAACATACGTTTTCAGCAACAGGGAAAAGTAGCTGAGAATATAGGAAGCGAGAGAATGTTATACGCTCACTTCGATTCTCGCGAGAAATCCAATGCCGATTTTTATTTTTCGCAGAGTTATGATTGCCGAAAAATGGTTTCGTTTTCAGTGACTCCTTGATACCGATAATGATTTTTCACTTATTCAGTACAGCTGAAAATGTGGCAATATTGGGTTTCATCGTGAAGTGAACATGTGATGGATTACTATTTGTACAATTCAGACGCTGTCCAAATGCAGATCGTTTGAACGCTGTTCAACAGACTAAAGGTGGCCGTACACTGTTTTCCCGGAGGTCAAATATTTGTTATTTTTTGACAGATAAGGTTTGATTTGATATTTGTACAAACACTATTTTGTTTGCCACTCTTCAATTTTCAACAGTAGTAAACAATATCAAACACCGAACATGGAAAAAATCTACTGAAATATTCAAGGTAACCCAACCATGTACCGACAGGTTCGAAGAACAGACTGAAAAAATATTTTGGGCATCCAATAATTGAATAGTTGCTTGTCGTGTTTTGTGTACAATATATTTGATCTGTACACGTTGACCAAATTTTATCTGTCAAAAAGAGTCAAATATTTGGCTTCGGTCAAACAGTGTATGAGCACCCTAACGTTAGTAAAGTTAGCTTTGATTTTTCGCTCCATATTTTCAGTACCAAATGAGAGACGAAAAAGCATTCTCGTTGAACTTCCGAGATAGAGATTTTCCAATTCTCTTTCTCTCTGAAAAAGAATTTTCGGTGAAAAGGAAGAGACGAAAATATCAACAATACACGGTGCATCGAAAACTAGATTGATTGACTGATTATATATCGCGCAGCCAAGCGAGAATTTCGATCTTTGATTAATTGTGATAGACGCGTAGAAATATTTTCTTTCAATTGATGCAAACATCTTTCCGATCTATTAAGAAATGTTCGAATGCATTCGAAATCTTTCATTTTTTCATGCATGTTCTGTGTTTAGGATTTCATTTCATTTGAATCAAAGATACGGCCGCTTAGGACAAAGGAATGCGAATTTTAATTGGACTAACAACAACTAATACTATATGTAGAGTATATGGAAAATCACTTTTTCTAATGTTTCTTCACTTTTTCAATTTTTCTCGCCGTAAAAACTTTTCTTGAGTGAAAATGAACACAACAAAACAGACAGCTTAAACCAAACGACCCGTTCTCGAGCGCTTGGTATTTATTTATGAAAATTGAAATAAATCGTTTCATATATGAAGTCATTTTTAACACAACTGCTACCATATATAATTTTTCGCTTACACTTGTGTTCATGTATTTGCAATGCCAATTTCCCCCAGGCAGCTCGGTTTGATGTCTCTGTTAGGGACCCGCCGCATGTGTCGTCAAATTCGACCAATCAGGGTATTTCCGTTAGGATATGGGTTGAGATTTTTGAATTGTTTGATAGTTAGTTTAATGACATATATTATTTTTTTCAATATAAAAAAATGTTATGGAGTGCCGAAATCGAAAATTTCATCAATCCATCATGAAATGACTGAGCAATAAGCGTTTGAAATTGGACAATTTTCACGATGTGCTAAATTTTCAATTTTCGATTTGTACCCCAATATGTTCCCGAAAGACGTTATCCGTAATCCAGTATTTTTGATCGGTTTTATATAGTTTTTGTGGTAATTGGAAAACAGTAAAATAAACTCTTTTGTTTCAAAACAAATTGATAGTCCTGAGAAGGACTGGAATGGTTTAATGGGTTGTACGGAATCTGCTGCGTTTCAGTCGGATGTAGCAGTTTAGTTTTGGGAGCGGTAGCTTTTACGGATTCGCTGATGCTTTCCTTGACCTTGGCGCCATCGGCTTCTGTGCGTCGATTTGCGAGGGTTTGATTGGCACCACCACGACGAGCTAAACGACGGATAGCGGGTGTGATACGATGCGATGCAATGCACTTAGCTCCTCTGCCTCCTTTGCCGCATCCAATTGTTGATGTGAAGAGGAGCGCACCAGCAATGCACACTAGATTTAATTCGATGCTCTCCGCTGCTTCCTCTTCTTTGCTCCCTTTGCCGCACCGCATCCATCGTTGGTTGCCGATGGCTTCCTCTCCTTTGCCGCACCGTATGGTGTTGGTTGATTTGTTCGATTTGTAAAGCCCTTCACACTAGAAGCTCAGATGTTTGCCGATCTGAGCGTTGAACGAGAATGAGAAATCCAAAAATGCTACCGTCCTTTTATATCAGTTGGTATGTGAGAAATAGGCGCCCCCACTCGCTCGACATGCAAATATTTGACTTATCGAGGAACGAAAGGATCTAATCCACAGCACAGCATAGATTATATGCCAGCAAAGATTGCTTTTACGAATCGGCCAAACAGAACACGGGATTTCTGTTTAGATAATTGATTTTGTAAACAAATCAATTCTACACGGTTGTCAATTTGTGTTTATATATTTGTATTTTGTATTTTGTAGCCACTAAATGTACTTACAGTACATACACCCGCAATAGGTTTGATGGCATAGAGAATGACTGTAATACAAACAAAGTCAGTTGCATAATATGTAACATTTTTGTGGCACACTGGCGTCAAAATGCTACTACTATTCAGAGCATATATGAAGTGAAGAAAATGACTTACGGGTGTGAGAAAAATTTCTGCAGAAGTTTCGTAACATTTGGAATCCATGCCGTGTATTATAATCCCAAGAATTCGACGACCGTGAAATTTCGAACAGAAAAACAGTACGTTTTCCAATAAGAATTATGTGAATTACGTTGGTAATGGGTTTATCTTTCTATCGCCGCATGAATCATGAATTGTTAATATATTGGATCAAACTGAAAAACGATTTCATTAAAAATATATTATTTAGCACTTCGATGTTTATTTAAAATTATATTTGACGTAACTTTTATCGATGTCTGGTCAACGAATATTCGCTCGATTAATCGAATACTTATAGACATTTCCTCGAATGAATCGGTTATTGCAATATGCCCCTACGAAAATTTTAGACATTTATAGACGTGATATGATGGTTCCCTGTTAGTTGTTAGCAGAAAATGTAAAAATAAACAGTATTTTTGATCATAGTTTTATATAGTTTTTGTGGTAAGTGGAAAACAGTAAAATAAACTCTTTTGTTTCAAAACAAGTTGATAGTCCTGAGAAGGACTGGAATGGTTTAATGGGTTGTACGGAATCTGCTGCGTAAAAATAAACGAAAGAAGCGAAGCAGGCGAAGAAGAAATGACGTCAATTTCGACCAATCAGTACCGTTTGGATAGGGGTTGAGATTTTTCAATTGTTCGATAGTTAATTACATAATATATATTATTTTATTCAAGGTGAAAAATTGTTATAGAGTGCCGCAATGTTTTGATGTAAAAATCTCATCAATCCGTCATGAAATGACTGAGCAATAAGAGTTTGAAATTGGACATTTTTCACGATGCGATCGATATTTGTTTTTCAATTTGTACCCCAATATGTTCCCGAAATACGTAATCCTACGTCAAAAACCAAGGTGTGTTCCCGCTCGAGAACGGGTTGTTTGGTTCAAGCTGTATGTTTTGTTGTGTTCATTTTTACCCAAGGAAAGTTTAAACGCCGAGTAAAATTGGAAAAGTGAAGAAATATTAGAAAAAGTGATTTCCCATATGTTCTACATATAGTATTAGCTGTTGTTAGTCCAATTAAAATTCGCATTGGGTTGAATGAACACTCAGAAAGTAAAACATATAAAAGTAAATTACCTTTTCCATTTCCAATATGTTTTCTCTATATTAATGTAACATGTTGTCACTGATGAGAAGAATTGATAATTATGCTCGGTATTGGTAACTATCTTATATGACATTGGTGGGTTTTTTTCTTCATTTCATCCACACATGTCACAGGAGGCATCTCGTCTCTAGGATCACAGAGGGCGGTTTTCATCATACGTCGTTCCACTTCATTATTTTTTATCTGATACGCTCCATCCAACGACAATTTACCATCCTTCTGTCATCATCACTCGGTAAACACTGGTGCAGTGAACAAACAGTACCCAACGACCTAACAAAACGGCCCTCGCCAGGGCCACCAAATCATTATCAAAGAGTTTAACGGTTTAATTCTTCAAATATATCCAAAATCAACAGAAAACCTAACGGAATCCTACGTCAACTATGCGGTCGTGTCTCGGACACAACCCTCCTGTGACTTTTTTATTTATATTACTAGCTAACCCGGCAAACTTCGTCCCGCCCATTTACTTGATTAATTCTCGAGTAATGCAGAAATTTGTGTTTTATTTGTATGGCAGCCACCCCTAAGAGAGGGGGAGGGGTATCTAACCACCATAGAAACATTCATTGCACCCTAAAGTTTCCATATGCCTAATTTGGTTTAATTTGCTTGATTAATTCTCGGGTAATGCAAAAATTTGTGTTTCATTTGTACGGCAGCCCCCTCTAAGAGAGGGAGAAGGAGTATCTTGACACCATAGAAACATTTATTGCATCCTAAAACCTCCACATGCCAAATTTGGTTTCATTTGCTTGATTAATTCTCGAGTAATGCAGAAATTTGTGTTTTATTTGTATGGCAGCCACCCCTAAGAGAGGGGGGAGGGGTATCTAACACCATAGAAACATTTTATGCACCCTAAAACTTTCACATGCCAACTTTGGTTTCGTTTGATTCATTAATTTCCGAGTAATGCAAAAAATTGTGTTTCATTTGTATGGCAGCCCCCTCTAAGAGAGGGGGAAGGAGTATCTTATCACCATAGAAACATTTATTGCATCCTAAAACCTCCATATGCCAAATTTGGTTTCATTTGCTTGATTAATTCTCGAGTAATGCAGAAATTTGTGTTTCATTTGTATGGCAGCCCCCCCTTTGAGTGGGGGAAGGACTGTCTAACCATCATAGAAACATTTATTGCACCCTAAAACTTTCACATGCCAACTTTGGTTTCGTTTGCTTGGTTAATTTCCGAGTAATGCAGAAATTTGTGTTTCATTTGTATGGCAGCCCCCCCTTAGAGAGGGGGGAGGGGTCTCAAAATATCACGAAAACCTTCCCCGGCCCCAAAAACCCCTACATACCAATTTTCATGTCGATCGGTTCAGTAGTTTCCGAGTCTATAAGAATCATAATTATATATATAGATAGATATCATATTGTGTTCGTTAATTTTCAGATAGGCGTTCGCGTTTTGGCACAGTTTGTGCTAACATAAAGTGACCAGATGGACTGAGGTCTAACGCGGGACACAAAAAAACAAAACGTTATGTGTATACGTTATGTGAACATAACCCATAGTTTAGCGAGTTTTATTTATTCGTGAGACTCTTAACATGTTTCCTTACAATTAAACATGATATGTATAATTTCTTTCTGAGTATCGTCACTCAGTTGTGATTTTTCGGTGGTTTAGGTTTTGTTTACGGCTGAAAATCACTCGCTCAGTCAGAGCATTTGAACCTAGCAAGCACGATTCAAATTCTACAATTTTCTTCAAATTACCGAATTTTATGCTCTAAAATTCCAATCCATTTTTTATCGATTTTAGTGTTAACGTATGCATTAAAAATGGACTATTTTCGGATGACGATAAAAAAACTACAAAAAATTATTTATTGGAACAAATGTTCCTCAAATATTACGTTTTTAAGCCTACATCAAAAATGATTCAAGGTTATTGATTCGTAGCAGCAGCACTGTCAAGCAACTTGATGATTTTTTCATACTACCAGATTCACCCCACAGCAAAGGAGTTGGACATCCTGAGGCACTTTGTGTCCGATATAGCCGATCTGGTATTTACAACAGCCTCTCCCTGTCGCTTATTAAGCCGGGAGATCGAAGCAACCGGCCAAACGGTGAATGAGAATGTAGCCAAAATGGACAATTTTATGCGGAAGCGTCAGACGAGACCGGCCGTATCTGAGCAGCAGGCAATCACCCAGAAGGAGTAGCTTCAGGTGCTAGTGAAAAATTTCTTTCCGGCGAAAGAAGTGAAAAACTTCTTTTCGTGCTCATATTGGAAGACCAGACGTACTTGATGCTAGAATTCAACGAATGGCAGGGGACATCAAGTTCTCGAAGAAGGTCCTTTTCTGACAGACGAGAAGGGAATGTCCAAACCGCTCTTCTTTCGAGTCATATGATGAACGGGGAACGATTAAGAAGTGCTTGCCGAATGTTGCGAAGGTGATGTGGTCTTCATGCCGAACCTGGGATTAGCCCATTGTGCCAAAAAATCAGTGGAGAATGGATAATGGATCGGCTGGAGATAAATATTGTCGCGAAGACCGCCAACCTTCCCAGCATCCCCCAGTTGCGACCGATAGAAAATTTTTGGGCGAATGGCCAAAATGGAGAGATAGCTGACTGCCAAAGCCACGGAAAGGTAAAAGAACACATACATCTTTTCATCGGCCATGATTGAGGTTCCGGCCAACTTCCGTAAGGCCGCCCGGAGTTTCATTTGCGATACTTCATCAAACAACCCTGCCTCTTTCTGTCCAGTATACACTAGTTCTTCCGGCTTATTTGACACGTTAAGCCCTGACTGAGCTAGGGGACCGAAGATGAACTTTTCGTCTGACTCACGTTGGCCCCTGCGAATCAATAGGGAACTTTTATAAAAATCATTTTCCAATTTTGTTTCGTTCCCAGTTGACACTGAACAAAAAGTCCACTGTCGGTGCGATGAAACCAGCTCAACGTATTAATCGTTGAATGCATTGGAGGCACTCTTGAAGAGTCTGCTAAATAAAAGTTTTATTTTGAGGTTCATCTATTTAAGAAAATCAACATGATAAAACTGTAATATTGAAATATATTGATACCGCGGGACGTCTGGTCACTTTATGCTAACATATTTTTCATAAAATTCGAACAATTAATTATTTGCTAACAAACAGCATTTTATGAATGAACAGAACAGTCCTACATAACATCCCACACTTTTTAATACACTGGAGTCGCTTTTTACGTGCCGCGTTTCGTAAGTTCCGAAATCCGCGCAAAAATAAACCACGTAAATTCCAAAAACCGCGTAAACAGCGACTTCAGTGTTCATGCTTTGACATATATTTCTACTGTACGAAAGAGTGAATGAACTGCTCAAAAGAACTAATTCACTCAAGTGAACCATTGGTCATTGAACGGTCAACCTCTAATTCTCATAGGTACATTGATTTTGAATTCTGTGTTGGGAAACTGTAAATCGGGCCAATCAAAACTTGGCAGTTAGGGCGTTTAGATAACGCTCGACATTTTACAGTTATTCAATTGTTTATTCCATGAAAAATAACATGTTTTTAAACGGTTTTATTTAGCTTGCCCTGTAATCTGTTTGTATGTTTGTATGTTTTTAACGTGTTTGTCTGTAGCGCTGACCCACATTAATAGAAACTTGACCCCCTTTCTGTTGACCGATTGATCTGAAACTTGGAACACACCCTATCTCTGTAGTCATTATAAAACTGCGTATTTCATGTTCTTAAAATTCAAGATGGCGGCCGCTACAAAATCTCTAATCGATATGGGTTTTCCAAAACCCCATTAATATGGGTATCAAATGAAAGTGCTTGACTAGTAGAACACAGTTATTTAGGAAAAATCCAAATCCAAGATGACTGTTATTTATGAAAAATACAAATCTAAGATGGCTGCCACTACAAAATGGCGGACTATATATTTTCTCAAAACCTCATTAATATGGGTATCAAATGAAAGGACTTGACTAGTAGAATACAGTTATTTATGAAAAATGCAAATCCAAGATGGCTGCCACTACCAAATGGCGCACTACATATTATGCTAAAACCCCGTTAATATGGGTATCACTAGTAGAACACAGTTATTTATGAAAAATACAAATCCAAGATGGCTGCCACTACCAAATGGCGGGCTACATATTTTCTCAAATCCCGATTAATATGGGTATCAAATGAAAGGGCTTGAATAGTAGATCACAGCAGATTATGAAAAATCCAAATCTAAGCTGGCCGCAATCACAAAATAGCAAATTACTTTACTAAACGGTTTTATTTAGCTTGAACTGTTTGTATGGATTTTAGTCTTATCAATGCCCTAAACTAATGAAGGAGAGGTGTGATAACTGCTAACTGTTACTTGCCTTATTATTTTCTAGCTTTTAGTACATTGTTATGTTTAATCACAATTAAACCATTCATTTCACCCCCATATACTCCGTTTAGACGTAGTCTCACGTCAAAACTAGTTTCGAGAAAAACACGTATGAAGTTTTGAGTCAATGCCGTACTATTAGATTAGATACCGCACCGCTCAAACGGCTATAATTCGGTGAATAATCCGATTTTCGAAACATTTTTCCTGGGAAATTGCAAATTTTGAATGTCTATACTTCAGAAATATGAAAAAAAACGATTTTGACGTAGAACTACGTCTTTCTGTAAAATGACTGTAAAATTTCAAGCATTATTTAAACGCCCTAACTGCCAAGTTTTGATTGGCCCGATTTACGGTTTACCCAACACAGACTTCAAAATCGATGTACGTGTGGAAATCTTCTCTGCAAATGTACATGCAAGTTGGGGGTATTTTTGTTCCCACTGAGCAGTGTTTCGTTAACACGGACTTCAAAACTATTGTGTCTGGGGGAATCTGCTTCGCAAATACATGCAAGTCGAGGGTATTTTGACGTAGGACTACGTCTAACCGTACAATATAGGGGCCCTTTTCAATATTTCGGTGTGAAAAAGTGTTCAGTTTTTGAACGCTAATACCTCCTCAATTAATGAATGGATTTTGGTTCCAAATACACACATTGATAGGAAATATGCTCAGCAATTGTTTATATGCTACATATTACGCTTTTTCAGCTCATATAAAGTTCAAATTGATGAAAAATTGGAAGGAAGAATTCCCTACTTTCCCATACATTTTGTCTGCGCTCCCGCATCAAACAGTTATTCATTACAAGCAACCACGGGTACGGGCGAAACGTATGGACAAGGTGAAGGAGGGAGACAAAAAAAAGAGTGTAAATAAATATAGGCGGTCGCTACAACGTTAACTATATGGCTATATAAAATGAACGATGGTGGTGCTTGGTCACATTCTATCATCGGACGCCAAGCGGGAAAGACGCTATCTTGAGATTGATTCTCAGTAAAAGAGATGTCGCTGCATTTGCAGGCAATGTATACGGTGCGATACCGCAAGAGTGAGAGGAGTTTCTATGGAATGTGCATTAGGAGAGCCTATCGAAGTGTGTTAAAAGCGGTGGAAGCGTCGCGCCGGGTAAAGGAGAGGCTAATCGCACTAGATTTGATAGAATGCTGGAGTTTTTAAACGGTTTTATTTAGCTGTACATACAAATAAAGGGTGTGTCACATCAAATTGCATCACGGAAAAAACGCTGTAGAAATTTATTTTTTAGGAATTATATCTTCAGCTTTCGCTTATAATCAGATAAGAGTGTATAGATCACGTTGGCCATGCTTCACTGTCAATTTTTCGTAAATTTGGAAAAATGTCGTCGAACGAAAAAGAGCGTCGTGAATTAATCCTGTGCACTCATTTCGAGAATCCGTAGTTGTCACATCGGGACATCGGTAAGATGCTGGGAATCGTCCAATCCACGGTCAGCAGAGTACTAAAACGATACTTCGAGAACCTAACCATCGACCGGAAGGTGAAGAACGGCAAAAATGGATGCTCCGTCAGTGAGAAAGATCACAAGCGCGTAGTTAAGCAGTTTAGACGTGATCCGAGAAGTTCGGTCCGGGATGTCGCCAATAAGCTGAATTTGTCAAGTTCATTCGTCCAGCGGACCAAGCAGCGGGAGGGCCTGCGTACATACAAGGTTCAAAAGGGTCCTAACCGCGACGAAAGGCAAAACATGGTGGGGAAGACGCGAGCCCGGAAGCTGTACACCGAAATGCTGACGAAGCCGCATTGCCTGGTAATGGACGATGAAACCTACGTCAAAGCGGACTTTCGTCAGCTGCCGGGCCTGTTGTTCTTCTCCGCAGAGGACAAATTCAGCGTTCCGGAGGAGATTCGCAAGCAGAAACTATCCAAGTTTGCCAAAAAGTACATGGTGTGGCAAGCGATCTGCTCTTGCGGAAAGCGGAGCGCCCCCTTCGTGATGACCGATACGGTAAACGGGCAGGTTTACCTTAAGGAGTGCCTACAGAAGCGCTTACTACCACTATTGAAGCAGCACGAGGGCCCGACCATCTTCTGGTCGGATCTCGCTTCGTGCCACTATTCAAAGGACGTGTTGGAGTGGTACGAAGCCAACGGGGTCACCTTCGTGCCAAAGGAAATGAACCCGCCCAACGCGCCGGGGCTTCGCCCAATAGAGAAATATTGGCAGGCCCTCCGGAAGAACCCAAAAGTTGTCAAATCGGAGGCGGACTTCAAGAGAAAATGGATTTCTGTTCAAAAAAAACTACAACCTGACGTTGTACAGAACCTTATGGACGGGGTAAAGAGGAAGGTGCGAGCATACGGGCTTGGGTTCGAAGTATGAATAAAAAGAAAATGCCAAAAGTTGTTTAATAGTTTTTATTTTACTGTCTGAAATTTTCAAAAGGATCGGTCTACTGGGCGAATTTCTACAGCGCCGTGATGCAATTTGATGTGACACACCCTTTATATATGTTTGTATGTAACATGTTTGTCTATGGCGCTGTACCACATTAATTGAAATTTGACCCCTTTCCTGTTGACATATTGATTTAAAATTTGGAACACACCTTTATCTCTGTAGTCATTATAAAACTGCGTATTTCATGATCTTGAAAATCCAAGATGGCGACCGCTACAAAATGGCGGATTACATATTTCCTCAAAGCCCCATCAACTTGGGTTATCAAATGAAGGGGATTCACCAGCAGAACACATATCAATCGTAAAAGGACGTTCATCAAATTTATTTGTAACGAAGAACATAATCTTTTCCAAAAATTTCGATGCATTCTAAAAAAATATTCGAAGTGGTAAACAATTGGATTGCATAATATAATTGCTTAGTTCTACCTCGAAAATATGCGGTCGTGTCCTAGATACAACCCCTTACATATATATATATATATATATATTTATTTTCAAATTTCTAGAATACTGTCTTAACCATTTAATAGAATCTTTCCTTCGCTGATGAATGTCCCTTACCCACAATTCCCGAAAGCGTTTGAAAATTGCCAACAATACTCAAAGAACATATTCGATCTCATACGGGTTGATGAAAAATGTTTTACTATTTTCTATAATGTTTCCATTAAGCACAATCATTCCCTTGCAGGTGAACGTCCTTACTCTTGTCCACATTGTCCGAAAGCGTTTAGGATTTCTTCAACGCTAAAAGTGCACATTCGAACTCATACGGGTTTGTCAATAATGTTTTACTATAATCGACCATTCAGCAGACTCTTCCTTTTCCAGGTGAACTTCCATTTTCTTGTACACATTGTACGAAGATGTTTAGACAAAGAACGGCGCTCAACCAGCACATTCGAATTCATACGGGTTGGTAATGAATATTTTACTGTGACGCATCATTCAGCAGGACCATTTCTTTGCAGGTGAACGCCCCTATTCATGTCCACTTTGTCCGAAAGCGTTTAATCAAACTGGGACACTCCAACAACACATTCGGTTACATACCAAGTAGAAGCGAGGCTACTAACCAGTCCCATCGCCTCATCATGCTAGATCAGTTCGATGAACAGGTGGCTCGGATCAACAATCCCTGTTGACCGTCAAGGTAGGGATAACTGAATGCTGAAGGTTTTCTTTGTCATTGAATGCTGTTAACAAATAATCATGAGGCGAAACTTTACAAAAATACACTAAAAAATAAAAATTTAAAACAATGTGTAGGTCTTTTATTAATGGCACCAAATCAAAAAAAGTTTCATTAAATGGTTTTAACAACAATCAATCACCTTTATTCCTATTTACGGCATATCTGACTTCCGTTCGAACGGCACGATTCGAGCATTTTCGAAAAATACATGCATGTTTTCGTTCGAATCCATTCGAAGGAACCTTTTTTCGAACCTAATTAAGTTGACGTAATTATATGCACTTCAACTTTTCTTAACAGTTCAAAACATAGAGCAGTGCAGGAATCTGAGATATTTTGGATAATCGAATTGTTAAACGGATGTCAACAATAATATCTTTCCCACTTATTCCGTGCTTAGTGGCTTTTTGTCGGTTTATTTGTTTGATTGCTTTCGGATTATAAGTTGTATTTACCTTCGGAAAATGAATACCGTATTACAGGTTTATACCGCAGTGCCTAGCAGAAGTAATTTCAGGTAGAAAAGTAACATTATTAAATAATCAAAAACAGAATAAGTTAAATTTAACATAAAAAAAACTGGGAAAAAAAATTTTAATTTTCAGGTTTTAGAAAGGCCTTTCGTTTGAACAAGGCAGCATTTCAGTATGTTGTTTAGGATGTCAAAGATGAATTTCCACTGGACTATGGACTATCATTAGAAAACAAACCTGCTGCTTGATTGCGATTTTTCGCCGAAGGAAGTAACCAACATAGTACTGGTAAGGACTCTGATGTTGCAATAGCACAGCCAACATTTTCAAAAGTACTCAGCGAAATGCTGATTGTTCTGGAAAGAAAGCTTTGTTCTAAGTGGTAACATTTCTTTGATAAATCTTGAAAACCAGATATTATCATGTGTATGTGGACGGTACGCATATCAAAATTTTGACACTTGGTTTTTCGTTTGGCTACTCAATTAAGAAGCCTTCAGATGATAATAGATTAAAATACAACAATAATCAATAGAGTTGAGGACAGGGACGTCCATTCTACTAGACTCCATTTCCATTTTATGTCGGATACGCGATCTAAAGCTATCAGTATGTCATAGCAAGCGAAGAGCTCCAATCAATCGCTTCGCATTGAATCGCATCGCACCGCATCGCGTTTATCATGTCCTCGGCCTAAGGCCACGGTGATACTGCCTGCAGCTTCTTACGAAAATAAGGCTGCACGAAACACATAGAATTGTATTGGTGTGGTTACATTGCTTCCCACTTGCTTCGTTCGAATTCGTCAGCTTTAATCGAACAAAATTGTTTGTTTCTTTTCGTCAGTTATCGGACAATCAAGTTTTCGTGCGTACTCCGGGCCAATGTAACCTTACCCTAAGACTTATCGACTTCGCTGCGCCGCCATGCTGGAACGAGAGACTCGACAAAAGGTGGAACGATACAGACTGAAACGAAGGCAGCAAACAAATCTTTTTGAAAGAGAAAGAGTGTGAGGAGATGGAGCTGCTTTATCATCCTCGAGAATCGCGGAGATCAATACGGCGAGGATGAGGACTACACCGGTGCAGTGAACAACGAAGACGTACCACCTCCGAAGATGGGTGAAGTTAAGGCGCACATTAATCAGCTAAAAGACCACAAAGTAGCAGACTTGTATACCCGACTGAAATACGAAGCAGGGCTGATTGGGCTTGAGACCACTGCGTCTAAGACTAAATACATGTTAGCAGGAAGGACTGATCGAAACAGAATTCTTCTTGGTAGTAGTATTGTGATCGACAGCGACGAGCTCGAGATGGTAGAGGAATTTGTCTACCTTGGCTCGTTGATAACAACTGACAACAACTGCCGTGAATTTCGAAGACGCATAGTGAACGGAAGTCGCGCCTACTATGGGCTCAGAAATCCTAAAGTTCCAACAAAATCCGATCCCATACGAGGTGTACCATGTACAAATGCCTAATTCAACCGGTTGTTCTCTACGCGCATTGTTTCCGGAACCGGTAACAAACCGGACGAATTTCCGTAAATGTGGACAGACTCTTTATTCAACGTTTGAGTTGTTCAACTTCCCTATGGGTTGAACAACGTTTTTTATAATTATGTATAACTTTTACAATTTATAAGTTCAGTGATTCACGTTTAGTGTCTCCTCTGAATTCCGCTATGTCCAGAAAGCGGTTTACTAAGGTATCTTTTATGGATCTGTGGTGTTTTCGGTAATTTCGTATTCAATATTGCTATCGTTATCGTCAAGTGCAATTAGCAGGAAAGCTTTTGAAGATTATGCTTCCCCATCAGTAGGATATTTTCGTATCCAATATTGAATGCGCGCGCAACGGAAAATGCTTCGCATCGCGAAAATCATATGATTTTCAATCGATCATTGCTCAGTCGTTGAAAGTTTCAAACTCATTCGCCTCTAGTTTGCCTTCCAAATTGCCATCGTAAACCACACCTTCTCTCGATTCAATCACAGACAAAAAGCATACTTAAGCGATACTTTGGTGGTGAAACGCATTCATTTTTCGTGAAAACATCGACAAGACAACATCGTTACTGAACGAGTTGGACGGCGAAGGATCGAGGGATTGTGGGATTTATTACCTGGCCTGACCTGACCTGAAACGCATTCAGTTTGTTTGGAACTGTGAGGGAGCGCAGAAAAGCCGATTCATCAGGAGAAGAAGAGAAGGCGACCAAGAGAGTATCAGCACACACACATACACGCGCGGATCTATTTTCGTTCGGCTGTCATCCAACATCGAGAAGATTCCGGAAAGATGTTATCGTTGCTGAAAAATAATCTGCCAGTTCCCCTGGGAATTGAAAAAAAACATTCAAGCGAAAGAGTTTATTTTAATGTTTTCTATCTATATAACACTGCGACCAAATACATTTGGTTTTGTGATTTTTCAATCAAGTGCAATGAACAAGTGGTTATCGAGTTAGCATTAACCACTGGTGGACTTCGAATATCGAGGAGAATCTGGAAAGTATAGTTGCTGAAAAATAATTTTCCAGTTTCTCTGGGAATTGGAAAAAAACATTCAAGCGAAAGAGTTTATTTTAATGTTTTCTATCCATATAATACTACGACCAAATACATTTGGTTTTGTGATTTTTCAATCAAATGCAATTAGCAGGAAAGCACATGAAAGTTATTTTTCCTCATCAGTAGAATATTTTCGTATTCAATATTAGTTGCATAAAACCTTGTGCCTCTAACGTAACGCTCTCGTTTTCGAAGTCCCCCAAATATTCATTTACTCATTCATTTAGAATGGATTCAAATTCAACTTCAAATGATCACTAAATCAACGATAGTCCTAGGTCACCCTTGCGGTTATACCATAAATACAAGTCACTTCCTGTTTTTGGATGCACTCCCAAAAAGACGAAAAAAGAAAAAAGAAAGAGATGCCTGCTTCCATACATACAAACATTTTAAAGCGTTGGGGGACAGATGACATTATTTGCTTATTTGACGCTTCAAGGCATGAAATGACATGTTTTCTGTCGAAAATGAAATGCAAATACATGCAAGTTGGGGGTATTTTTGTTCCGACTGAAATGTGTTCGCCTAATACAGACTGCATGTATCCCTAACATGGTCTTCTAAACATAGGAACCTGGGAAAATAGTGCAGACATTAGAGGCGAATGAACTTTCAAGTTTGAATCCTCTAAAAAAACGGGTACGAATACAACGCTTTGGCTCGGTTATCCAAGATTGTATTGAAGGATATGCCTTCATATCTTCTGCTCACTGAATTTCTACGCATACCGTTTTATGATTAAACAAAATGTTGATAACCATTTGAGGTGATAACGCCTGTTGATTAAACAATATGGGTTCGACGTACATGTCAAAATCGAAACTGTGTGCCTGAAGTTCATCAAATCAAGCAAATTCACGGTTCGAGAAGTACGTACACTTCAGAGATGCAAAATTAAGGTTGGTAAGGTACGGTAGTCCTACGTCAACCTTGCGGTTATATCATAGATATAACTTACCCGTTTTTTTACTCTTGTTTCTTTGCCCCGCGGACGCACCGTCTGCGGTAGGGTAGCATTTGAACTGAACGTCCCGCAACACGTCCGTTCTTCACCCAGCGTACATCATAAAGGTTCAACGGAAATACAGTTGAACCCGTTACGACCGTGTAATCGCCCTTCTCAGAAGTATGTTTTTAAATAGAATGTACAATGCTTTTAAAAAAGTCATTAAAATTCGATTTGGTTTCTCAGCCCCTCCTTTGAAAAATTATGAACCGTATGTTGAGAATTTCCTTTTTACACCTTGTTTTTTTTTTTAAGAAAGTCAACAAAACGTTAGATAGAGGCGTTAGTAAACCATTAATGTTAAAGGCTTTTCGGAATTGGTACTCTGGATGTGTTGTGCTCGACTGCGATGGAATATATATAAACTATTTCCATTTTCATACAATTCTATGGGTCGGTGTATGGCACCCGGATGAATTCGCGTTCGGTCGTCGATGCCCAGGCTCGTGTCCAACTCGAATTATGAAAACATATCCCACAAATTATAAATTTCATCGATTCCCGAGGGATGTAATCATTCGGAAGAAATGGCTTCGATTTTTCAGACAGGACACGCAAAAAGTTTTAATAACTTCTACAAAAGTGAACCGATTTTTATTTAAAAAAAAAACCCAAATAAAGCTTATTTTAGGACATTTTCGATGTGACCACCCTTTTCTTAGATAACGCGTTTTAAACGGTGAACAAAATTCTTTATGCACAACTCTAACATTACGACTTCGATGCTGTTGAAAATCCGAGTGATTTCTTCTTCAAGTTCCCCCAAATTTTGTGACTTATTAAGGCTAGGCGCAAATTGAGAAGCGTATAGCGCTCGTAAGCGAACGCGAGACTACCAACACGACTCATACGTGCCACAAACGTAGCGTGGTGGAGCGCATATTGAGTCGCAGTTTGGTGTAAATAACATGCCACTCGCATACAATGACTGATTAACACAGAGTTGCGCGATATATTTATTTACTAACACAATCACCCGACCAGTACAGCCATGCAGTATCAAACCCACGGCGCTATATGATTATTCACCAACACAACTACCACAACCGGCATGACCAGCACGAGAAACTGTGGTTCAGCCACAGCGTCGCGCGAGTCGTGTCTCACTAGCGCTCCACCATCTCGCGTCATCTGGCCAATTTGCGCCGTTCTATCTGTTTTCATTAGCCACAAAAACAGGCGCTACATCGCGCCAAGTTACTCGCGTTATGTGCGTCTCAATTTGCGCCTTGCCTAACATAGCAACGGTACTTCACGTACCCCCAGAGGAAGTTATCGACGGCGAGAAATGTTGAAATTCTTACCATGAGAGGATTACAAAGATTCATTAAGACTTCAGTTGCTCGAGTAATACGATTTCACTTAAAATTCACGTTCTTGTAAATTGTACATCTTGACACTAAAAACAATCCGATCAGAACGAATGAGTAGCCGAATATTATCGACCCGAAGTGAGGAATGCAGTGTTACCATCGACGGAGCGAAAGAATTTTTTTATAAGGAGCTATATTCGATTTTTTTTGCGTGAGCGTTTAAAGTGCGATTCACATACAACATCCACGTTACGTTTACGTCCCGTCACGTCACGTTACGTCAATGATTCTACCATGAAATTCTCATGAAAACATTCACATACACCAGCAACGTAACGACCCGTCAGCATACGTTCAACGAAAACGACCGGCAGGATTTGTAGAAAAGAATAATTGACGGAGACGGACGGCTCGTTTGGTTTTTGTCTGGGCTTTGTGTCTCGGCTTTTGTTTTGATTTTGGTTGTATAGTAATACTTATGACAGACATACAACTGTACTAGCGTTGTACTTTGAAAATTGTATGTCTGTCACCATGTACAGCGCTAGAACCATGCAAGCAACTCGGTACAATCGTTGTACCTGTACCGACCTATTTTACCGCTGTACATGGCTACAGCTGTACTGTGCACAGCGCCATACGCGGTTAGTGGTGGGTAGCATGAACAAACCGAATCAAAACACTTGGTAAACATTCTTTTCACTCGTGGAGGCGATCTGGCGTAGTGGTAACATCCATGCCTCTCACGCTAAAGGTCACGAGTTCAATTCTCACTCCCGACATTCTTCCAAAAATGGAAGTAGAAGTGACGAACCAGCCAAATGAGTTGAAAGTCACTATAATACAGATAAAAAAAAAAAAAAAAAAAAAAATCTTTTCACTGGCTTTCTCTTGAGTTAATAACTCAGATTGGGAACTTGTTTGTTGTGTTTGATAGTTTAGACGCTAATTAAAAACCTTTTTCGTTGAAATATGTGATGAAAATTGGTCAAATTTCTTATTGTCAGTTTGACATACGGTACAATGTACAACCAAAGTATGTCTGTCATGCTACGATGGTACCCGTACAACGCTGTACACGTACAACGCAAGTACAGCTGTATGTCTGTCCATGGTATAATATACATCTAATTCAACATTTAGCTAATTGAACAGACCTGTGATGCAACACGTTTAATTGGACATGTTTACCTCTAATCGGACATTTTTGTAAACATTGAGTTCGGGGTCCAAATTATGGCCCCACATTGAAAGTCGCCACCAGTCGCAAATGTCCAATTACTGGTCAAAATCGCCTCCAATGCGACATTAATTAGTGCCTCGGTATGTCGCATTATAAGTAACTTACTGTACTTTGTACTTATGATCCAAATTTAGGAGTGAAAATCATTCTCGACTAGCTGAGAGAAACAGTCTATATATTATTATTGTTGAATAACGGTCGGACTACGGGGTTCAAGCATGAAAATTCAATGATTTTCATTCAATTTTTCAAAATTTAGAACTGTTTCTAGATATGCTGATTCGGAAGGCATTGCAATTGAAAATTGTTGTAGGTGGCGACACCATGAATAACATTCAATAAATAATTCGTTTGACATTTGACGAGTCGGGCTGGTGGAAGCATTGACTGCATGTGTAAAGTGCGATTCACATACAACATCCACGTCACGTTCACGTTCCGTCACGTCACGTTGCGTCAATCATTCTTCCATGCAATTCCTATTGAAGCATTCACATACACCAGCAACGGCAAGTCGAAGTTGCCGTTGTCGGTGAATGTGAATGTTTGCATAACAACTGCTTGGAAGAATAATTGACGCAACGTGACTGGACGGAACGTGAACGTAACGTGGATGTTGTATATGAATCGCACTTAAATTGGTGGAGACGTTGAAGGAACGTAGACGTTCTTCTCCGTAACGTTCTATGTGAATCGCACATAATCCGGAAGACCCAGTACAATATCATCGAAAACTGATACCAACAGTTGAATTGAAACAAATCCAGAATACACAATTAGTACACAAAACAGTTTATTTTTAGCTGTTCCTACTGTCAGAAAGCGAGAGTTGAATCCGAGCGATTCGGCCAGTTCTGATAGCTCAATTCAAGCTCTGCGGCAAGAGGTATCGGAGAACTACAGAGAGCTTCAGGAAGCTAAAATCCGAATTACTGAACCACAATTTCCCCTAGGTTTTGATTATAAAGAAAATCTGGATAGATTATCTTTACGCTACAATGGATAAATGTATACATTAATCTAAAATACAATAGAAATAAACTTTTTTAAATTTATTATACCGCTCCATTATACTTGCAAATCTAACACGTCACAGTCTCACTGTTACTGATGCACTAGTCAGTACAGACTACCTTGTCATATACGTACTCTTGTGTCTAGTTATGTTTTGTAAACAAGCCACTCAACCAGCAACTAGTTAATTATTGTGGTGTTCGAGATCATTGTTTATAGAGTTATAATTAAACAGTTTCAAGCTTTAAATTCATTGGAATAAAAGAAAATTGCCGCAGAAGTGACATGGCGATTGTTAGCAACAATTTGTAAGTTAATTGATTAAATGTTTAGAAACCATTTTATACTAGTACCGTATTGCTTTTGAATCCGGACGGCTTTTTTGCGCCAACATTTTTTCATTATATTTGATATCTTTTGTATGTTGAATTAATGTGACTGATAGTCACTATTAGGAGTAGTGGGGGTAATGTGGTTACGTGGGGTAAAGTGGTCACCTGCTTGTTTGGTAGTATAACTATTGATTATTGACACCGTATGTTATGTATCTTATGTTTGAATAATTTCATGACTTCAGTCACCCTGTACTACAGTGGAGCTGTCGCATGTCAAGATATAAATAAAAACAAAGAACGCTCTCTCGGTAGCCATTCCGCCGTAGTTTTGTGCGTTCCGAATTTAAGAAATTTGTAGTAAAATTTAGTTTATTTGACCTGACATTTTCGACAAATCAACAGTTTGAGAGCTGAATAGATATTTTGTTCAATTTTAGCAATCATTTCGAATATTTCGCATTTCGTTGTTTTGGGGCAAAGTGGTCAGTGGAGAATTAATACTGAAAATGTGCACCTTTTTGGGGTCCCTTTCGTGATTCTGACCCAGAAAAAATATCCCACCCCAACCAGAACCAAGGCTCATCTTGAAAAACGAAAAACGTGTGTTTCCTACTACGTTTTTGTACGTATGAGAAAATTTCAGTTACGATTCTAGGTGAATAGGCCTAGATCATTTCATACATGTACCTACTACTTCAATAATGATTTAAACAAATTTGGCCAAGAAAACACGCAAAAATCTATCTCTTCTAGCTTGATATGAGCGAGTGACGGCCCTTCACAGGTGACCGCTATACCTCCTCACTAAAAAAATGTTCGATTTCTCAACCTTGTTTCTAATAATGAAAAATGTACTATTTTCAATTTTCATAAAGAAAACCACTTACTAGCTTGAACTACAATAAGTTGAGCTACAATATTCTTCTAAGAACGGGAATTTTAGTGATATGTGGACACAGGAAATGGGCATGTTCCTTAGGGTGACCACATTTCCCTACATCAATTTAGTGTAGTGTCAAGTACAGTACCCAGTTGTTGACAAAAAAATGTCAATATTCGTGTTTCACAAACCCAAGTCCGGAATAAAAACACATTCAGAAGATGATTTTAAATCTAGATGGATAAAAAGATAACCATAAAATTTTTCATTGAAGGAGTTGCACGAGAGTATGTTACAAGCCCTAAAATTTCAAATTTCAACTTTTGTTCACTATTGATGTTTGGTTTAAGATTATAATAGAATAACAGTGAAATAATGAGCTCTACAAAAATCAAGAACTAATTTCTCTCAAAAAAATGCTATTGACAAATATGTCCACAATGTTGATAAAAATGTCCGAATTTCAAATCACGGAATAATGGAGAAGTTTACAAATTTTGAACAAATATGACATGATTTTGTGGAATAATCACAGAATTCCACAAAATCATGTCATATTTGCTCTGCTAACTCATATGAATGCCTTAGAATTCTATAGGAACGGTTATTTTTCATGCTATGATATATTGTTTTTGTTTTTGTTTGTTTCTAGTAGTTGAAGTTAGCATCGTAATCGTTTATATCATTGTGTGTTTTGCTTTTTGCTATCGTACGATCTTCACCATCTTTACACTGTTGTGTGATTTAATTATTTTAGCAATGGAAATAATACATAAACTACATAAAACTAGAGAGTAATTTTCATCTCTCGAGCAACACAATAAAACGAACGTAGGACTACACAAGACCAAATAGAAACAAATGATCTTCGAGTTAAAGATCTTTAAAATAAGAACAAACTACACTTCATTGAGTCGACATTGAAGGATTCTATCCAAATAATGAAAGGGAGTGCTTCAATAATGCTCAACCGACAATCGTGTCTCAATCGATCATACATCTATAATCCGTATTGCAAGTGATCAATATTGGTTTAAATATTTGTAAATAATACCGATCGCATTTTATTTTAACAGTGACCAATGCAGTTTTTGCTTTGATATATGCAATGAGGAATTTCATCATACACTGGTCCCCACTTACCTTCCAACGCAGAAGCTAGAAATTATTCTGCAGAAGTTGCGCGGCTTCACTTCCCAATTGAGCTGCTATTCCACGTGTGCCCAATGCCGCCAAGAATTCATAAGCCTCCATAACATTCCCGAGAGCTGCTTTCAAATATTGGCCAGCGCTGAACCGATTGAAATTAAGATGGAACCAGAGTTAATCATTGATGACCACGAGCTGTCCGATAGTGATAATATTTTTGAGACAGACCCAAAAGCGGATTTTAAGTCAACTGATCAGGAAGCTGAAGTGCAAATCAAGGGCGAAATCGACGAAGAATTCTTCATCAACGAAATTGACGAAAAAGACAACAATACATCAATCATTCCGGTTGCTTCAGTTCGTCATAAGGGTAAGAAAGACCGCTTACGGTTACAAACGGGTGAGAATGGACTGCTTTTTTTGTAAACATGGACTGATAATATATTTCAGGAAAGAAACCGTTTCAATGTGAAAAGTGTGACAAAACTTTTCGCAGAAAATTCGATCTAGAAGAGCACATTCAAGTTCATACGGGTTGGTAAATAATATCTTGTTATAATGAATCATTCTCCAGTGCTATTCCTTCGCAGGTGAACGTCGTTATTCTTGTCCACATTGTCGGAAAGCATTAAGGTTTTTTTCAGGTCTCCAAGAACACATTCGAATTCATACAGGTTGATAAAGAGTTTACTGTAATGAACCATTCAGTTGAATTTTCCCTTTGCAGATAAACGTCCCTATTCTTGTTCACATTGTCCGAGGACCTTTAGACAATATTCGGCGCTCATAATGCACATTCGAACTCATACGGGTTGGTAAAAAATATTTTGTTATATTGAATCGTTCATTAGGGTTATTCCTTCGCAGGTGAATGTCCCTATTCTTGTCCACATTGCCCAAAGGCGTTTAAAAATTTAGCAACGCTCAAAGAACATATTCGAACTCATACGGGTTGGTAAAAAATGTTTTACTATTTACTATCCATTATCCATTAAGCATAATCATTCCTTTCCAGGTGAACGTCCGTACTCTTGTTCACATTGTCCGAAAACGTTCAAGAAGGCTTCAGGGCTCCATCAACACATTCGAACGCATACAGGTTGGTGTAGAATGTATTTCTATACTTAAGGGGGTATTCTAGTGTAGATGCACTAATTTCGGGCGTTTTCAAAGCTCTAAACATATACAAAAAACGATTTGTTTGCCATCCCTTTTCTCATTTGTTAGTTGTCTTTGTGCAATACATTAGAAGCTGAACAGAAAATAAATATTTGAAATTGGGCCAAGAGAATCTGGAGAAGTGAGGAGGTTAAAAAGAACTATGTGCCATTTTGTACACGATTCTATCCCTTCTGGTTACCCTAAACAACAAAAACGAATAGATTTTGTTTTTGACAAAATGACGGCTGTTCGAAAAAAATATTTATTGTAGGTTTTTATGACATTTTCATTTTTCTTTAAAAAGTAAAATTAAAAAAGATGAGTGAGTAATATCGTGGACATAACCGAAGAGACATGAGATTACATCTTACCACTTGCTTTTGATTCTTCTTTGGTTTGTTATGTTAAGTTATATTGGTGGTTTGTACTTAAATTATTCATTCAGCAGAAATATCTTGATGATGATGATGATGGTTCTCATCGCCACCACCGACGACCACAGAACGGACCATGTGTACATCTATTATTCTCGATGCAACTTAATCTAGACGGATTTCGCGTCAACTCGACCAGATGTTGGCATAACATTCTCAGAACTTAATGAAACTTTCTGGGCGCGAAGACCTTACCTAATTAAGCAACTTGGCATACTTAGTTTTCCGAAAATTTATCTAGACTAACATATGGAAAGTGCCTAATATTTTTGACCATTTTTTATAAATGTTTTTTTCTCGAAAATGGCAAGTCCTACAAAAAAGTTATCTATGCAAGAGTTTTAGGAAAATAATTGAATTTTCAGTAAAAAATACTTTAAAAATATTGTTTTAAATCCTACACTGAAAAAAATCTATTTTAATAACTAAAAGTAGATTTTCTCAGAATGGTCATCTCATTTGGATGAAATGGTTGAGAAATGGTAGATACATATGTGCCATACAACTCTTCCATACATTGCAACTTGTGCATATTTAAGGCAAAAAAGTTTTTCTAACAAAAACGTTTTCGATATTTTATTGAAATTAAGTTTATTTCTTTTTTCAGTGCAGAAAGCCAACCCAAAATAAAGTAAAAAATAATAATAAAAATGTTTAATGATTTGACATTAAATTCATTTTTGTTCACCTTATATCCTTATATTCTAAGAGATACAATCACCATACCTTCCTTTTTTTCTTTTATGCAACATTTTGAATATTTCGGGATCATCTACTGGATTTGAAAACTTTTAGCTGCGATTTTATTTTCATATACAGGAATAAAGCAATGAAATTTTTGTGTTCCCGATATTGTTTTCGCGTGATTGAATGGTTCCTCAAGCTCACTTGCCTTTTTGTATGCTGTTCTTTGGATACGTAACAGAAACTCAATACATTTGATACATTTGTCATTTTGTTTATTTATTTATTTATTTATTTATTTATTTCATATAGCTCATAAACTTAAGGCTGCTGCCTTTTATGTTCTAGGTTTCAATTGGTAAAACAAAGTGCGTCGTATAATATTTGTTTCTTGGTATTGATTGTTTAAAATACGATTCTTTCTAATTATCTAAAGTGCTCATTGCAGTTTCTCTTGAATTTAATGGCAGAAGTGACGGTCTGTATATTGTGAGGTAATTGATTCCAGTAGGCAATTCCCCTGATAAAAAACGAATTTGAATAATGAGATGTCCTACATCTGTAGATGGAAAACTTCCTACCTCGCTGTGTTCTTAATGGTTTCATGATTTCGAGTAGATATGACGGACTCTGTTTTTTGAATAGATTAAATATCAAATTAACAGCTCTCAATTTTCCAAAATTTATTAATGGGCATCCCAATAATGTATGTTGTAAATGTGAAACGTGGGAATAACGATTGATGTTATAAATATAACGAACGCAACAGTTCAATGCCACCTTCAGCCTACCTAAGGCATATGCAGAGGCCTGTGGAATAACGAAATCACATGAGATAAAATGAGGGTATATTAGGCTTTTGAACAGTAGCAATTTAGTAGCAGGTCTGAGAAAAAAGGTCTTCATTTTCAACGATCGTAAAGAAGCATAGATCTTACCACACTGCTTCAATATATAGGTGTCCCATTCTAAATCCTGTTGAATTATGACTCCAAGGCTAGTGACTGTATCGTGATATGGCAAGAGATTTCCATTCAAGTAAACCGGGGGTTTACTGGAAATTTGATTTTGGGGTCGTGAAATGTATATAGCCTGTGATTTATCTGCATTCAACAGAAGTTTATTAGTTTCTGCCCACTTTGCGATCAGTGATAAGTTCCTATTTATTAATAACGAAGCATCTTGGTTCGATAAGCCGGAACAATCAAAATAAATTTGAACATCATCTGCGAAAAGGTGAACTCTGCAATTATTTAGATTGTTCGGAAGATCATTGATGTAGAGTGAGAAAAGCAAGGGTCCTAGCACAGACCCCTGTGGCACTCCGGATGTTACTGGTAATAGCTGTGAAAAAATGCTGTTACTTAGAACGGTTTGGAAACGATTCGACAAGTATGAGTTAATTAGCTGAACAGCATTACGATCGAAGCCAAATTGCAAACTCAGTTTTTGAAGCAAATTCTTATGCGACACTCTATCAAATGCTTTCGAAAAATCCAGCATAATGAGCACAACAGTACCAGAACCATCCAAAATTAAGCCTATGTCGTCACAGATTTTCATCATGGCCGTTTTAGTACTGTGCCCACTGCGGTAACCGGATTGTAATTTATAGATAAGATCGTTCTCAGTCACAAATGAATTAATTTGCGCTTTGACAATTGATTCAAAAGCCTTCGATATTGAACTTAAAATGCTTATTGGCCTTAAATTATTGAGACTAGCTCCTTGAGGTTTCTTTTTGAATGGAATAACCTTCGAGGTTTTCCAAATATCCGGGTAGGTCTTTGTTTTTATAATTTGGTTGTACAAAAAAGTAATGGGTTTGAGGATTAGAGGAAGAATTGATTTAATAAACTTGATGGGTATTTCATCTAGACCTACTGCATTAGAATCAATGGAATGAATTGCATTCACCACACTGTACTCTTCGATTAAGCGAAAGCCGAATGAATTTTCTATGACAGTTGATCTGTTGCAAGTAAAGCTGTCAGAAATCATTGAAAAATTGTCAATGAAAAAGTCGTTTATTTCATCTGGAGAGAATGTATTCACTGTGTCGGTGGTGGCTTTGCAAACCCCCAGAGACTTTAGGCGCATCCACATTTCCTTGGGCGCTTGATGTTGTGAAAAAATATCGTTATGATAATCCCTCTTTGCTGAGTTTATCATACTAGTGACTCTATTTCGTAATACTTTAAAAGTATTATGATGATTTTCAGATCTAGTTACTCTCCATTCACGGTAGGCAAGCTCCCTATCGATGATAGCTTTTGAGATGGCAGAAGTAAACCACGGGTTTATTCTCTTTTTCATTTTCATTGTTCTCATCGGCACACAATTTTCCAGCATGTTTTTCAAATATGAATTAAGGGTTCTGACTATATCGTTAGGATTATCATAGTTGTATAATAAATCCCAGTCAATCTGGTTAAACAGGGCAATAATTGAACCAGGATCAATGCGATTGTAATCACGGAAATAAATTTGTTGTTCCCTCACAACTGTGTTTACATCAACAGAGGCAAATAGTAGATCATGGTTTGACATGAAAGGTACACTAACCTGGTTAAACTTAATGAAATCTTCTGGAGTATTGGTCAAAACCAAATCAATTTGTGAAGATCCAGTGTTGAAGAAATGAGTTGGTTCAATACCTACCGATTCTAGCGCAAAATTAGCCATGGCATTTTCAAAACGTTTAGTTTTATTAGATAATCTGTTCAAAAGGTTGGTATTGAAATCACCCATTAATATTATTCTGGAGTACTGATATCTTAAATCGCTCAGAATATCGGTCATCTGTTGTGAACAATCGCAGTCCGGTGGATTGTAGAAAAAACCGAAAAGAATCTTTTCCTCGTTTATGTCGATTTCGATCAGTATGAACTCAGTGTTGTGCTCCCCTGTATCATTTTGAGATACCTTAAGAATTTTATACTTGATCGATTCCTTTACGTATACTAGTACTCCACCACCTAGTCTAAATACGCGATCGTTCCTAATAATTGTATAGCCAGTAATCTTCAAAATATCATCGGGAATCCTATCGTTCAACCACGATTCACTAACACCCATTATATCGACGTTTGAAACTTGAGCTATTTTTCGCAATTCGTCTATTTTTGTCAATCTTTTCGCGCAAATGCTCTGACTGTTCATGCAACACATGGAAAGTTTCCCATCAACCAGGGCGGACTTCATTACTATACCTGGGATACACCATTCGTTAGATGTGCCTCTACTCTGGAATCCATTAGCCATTATTACAGCCATATAGTTTCTAAAAGCTAAATTCAAGAGAAAGATAACGTGTGCACTGAGGAACCAACTAAGGAAAATGAATTTAATAATTACACACCTATTGGTATAACAAATAACTATTAACAATGATAAAAACAATAAAAAAAAAATACAATTTACGCAGACAAAAACCAAAATTAACAATTCGAAAAAATTACTTATACTATAATACTTTTAGGATCTGAGACACAGGATGAAAGGAAGGGAGTGGAAAGGAAAGTAAAAGCTTATTGAGGAAAGGTTGTGTTCTGTTGAACTAATTGTTCAAGCTCTTCGTTTCTCCTTACAGCAAAGTCTTGATCAGCATCAGCGATCCCAACGTAGACAATTCCTCCTCGGGTGTAGACACGCTTCAGTTTACCTTCTTTCTTCAGAACTAGTGCGTTGGATTTGATTTTGCGAGCAGTTGGGACCAGGTTCTCGTTGATGTAGATTCGTTTATCTGACTTGAAGCCGATTTGAGAAAGAGCGAGCGATCTACGTTGTAAGTATCTCCCAAAGAAATCATTTCGTTGATTCGTAATAGCGAATTGAACCAGTATGAAACGGTTGCTGCCCTCACGAATACCTGATTTTGCCATTCTACGAATATCCACGAGCGGAATGGAAGCTTCAGCATAGCCCAGCACAGTACACCAGCTTTGAAAGTAGGACGGTAAATTTTCGTCTTTCAGATACGGAACCCCACTAACGATCAGGTCGTTACGTAGTACAGATCTACTAATTGCATCTGTGTTTGCATCTACTTCGCTTTCAATCCGGGACACATTGGTGTGAACGTTCATCAAATCCACCTTGATGCCTTCTAGTCTTCTACTCAGTTCATCACGCAGCTCATTTCCCAGTTGACTTATCTGTTCCTGCGTCGATTTTCCCTGTTGTGCAATCATCCTGGCTAGATCGCTGTTGGAAACATTCGAGTTGGAATTTGGAGAATCAAACACTTGTTTGCGCTGTTTGTTGTTCGAGTCTTGTTTTGACATTATAGATGTTTTACTTCTCAGACACAGTTGACTCATTGACTCTTTCGGGGACAGTGGAAAAGGAACGAACGGCGACAATCTATTGAAGTAGCTTCAATGCGCTTGCAAACTACCAGAGCGATCGATTGTATAAGATCAATTTGTTGTCGATAACAATGATGTAGTAACTGGATTACGATGTCACACTTTCGTCGATTCGTTCTTTCTTAGAAAAAAGTAAACTTGGAGTTGTTACGATGAATTACCACGGTAATTTTGGTTTTTATCTATGCGCCGATATTACTCCCACTTCATGTTTACCACAGTTGACCTATTGACTCAACTATTGTTTAACTGCCCAATCGTAAAGCTCTAGTGCTGTTTGGATTGTGTTTCCCGTAATCTTGGGCAAGACTTTCTCCCTCTGCCATTCGTTCTAGAGTCCCCCCTATTGCATCACAGAGTCCTTTCCCGTGGGAGGTAGCAAAGAAATGCCATTCTGCTTCTAGTCCGTAAACTTTTTTGAAATTACACAGACTGGCGAAATTCATTTCGTTTTTGTAGTGTACTGCCGATGGAGCGGACTTGAAAGTCATTTTAGTAAGATCGATTATTTTTCTGGCAAATTCTATCATTTTTTCTATATACAACTGCACAGTCACAGTGTAGTGTGTTGAAACTTCTGAAATAACTATAAAGCTTATGTTTTCTAGTTTCCTGCTTTTTGTGCTTTGACCTATCATTTTGACAAGATGTTTTTGAGGTTTAAAATTGTGACAAGATATAAATCTGGTGTGAAAGAGCGAATTGTGGAAAATTAAGTGGCAAATTTTCTAAACTTTATTAAAGTTTTTCTGTAGTATTTAATTTCTAAGTTTGTTTGAATGACCGACTGAAGTTGATCCATAGAAGAATAATATTTCATTTGATATGTCGATTTTTGAAATCGACTCAATGGTTGAAAAGTTATGACGTTTTGGAAGAAATCTTACTTACTTAATCATCAATAGGCCCCAGTGGCATGTGCTGTACACAAAAATCGTCCCCCTTCACATGAATTTTATATTTTTTCCAATTCTCAACTTTCAAACTTTTTTTAAGGATCAGCATATCATATATTTCTATTAATCCGCAAACATGCCTAGTAGTTACTTAAAAAAACCAAACTCATAAACGACAAGAAGAGTCTTCGATTGTATATTTTTTACAGTTTTACAGTACACATTCACTTATTGGCGCTTTTTTAGTTGGAGTGCTTTTTAATTGGCGGTTCTTTGCTAGTCTTTGAACTCAAAAAATGAAGGCACAGTATAGAAGTTTTTTGGTTTGCAGTTTGATTGACAAATATTTTAGTTTAAAAATATATAGAAATATATATACAAATATAAAGTGAATTATATCACATCCACTATTCAAGAAAGTTGATGATACTTTTATTTTCTAGCATCATTTCAAACGCAGTAATCCTAATTATTATTATGGCCGCACTAAAAGACATGAAAAACAACATGAAAAACGCCAACTTTGAAATTTGTGAGCTATTGCAGTATTACTTCAGCCATTCCATGCCAAACTGATATAGTGGTTTTCGTATTTTCGTGAAAATTGGTAGCTTGTTTTCGTTATGGTAAAACATTGAACCTGTATTTTTTTTGGGTGATTCGATTTTTTTCACTTTTCCCAGTCATTTTTTATCAAAAAGTCATAACTTTCGAATCACTAAGCCGATTCAGTGAAGTTAATTAGCTAGTCTTTTATCAAACTTGCAAGAAATTTGAATTTTGTTTTCGTAATTATTAATTGTATCCATTTTTTATAGTTCACATGGTTTCGGCACCAACGGCGCTATAATTTTCTATATATATTTTTTTTAAACTGAGGATTTTTTACACATTTACATTTTTTACTCAGAATCAGATGTGTTATTTTTTTCTTTTTTGAGTTATAATTTTAACCGAGATGATCGATTTATCAAATCAAAGCCAATGAGCTAGAATTTTTAGGAAAAATAATGCACTTGCGAAAAAAAATAATTTAGTATTCGTGATTAATAATTGTATCTGTTTTTTTTCATAGTTTACATGGTTTCGGCGCTATATTTTTTATATTTTTTTCGTGAAACCTTCACTTAACACAGTAAAAAATCAGAGGTGTGTTCTTTTTTGTTTTTGAGTTGTGATTTTTCAAAGTTAACATGTTTTTAAGCTTCGTTCGATCATCCTATGCGATAAGACTATTTATATGCGTATAGAATTCCCCTTTTTGCAAGTGTGAAATTATTGACTTCATTTAACTATGTCGATTATCTGATTCGTTTCAGTAGATCAGAAGTCATGAATTTTTGAAAAACGTAATTTTTGGAAAAAAGGAAAAAATGATTTATTTCGGTTAAATTTGAAAAATCATAATTTAAAAACGAAGAACACATTTTGGATGTTATATAAAAAATACTCAGCTGTCTAGAAAAATGAAACAATGAAAACTATAAAAAACAAATACGATCAATAATTAAGGAAACAAAATTATTTTTTCTTGCAAGTATAGTATTTTTTTTAAAAAGACTAGCTAACTGGCCAATTTGATATGTCGATCATCTGAATCGGTTTAGTAGTTCAAAAGATATGAGTTTTTGGAACAAATCTACTAATTTACACGAAAATCTGAGAATGGAATATATATAACACTATAAAAATATAGTTTGATGTTAATCACCCCAGCAACTAAAAAGCTGATTATTAGAAATTAATTGATGTTAACTTTTCATTACCTTGTAAATTATAGATACAATACCAACAGAGGGTATTAAAAATAAATTTATTCAGAAATCATATTTTTATGTTGTTTTTTAAGCGTACATACGTTACCTAGTCGTATAATTATTGTATCATTCAATTTATTTCGATGAGAATGCTTTAAAATATTTCAACTGATGCTCTTGCCACATTTTAATTTTTTTTATTCAATGTCCAGTTTCTATAGCGAAACTTCATTCGTAAATTACACATTTGTCATGATTGGTGAAATACGACCATGAAGGTTGTTATGAATAGCACAGTAAGTTATGATTACAATACAATGGGTTTATTTTGATAATGCAAATATTAACGACATTATACATAAACCGATAAAAATGCATTATAATATTTGTCCACAGAACTCTCAGCGTCTCTATATATATATATTATGCAATTTTCAGTTCGTAATTTCTATCCCATTCGCCGTGTTTATCATGATGATGCTAACATTAATAACATTATATACTAACCTCCCACCTTATATATAACGTCTCCCACCGTTTTAGAAACATCTTAACATTATGTTCAATTTTTAGAGCGTAAACCATCTGTCAATTTTTTCACTGTTTACATTTTCTTGCCACAAATCGTTGCCACTTTTTTCTCTCATTCTCATTAGAAAAATGTCGCACTAAATGTAAATTACTGTACCTAAAATAGCAAAATACAGTACTTTTCGCGATACAAATCAAAACCTCCAAGTAAACTGACAATGTGATGATGAGAGAGTGAATGAAAATAACAACGTCTTAGGATTTTTAACATTGAACTCGGTCATTCTTTGCGCTAGCCAGCGGGGCAGCCACTTTAGTCTAAGTTGTGTGTTTCTTCACACTCCGCTATAAAATTTGGAGAATGAGAAGATCTGGGAAAATCACAGGTGAAAAAACATCACGTGTTAATTCAAGTTACAGTAGAATCCCGATTATCCGCGAATAGTCGGGATTATGTTTAAACATAGAAACTATGTTTTATCAATACAGAAATAGATACAGATAATCGGGGTTCTACTGTCATAGTCTTATTTATCGAATAAAAACATTTGCTTGCAGATAATATAATTTGCATATATTTTCGCAATCTAAAATAATCTGGCATCCCTGAAACTGAAAGGATCAGTCTGTATTTGTGAAGCGAGTATTATGATGTGTTTTTGAGAAGGAAAAACGAGTTTTAAAGTGTAAATTATGAATGAAAATTAACTTTTCCAAATCAAATTAGTATTCTATGTGAATGCAAATCACTTTTTTTCTGCAAGTGGTGAGAAAATCTCATACAAAAATTGTATCTGAAGCTGACGTTGTATAATAATAATAAATTTTAGTAGGAATATCTGAAAATTCATAGAAAATAGGTTAAGTTAGAGTTAGGACTACGCCCTTCAACTAATTAAATAATACCAAGTAGATATTTTCATTCCAATTTTACCAATTGAAAATTGCCTTTTAGCCTTCTAATCTGATGGAGAATAGTTTGAATCCCAAACTCGAATTTCGCCACTAACCATCGCGGATATTTTCGAGTTTGGGATCCAAACTATTCTCTATCAGATTAGAAGGCTAATACTTATGACAGACATACAGCTGTACTACCGTTGTACTTCGAAAATTGTATGTCTGTCACCATGTACAGCGCTAGAACCATGCAAGCAACTCGGTACAATCGCTGTACCTGTACCGACCTATTTTACCGCTGTACATGGCTACAGTTGTACTGTTCGCAGCGCCATAGACGGTTAGTGGTGGGTAGCATGAACAAATCGAATCAAAACACTTGGCAAACATTCTCTTCACTGACTTTCTCTTGAGTTAATAACTCAGACTGGAAATTTTCTTGTTGTGTTTGATAGTTTTGACGCTGAATAAAAACCTTTTTCATTGAAATATGTGTTGAAAATTGGAAAATTTCTGATTGTCAGTTTGACATATGGTACAATGTACAACCAAAGTATGTCTGTCATGGTACGATAGTACCTGTACAACGCTGTACTCTTACAACGCAAGTACAGCTGTATGTCTGTCCCTGATATAAAAGGCAATTTTCAATTGGTAAAATTTGAATGAAAATATCTACTTGGTATTATTTAATTAGTTGAAGCGCGTAGTCCTAACCTTAACTTAACCTATTTCCCCTGAATTTTCAGATATTCCTACTAAAATGTATTATTATAATATAACGTCAATTTCAGACATAATTTTTGTATGGGATTTTCTCACCACTTGCAGAGAAAAAGTGATTTGCATTCACATAGAATACTAATTTGATTCGTAAAAGTTAATTTTCATTCATAATTTACACTTTAGAATTCGGGTTTTCTTCTAAAAAATACATCATAATACTCGTTTCACAAATACAGACTGTTCCTTTCAGTTTCAGAGATGCCAGATTATTTTAGTTTGCGAAAATATATGGAAGTTATTTTATCTGCAAGCAAATGTTTTTATTCCATAAATGAGACTATGACAGTAGAACCCCGATTATCCGCGAGCGGGTGATCCGCCCTGCGGATTATTCGTGACTGCGAGTTCCATAGTAAATCAATAGGCCTTTCCGGAATTTGTTAGTGAGTGGTAGGCCCATGCTCTTTTGTTGTGGTCATGGCTTTTACATTATTTAGCCACTGGTGTACACGACCTTATAGATGAATAGTTGATTGATTTCTGTATTGATAGAACATAGTTTTTATGTTGAAACATCACTTTTCGTGTTTGCATTTTTTTGTCCTTTAATGGGTCATCCTCGATTTTTTTTAATCGCGGTGAGTTTGCCCGACTATTCCGCGGATAATCGGGATTCTACTGTAGCTTGAATTAACACATGATGTTTTTTCATCTGTGATTTCCCCAGATCTTCTCATTCTCCAAATTTTATAGCGGAGTGTGAAGAAACACACAACCCGCTCACTAGCGCAAAGAATGACCGAGTTCAACGTTAAAAAAATCCTAAAACGTTGTTAAGTTTCATCCACTTTCTCACCATCACATTGTCAGTTTACTTTGAAGTTTTGATTTGTATCGTGAAAAGTATCGTATTTTGCTATTCAAAGTATCGGTTTTCCAAACCAAAAGCTTCCATTTATGATTCCTACAATTTCAGTAGTTTATAAATTTTAATTGCAATCGCAAAAAAGACTAACAAAAATTAAATGTGCGCTTGCATATCTGGCAACTCAGTCTGGAAGTCCGTGAGGTAAAACGTCAACATCATGCATCCATATGAAATGTCACGATATTAATGCTCGAAAATCAGAAAATCCGGATTTCTGCGTCGTCGGCCATGTTCAGCTGTCATTATGCTCTCAAATGTCATCATATTGTCAATAAAGTTGACCGTGTAAGGTCCGCTTAAGGTGGGCCAACTTGCTAAAACCACTTTTCAGCCATCTTGGAAGTCTACTGTGTTTTGTTTGTAAATAAAACACAATAAGCTTATGCCCAAGCTCGCTCGTGATCAGTCTGTCTCTTTCACGCTTCAAGGAAAAAAATCCGCTCCTGCTTTCTTCCGTACTTTTTTATATACCGCTCTCCTAACCAACTTAGTGACGAAACGGCCTCACCTAGTACCATAGACCCGTCTTGCTCTCGAATTGAATGGAATTCGCGATGACAGTTGAATAGTATCGCCGTCTGGTGACGACCTTCAATTAGGGGCCATCATTTGGGTCCCAAATTCATTAGTGTAATCTCTATCAGATTGGAAGACACGAATCTTGTTTTCAAATGTTAAAATTTGAATGAAAATTTTTACATCGTGTTATTTAATTATTTGGAACACATATTTCTGACGTTTATTTAAACTTCTTTCTATACATTTCCAACTTTGTTACTGAAACTTTTCATCATAATGTAAGGTTGTCTTCAAAAACTATTTTCGTATGAGATTGTTTCACCACCTGCAAAAAAGGGGGTTTCATTTAAATAGAATTCTAATTTGATACGAAAAAGTTAATTTTCGTTCATAAGTTTATTTTAAAAACCATTTCCGCCTGAAAATAAATTATTTTTATTTTAAACTAGTAAACGCAGCTCATTGCCGTCAACACGGATGGAGGAATACTGCTTGTTGTTTTAAAGTGAAGGTGGAAGTATAGTTAAAGAGAAAGGTTAAAGTTTGAATAAAACTAGTTTCAAGAAAAACGCGTTTCAAGTTATGTACTAGATTTGGTACCGCATCACTAAAATGGCTATAAATCGATGAATAACGGAATTTGCGAAACTATTCTTGAATGTCTAAACTACAGAAATATGGAGAAAAAAGATATTTTCACTGATTTCTATACTCGAAAACGTTTAAAAATTTACAAGCGCTCAAAGAACATATTCGAACTCATACGGGTTGATGAAAAATGTTTTACTGTTTATTAAAATGTTTGCATTCATCATAATCATTCATTTGCTGGTGAACGTCCGAAAGCTTTTAAGATTTTTTCAGCACTTCAAGAACACATTCGAATTCATACGGGTTGGTATATAATGTTTATAATGAAACATTTAGAAGCGTCTTCCCTCTTCATGTGTGTTTCCAATTTCTCGTCAACACTGAGAACTCAGTGAAAATAATTTTTTTACTGTGATGAATCATTCAGCATGATCATTTCTTTGCAGATGAACGTCCTCATTCATGTCCACATTGTCCGAAAGCATTCAAGCATAAACAGGCGCTCCAACAACACATTCGGATACACACCAAGTAGAAGCGAGGCTTCTAACCAGTCCTATCACCTTATCATGCTAGACCAGTTCGATGAAGATACAGATGGCTCAGATCAATAATCCTTGTTGACCGTCGAATAAGGGATACTGAAGGTTTTCTTTGTCACTGCGTGCTGTTGCCAAATAATCATTAAGCTAGACCACAAAACTTTACGAAAATTGCAAAAAATCATTAAAAAATAAAAAAATTAACAAAAATGTGTAGAATCTGCGCAAGTCTTTCATCAATGGTACCAAATCAGAAAAGTTTAATTAAATAGTTTTAACAATAATCAATGACCCTTATTGCTGTTTACGCCCTATCTGACATTCGTTCGAACGGCACGATTCGAACATTTTCGAAAAATACATCCTTGTTTTCGTTAGAATCCGTTCGAACGTAATTAAGTTGACGTAATCAGATGCACTCCTAATGCTTCCTAAGATTAGATCAGACAGTCGCTCATTGGCTGATTTCGATAAATTTTGTAAACAAAGTCGTTTTTTCAGTGTTGCCAATAAAAATAAATAGCATTGAATTTGTATTGAATTTAGAAGTAGTGAATTCAATTAATATTACAATATTTAGTTTGAAGGAAATGCTAAGGAATTATATACATGTTAATGTATAGGTCGCTAACGCGATTTAATATTTCGGAATATAATTTCCATTGCTAAGAAGAAATGGAAAGTCTCATCATTCACTATGCAGATGGGAGAGTTGTTAGTTCTAGCTCGTCAATATGAAAAAAGAGATGGTTGATACAATCTAGGTTGTGTTTTACTGACTATCAATCTCTTGTTACACTGCTGGTATGATCCTTCCCGCTGGCTTATTTTGATGATGTAACCTGCTATATAGAACAACGAATTTTGTTCTGTTCTGTCGAGGAAAATTTTCGCTTCATCGACGGTGTAATCATAGTCGAATTCAATATTCACGTCATTCACATTCTCACTAAAAAAAGATGAAGCTGAAATTCGATATGATGTCGATGCTGCTTCACTGTCCATTAATTTCTGGGCTGAACATTCTTCTCGCCGCTTTGACAGCAAGTTCATCAATCCAACAAGATGTTCTTGTATATCGACTGTATACGAAGCATTCGGTACTACGGTCATGTATTGCGAAAGAGTCACAATTTTCAAGTTGTTCCTGATTTGGAATGGAGTAGAGTGCTGTTGTTTGGCATGAATCAACGAGAAAAGACTCTCCAGACAATCTTAAAAAAATCCGAAATTTTATAATATTTGGCAACTCTGGCATCTTAATGTCATGGCTTCGTTTTTGGACAACGAAGAAGAATAAGAAGCAAATTGTTTGATTTTATCCAAGAGATCAAATCGACTCTCGGTGCCGGCTGGTAATGGAAATATTTTTCCCGCGTTTTACAGTCAAATCGCTTTCCTTTTTTTTTGACGTAGAACTACATCTTTCATTAAGGGTGCCAAATCAAAAAACAGGTCACGTTTTTATGAAATAAAGTTAACGTTAATAACTATTTTTGCCGCAAACGGATTTTGGGGATTTACATACTAAAGGAATCGAAAATTCCGTAAGATTTGTTTAATGTGCTAAACATTAGAATCCCTTGGTTTGTAAATGGTTAAAATTCATGAAAACTTTAAGCGTTTCTATATTCCCATACATTTGTTCTATCCATTTGTGTGCTTTCCCGAACAGAGCTGTCAATAACGAGCAACTTATCGACGACCAACGGAGGGGAAATCGTAGGATTCAAAGTCTCCGTGAGCAAAGGAAAAGTAGAAGAATGAAGGGGAATACTTGCCTAGAGTATAAACAGTGGATCTCGCTCAGACAAACTTTCATTCGGCATCGGACTGTTGGGCAATCCAGTTCACTTTGCATTCGCTGCGCTTCGATCTAAGATTGTACCCCACCAGTGGTAATCCAACTTGGATATCGTCGTTTGGTTTTTCTGTTTCTGTTTTTCGCGTTATTCGTATCGTGTGTTTTTTTCCGCGTCATAAATTGGACGCTTCGCGTAGTGGGTGATGAGTAAGAAGAAGAGGAATGCAGGCTCGAGTCCTGCAAAAAACGAACGCATTGCCAGGGGCAATAAAATTTCGACGCAGGCGTCATCTTGTGATGCACGCGATGTTGGTGCAGTGAAAAGCGCTCGCACTGAACCGTGGGACACCGCATCGAATAACAGCGGAGTATGCGATTTCGGCGCGTCGGTCGAAAATGTAAACGCCGTTACCCAGGCAGCAACCAAAATCAAGCTCCCCCCGCTGGTGGTGAAGGCGGTCGCTCTTGACAAACTCATCAGCGAATTCGCATTGATGGGTGTTACAGCAGAATACAAGCTGTGTGGCATAATTCAGTCTTTTTTCAAGCAGTTAACATTGTTTGTTTTCCGTCATCATAAGGGCTTCGTAGGTGCCTTTGAGAATGCATCAATGCATTAAACTGACGTTATGGCGAAGCAAATGTTAAGGTTGTGCGCCAAAAAATTATTTGGGGAATACCAAGCATCTTGAATGTCTTACTGGAATGTTATAAGTTATTTGGGTTCGCGTGCCAGTCGCAAAACAGCCTTCAACTAGGATTGCATTTGCGCTAATATTGACCATACTAAAGCATTGCTACTGCTACTACTCCAAAAGGTTGTTATTAACAAAAAGAGTTTATTTCACTTGTTTAGTCACCAAGAAAGTGAATGACGTTCTGGAATTTTGTATGGGATTAGGTTTCGCTTGCCAGTAGCAAAACTTCCTCCACTAAGGGTGACAGCTGCGCTTCTCTCGAGCATGAGAAAGTAATGCAACTTTTTTCGATGCCCGTAATATCAACAGAAGCGTTTCTTTTAGAATAGCGTAAAATGATGAGAAGTATTTATATTCCAAGCAGTTTCAAGCCACCAATGTATGGCTCTGTATGCATGCTATGGCGAACGCTTGTTTGGCGCTTGGCTTACGTTGTACGAACGATGCCTAGAGATGCGATTCCTTTAAGGCAATACTAAATAACATGTAGCATGATATTTGATACTTGCAAGTTTTGTCATTGTTGTTGTTTCCATGCGGTGCCAAAGATATATTGATGTAATTATGAGATGTGGAATAATGGTTCTGGTGCAACATGTACAGGGTTTTCCAACTTTAAATTCCGAAAGTAAATTGAAATAAACTTAGGATTCGAATTTCGATGAAACTTTTATTTCAAATTAAAGTTTGGTTTATGCCATTATGTGTGAAATACAACATCGTTCAAATGTCCACCTAGGGCTTCCTCGCACACCTTGATCCGGAACAGGTAATTTTCGATGACTTTTCGGCACATATGGGGCGGTATCTCGGTCATAACGGTCATAATGATCCGTCCAGGCCAATTGGCATCACCAAAACGCGAAATTATGCGTCCCTCAAATTTCGTTCGTAATATGGCCATGTTCGGTCGTGTTGTGTGGCACGTGGCGCCGTCCTGCTGAAACCACATGTCATCCGTATCCATATCTTCAATTTGTGGCAAAAAAAAAATCGGTTAACATGCGGCCATAACGCTCACCATTCACAGTTACTGTCTCGCCGTCCTCATTTTCAAAGAAATACGGCTCGATGACTCCACCAGACCATAATGCGCACCAAACAGTGACTTTTGGTGGATGCAATGGCCTCTCAACAATCACGTGTGGATTTTCTGAGCCCCATATACGGAAATTTTGGGTGTTCACATAGCCACCGAGCTCCAAATGTGCCTCATCGCTGAAGAAAATTTGATACGAAAATTCCGTCCGTAATGCTCGAAAAACATTTGCCGGTTTTTCATCATTTTTATAGTATAATTTAACAAAAATAACACGTTGTGCGATGCTAAAACGATCCATATTGTAAAATGGCAACCATTCAACTAACGATATGACGCTTTGGTTGACAGCTATGTCAAACGGTTGTCAGCGCAGGGCTGCATACTTTCGGATACTTTAGTAATACATATTTTTACAGTGCAAGTGATACAGTGATTTCATATTTGATACTCAAATCCCTTTCCACAGTCCTCCGTACATTTATAACGTTTCCCCTCGCACACCTATTGACGACATGGTCACACCTTCAGTATATATATATATATATATATATATATAAACCTTGGTCCAGACTACCTTGTCATATACGTACCCTGGTGCCAATGTACTGGAAAAAAGGTAATGAAGATGGTAGAGTTTCGACAAGCATGCGCTGCCATAACTATTTCTCAACTAGTGACGTCAGTCGCATCCACCGCATCCATGTGAAAATGCTATTTTCAGGAAGTAATTTATCAATTAAAAACGTTAATTTCTTTAGTGTTTCCGCTAATGTGATGGCGTGCAGTGAACATTTGTGAACTCACGTCGGAAAAAAACGGATAATAGTGATATTTCCATGTGCCATTTTCACTCCCCCACGTTCATAGAAACAAACGAATTTTCATCATTTTAACGTTATGAATTGGATGTTTCGAAGGCTCTCAGTGTCGGTGTGTATGATGTGAGAGAATAATTGCCAATTATTCAAAAATTCACCGAAAATGTTACTGCTTTCGAGAACTAAGCATACGACAGCTCTCTGGATCTTTTTACCATATAAATAATCGAAATAAGCCACGATACAATTGTCATTTGTTAGAAAACCAACAGTTGAATAATTTCATGAGAATTTTGGCTCAAATTATCATACAACCGTGAGTACTTTCAACATTGTTTTGTATCTTCCATATAAATTTCATATTGAATGCAAGTAATTACGACACGATATTTTGCGTGCCAATACAGATATACTTCGCCTACTGCTCCACCTCTATATGTAGTCCTTGCCCTGGTGCCTAGTTGTGTTTTGTAAACAATCCACTCAACCAGCAACTGCTCAATATTGGTGGTGTTCTTGATCATTGTTTATAATGTTATTATTGAACAGTTTCGAGCTTTAAATTCATTGGAATAAAAGTAAATTGCTGCAGAAGTGAGATGGCGATTGTTAGGAACAATTTGTAAGTTTGTTGTGAAAATGTTTAAAAACCATTTTATCCTAGTACCGTACTGCCTCGAAGGCCGGACGGTTGTTTAACCCGGACACTTTCTCATTATATTCAATATCACCAAAACTGTAACATTTTTTGCATGTTGATTTAAAGTGAATGATAGTGAACATTTGTGTTTCACGAACCCATTTCTATAATTAAAAAACAAATTCAAAAGATGGTTTTAAATGCAGACGGATCAAAAGTTAACGACAAAAATTTCTCATTAAAAATAATGCATTGGAGTGTGTGCAGCCGTGGCAGAGTGGTTAGCGTCTCACATTATCATGCCGGGTGTTTGGGTTCGATTCCCGTTCTGGCCGGAGGATTTTTCGTCAGAGGAATTTCCTTCGACTTGCACTGAGGTCACGCGTATTCTAGAGCTTGCCCCTCGGAATACATTCAAGGCGTGTTATTTGGCTTAAGAAATCTCAACTAAGTATTAATAAATGACGCTAGTTAATGCATACGGTGAAACGGCAAAAGTTCCACAGGGAACGTTAACGCCATTCAAGAAGAAGAAGTGTGTTAGAAGTCATTAAATTTCATAACTTTTGTTCATTATTGATGTTTGGTTTAAGATATTATAATAAAAAATAATGATCATGGTTCGTCCGGTTTTTAGAAATCACTATTTTTGAGAACGATTTTTTCAGGTAGATGTTGTATTTCTGAATGCTTGAGTTTATTTTAATCATATTAATCCACTAATAATTTAGGCTATCTTCATAATATTGCTCTTTTTGGGCATTCAAAAAGTGTTCACATCAACACACTCAGCACAGGGAAATTTTATTTCTGCTACGCGCGAAGGACACAGTAAACAAACTGCAGCGCGTCAAGCGGTTGCCATAGTAATGATGTGGACAAACCGACATCAGTGAATCGGACAAACCATAATCAGTATTGAGGTCATCGAGATGCATTAATTACATGATTTAGCTATATAAATCTGATACAAATAGTGTGCAAGCAGAATGTTTGCAATATTTGTAAGTGTTATGATCCAGAAAAGGTCTGAATACGTACCAAATAATTATCTGGAGGTTGATTAAAAGTGAGCTCAAATGAGGGGCGCATTGATACCAACAGAAGATGGATTTTATAAACCTTCAAAAATGTGAATCCGTAAAAATATCTTATAAAACTTCTGATTGACAATTGTATTTATATGTTTTTTTCTGAAACATTTGAATACCTGATTTGACACAGGTGCTCTGAACTAGAGCTTTAAAAAAAGGTCAAACCAACATAATTTATCTTATATACTTAAAGAAAACAATAATTGAATGAAAAAACTTTAAAAAATATGTTTTTCTTAAGCTTCCTTCAGTTTTAATATCCATTTAATTTAGTCTCAAAGAAATGCGAAGTATGCGCTGAAATTGAACGAAATGTCTGTTCACCTCTCCTAGAATATGTGAACAGTCGTCCAAACTGTTGATTTGTCGAAAATATCAGGTCAAATAAACTAAATTTCACTACAAATCCCTCAAATTCGAAACACTCAATACTATGGCCGAATGGCTATCGAGAGAGCAATTTTTGTTTTTATTTATAATTTGACATGTGACCGCTCTACTGTACAGGGTGACTCAAAAGTCATGAACTTATTCAAACATATGTGACTATCAATACGGTGTCGACAGTCAATAGTTATACCACCAAACAAGCAGGTGGCCACTTTACCCCACGTGACCACTTTGCCCCCACTACCCCCATATTGTAATCGTTGAATATTCGTTCAAGTTTTTTTAAATAACACTGATCACATTCTATTTTAACAGAGACCAATGCAGCTTTTGCTCTGGTATATGCAACGAAAAATTTCATCACGTACTGGTCCCCACTAACCTTCCAACGCAGAAGCTTGAAATTATTCTGCAGAAGTTACGCGGTTTCACTACCCAGTTGAGCAGCTATCCCACGTGCAACAAATGCCACCAAGAATTCATAAGCCTGCATAACATTCCCGAGAGGTGCTTCCAAACATTGTCCAATGTCAAACCGTCTGACATTAAGATGGAACCAGAGTTAATGATTGATGACCACGAGCTGTCCGATAGTAATTTAGTTTTTGAAACAGACCCAAAAGTGGATTTTGAGTCAATTGAACAGGAAGCCGAACTGCAAATCAATAACAAAACCGACGAGGAATTCTTCATCAACAAACTTGACGAAAAAGACAATACAATCATCCCGGTTGCTTCAGTTCGTCATAAAGATAAGAAAGAACGCATTCGGTTACAAACGGGTGAGAATGTGATGTGATTTTTGTAAACATTGACTGATAATATATTTCAGGAGAGAAACCGTTTCAATGTGAAAAGTGTGACAAAACTTTTTGCAGAAAATTTCATCTAAAAGAGCACATTCGAGTTCATACGGGTTGGTAAAAAACAAGGTTGGCAAGGCAAGGTTGACGTAGGACTTCCGTTGATTTAGTGATCATTTGTTTGAAGTTGAGTCTGAATCCATTCTGAATGAATGAATAAATGCATATTTGAGGGAATTCGAAAACGAGAACGTTACGTTAGAGGCACAAGGTTTTATGCATCCAATATTGGATACGAAAATATTCTTCTGATGGGGAAGAATAATCTTCAGAAGCTTTCCTGTTAATTGCACTTGATTGAAAAATCACAAAATGAAATGCATTTGATCGCAGTATTATTTGAATAGAAAACATTAAAACAAACTGTTTCGCTTGAATGTAATTTTCAATTCCAAGGGTTACTGGCAGATTATTTTTCAGCATTCGATTCTCGATGCCCGCCTTTGGTTAATGCTAACTCGATAATCACCAAACAAAACGAGTTGCGCGTGTATGTGTGTGTGACGGATGTCTCAAGCGGAACCGTTTTTCGATGCTGATATTCTCTTGATCGCCTTTTCAGTGGCATCACTCTCCTCCTGATGGTCTGATGATTCCAGTCTGGCCTAAGGTGCACAAACAGGCTCTTGGTGACACTATTCATCAGTGCTTCCATGATGAACAAAGTTAGCTTCACCACAACAGCGACAACTTGCTCGTTGTTCAATTATAACTGAGTGAAATTCCGAGCGGCGCTCGCTTATATACCGATTGATGTATTGCCTGTTTTGAAATCAATTTTAAGGCTATTGGCTATTGAAATTTGAATCAAAAAGTAACAAGTATATAACGCGTAGACATTTTATCTTTCGACTGATGTTTTTATCATACGATTTCGTTCAGTTGTTTAGCAGCTATTAACGCTCAAAATCTCGTTCTCCGGCGTAACGCTTTCGTTTTCGAAACTTTGAATTTACACCCAGTATAGAAATGAAAGAGTAGTCCTACGTCAAAATATTTTGTTATAATGAATCATTCACCAGCATTATTTCTTCGCAGGTGAACGTCCCCATTCTTGTCCACATTGTCCGAAAGCGTTTAACCGTTCTTCAGCGCTTCAACTACACATTCGAATTCATATGGGTTCGTAAAAATTATTTTGTTATAATGAATCATTCTCCAGGGTTATTCATTCGCAGGTGAACGTCCCCATTCTTGTCCACATTGTCGGAAAGCATTCAGACTTTTTTCAGGGCTCCAAGAACACATTCGAATTCATACAGGTTGATAAAGGGTTTAGTATAATGAACCATTCAGTTGAATTTTTCCTTTGTAGATGAACGTCCCTATTCTTGCCCACATTGTCCGAAGACCTTTAGACAATATTCGGCGCTCATAGTGCACCTTCGAACTCATACGGGTTAGTAAAAAATATCTTGTTATAATCAATCATCCATCAGGGTTATTCCTTCGCAGGTGAATGTCCCTACTCTTGTCCACATTGCCCGAAGGCTTTCAAGAAGGCTGCATCGCTTCAAATACACATTCGATTTCATACGGGTTGGTAAATAATTTTTTCTATATTTTTGACCATACAGTAGAGTCTTTCTTTTGCAGGTGAATGTCCTTATCCTTGTCCACATTGTTCGAGAGCGTTTAGGGATTCTTCAGCACTTCAAAAGCACATCCTGAATCATACGGGTTGGTAAAGAATATTTTACTGTAATGTATCATTCACCAGGGTTATTCCTTCGCAGGTGAACGTTCCTACGCTTGTCCAAATTGCCCGAAAGCGTTTAAAAGTTCATCAACGCTCAAAGAACATATTCGAACTCATACGGGTTGGTGAAAAATTTATTATAATGTTACCATTCAGCATAATCAATTCTTTGCAGGTGAACGTCCCTACTCTTGTTCACATTGTCCGAAATCGTTCAAGAAGGCTTCTGGGCTCTATCAGCACATTAAAACTCATACAGGTCGGTGTAGAATGTATTTCTATATATAAGGGGGTATTCTAGTTTAGAGTCACTAACTTCGGGCGTTTTTTCAAGGTTCTGGACAAATGAAACAAATAATATTTTGACGTAGAACTACGTCCCTCATTGAGGGCGCCAAATCAGAAAACAGGTCACGTTTTTATGAAATAAAGTTAACGTTAATAACTATTTTTTCCGCGAACAGATTTTGATGATTTACATATCAAACGAATCGGAAATTCCCTAAGATTTGTTTTTATACTACATATTGCAATTCTCTGGTGTGTAAACAGTTTAGATTGATGAAGCTAGAAGCATTTCCATTTTCCCATACATTTGTCATTTGTGAGCTTCCCTACCCATGTCGTCAATAACGACCAACTTATCGGCGATCAACGAAGGGGAATGAAATGTCTCCGTGGACAAAGAAGAGAAGAAGAAGAACGAAGGGGAATATTTGCCTAAAGCATAAATATTGGATCTCGCTGAGGCAAACTTTGTATAATTGTTCAGGAGTTTTGTGTGTGGTTTGGTTCCGCATGACACTAGCAAAACTATCTTCACCAAGGATGACAGCTAGACGGCGCCAGTGGTTGTGTGGTTAGCGTAACAGCCTCACAATCCGATCGGCTAGGGTTAAATCCCAGCTGGCGTCGTTTGGATTTTCTGAGGTGAAAAATCTCTCGTTACGGATTAGATCAGACAATAGGGGTTCTTTTACGGACCAAATTTCTGTCAGATACGAAAGAAATTTCTGTCAGTCGTTCTGATTTCTGATTGGCTGATTTCGATGAATTTTGTAAACAAAGCCGATTTTTTCAGTGTTGCCAATAAAAATAAATAGCGTTAGATTTGTATTGAATTTAGAAATGGTGAATTTAATGAATATTACGATATTTAGTTTAAAGGAAATGTGAAGTAATTATATGCAAGTTTATGTATGTGTTTTTTCACAAGTGAACGGCAAAACACTCATTTGTCAATTTAGCTTCGTTAGGTCCCTAATGCGATTTCACATTTCGGAATATAATTTCCATTGCTAAAAAGAAATGGAAAGTCTCATCATTCACTATGCAGATGGCAGAGTTGTTAGCTCTAGCTGAAATGAAAAAAGAGATGGTTGATACAATCCAGGTTGTGTTTTGCTGACTACCAATTGTTACACTGCTGACATGTTCTTACCCGCAGACTTATTTTGATGATGTAAAGAATTTCGTTCTGTTCTGTCGAGGAAAGTTTTCGCTTCGTCGGCGGTGTACTCATAGTTGAATTCAATATTCATGTCATCCACATTATCACTAAAATTAAATGAAGCTGAAATTCGATATGATGTCGATGCTGCTTCACTGTCTATCATTTTCTGGGCTGAACTTCTCGCCGCTTTGATAGCAAGTCCATCAATCCAACAAGATGTTCTTGTGTATCGGCTGTATGCGAAACATTCGGTACTATGGTCATGTATTGCGAAAGAGTCACGATTTTCAAGTTGTTTTTGAATTACAATGGAGTTGAGCGCCGTTGTTTTGCACGAATCAACGAGAAAAGATTCTCCGGACATTCAGAAATTTTATAATATTTGGCAACTCTGGCATCTTTATGTCATGGCTTCGTTTTTGTACGACGAAGAAGAATAAGAAGCCAGTTGTCTCGTCTTATAGCGAATTCGTTTTTAAAACTGAGTCAGTGCCAAACTGACTCTGTAATAAAATAACGTTTTCAGTTTCACGAATGCGTTGGTTTGTTGGTGTACGTTATATAGTCTGATTTGTTTATATTTACGACGGCAAATGTACAGTGTCGACGTCTGGTGGTGATATTAGTGCTTGGGAGGTAAATTGTTCTCCATCAGATCAGAAGGGCCAAGTGCAGTGTAAACATATAAAAGTTTGAATGAAAATTTGTACTTCATATTGTTCGATTACCTAACACATGTAGTTCTGACACTCACTTAACCATTTGTCGATGCATTTCCTGTTTGTTCCACAAATAATTACTATTATAATATAAAATCATCATTAGACACAGTTTTCGTTCAATATGTTTCTGCGATATCGGAAACATCCTCTTATTTAATCACATAAAATAAATATTCGATACGTTAAAGTAAATTTTCATTCATAATTTTGATTTTGAAATTTATTCCACCTGAATATCCATCATTATTTTCACCTCCCAATGAAAGCACACGTAGCTTAATGCCGTCTACTCGAATATACTCTTCAAAATCAGAATCCGAATTGGATTACGCTTCCAATAATACAAAAGCAAAAGCAGCAGGTTTTCCATTTTCATAGTCTTTATTTTTAGATTTTCCAAAATAATATTCGGAACTTGACAGTTCAGTATAGTTGTATTGGTGAACCCGAGTGCCAACCCGTGAAACATCTCAGTGCGAAACTAACAGTTTTCGGGGCGAACTAGTGCGACACTGAGTGCGAAACTGAGTGAATAAAAAAACGTTTTGACAGCAGTTAGTGCGGCACTGGGGTTGAAACTGAACAAAAACGAATTCGCTATTAGGTTACGTCTTCCTTCGGAAAAGGTGGAATCACCTCCCTGATGTCGGTGATTGGCCCTGAAGTGGCGGAAAGAGGCCGACAAAAAATAATCGAAGATAAAAAACGAATGACAGCTAAGCTAATCGAGACTGGAAATATGAAAATACAAGCAATACAACAGGAGTTAAACAGAAAAAATCGAAGGGTTGTATCCGAGACACGACCGCTTAGGACGTAGAACCACATAATCTTTCTTTTTTAAATTTGTTGGTTTATCATTTCGGATATTATTTGCGAATAGGTCGAAATTTCGTAAATAGCTCTTTAGTAGAAAGTTCTAGCTCTTTAGTAGAAAAGTTCAATGGCTTGCGTGGTTTTGCAAAATCATTTCGAGAAGCAACGGTTCTTTCTTGCCTTTCCGAGAACAATACACTAATTGGTCATGTGTCGCAATTTGTTTCTTTATATCAATGCACGCTTTGCACTGAGTATTTAACGAGAGGCATCTTCCGTGCTTCGCCATTCAACAAGCATCAAAGACGCTTCTAACAGATGCACACAATTGTAGCGATAAAAATGAAACATCGCCAGAATGACCTGTTACGACGAGACCTCTCAAAGCAGCAACGACGTAACGTTAGCTGTCAACGAAGTGACGTAGCTATGGAGAAGCGTCATATAACGCTGGAACGACCAGGATAAGATAAAAAGGTGGCAAATAAATGGATCATTGTGTAGATCAATAGGCATTGTTGAGTCGTGGCTTGTGATCAAATTTATTAAAAAATCTTAATTCTAACTAAATCTATACTCTGCTGTGCATGACTAGATATTATACTTACAACCTAGCTATCGTGTGTACGGATTAATAAAAAAAAAGAGAATATTGAGATAAAAGTATAAAAATATTGAATTTCTGAATTACATTGTAATTAGCACTATAAGCCGTGGAATTTCCACCATACCACTTCCAGAAGCATTTATACACCAAATTTGTAAGATAAAACCTAAGGCGTAAACTATATTTGAATTAATTAAATAAACAAATTATTGCAGCTTTAAGCTCATACACCAAAAACGTGGTGCTCAATTAGAGGAGCTAGGAGCTTGTTGCATCAGAACAGAGGCGATGCGCACCAGAGCAAATACGAATGGCAACTAAAGTTATTGAAGTTGTGCTATCCACATGTGCAGCTAGCGTTCACAGCTCCAGGGGAAACATAAAAAAACGAGCAGTATAAGCGAATTGTTGTTTCGGACACGGAAAGATTCTGAGAATTTTCCTCAGAGGAAATGCAATACTTATACGCTACTATGAAAGGGTGGACTTTACTTCGCAAATATTATCTTTTCGCTATCCCCCTTCGTTGTTTCTATTCTAGCGGCTGCATAAGTTGCCCGTTATTGACAGCTCTGTTCGGGAAAGCACAAAAATGTATGGGGAAATGAGAATGTCTCCAATGTTCATCAATTTATGGGATTGTAATGTATAGCATATAAAACAAATCTTAGAAAATCCGATTCGATTGGTATGCAAATCGTTAAACTCTTCGCCGAAAATTTGATTGTACGAATAGAAACAAACAATGTTGTTCGATAGAAGCTAACGAATTCGAACGAAGCGAGGGGGAAGCAATGTAACCACATCAATACAACTCAATGTGGTTGTTTACTTTCACTATTGCATACAATTCGTATGACCACTTTTCTGCATCCAGTGTCACCGCCGCCTAACGCTCTTTAATTCGTTACATTGTTCACTTCTTTTACTATTTCCACAAAACATAGGTGGGGATATTTTCTCTTAGTTTGTGTATTCGGAATCAAAATCCACCCATTAACGAGTTCGGGTTGAGCGTCTGTGCTGTGCAGACGTGCGTGTTGGCTTCTTTTCGATTGTCCTCATTTTTTGTCCTTTTAATTGTTATAAGTGTACAAGTTTCTGTGAAAAGTGTGCGTTTCTTCTAAGCGAGCTCGATTATGGCGGAAGCAGCTACAGTTCTCTACATAGGTTTTAAAAATATCGAATTTTCATCCGACGAAGAAGGGCAAATTGTTTAGTACAGTCCGTTTATTTGGTCGCGCTGGCGCTCGTTGCTGTTCGTTTTCGTGTCGGATCATTTCTTTTCTTCGTTATGGGTGTGTGTGTGTTGCCGAATAAGGCCTGTGTTTCCGAAGCTAATCGCAGAAAGGAACGGAATCGTGTTTGAAAGAAAATAAGACAGTGATGGTGAATTATGTTTGTATAATTCCATACATTTGGTTTTATTTGTGCTTAGGTTTTGTCTATCCGTTCCAGCCACCCATATGTATGAATGCCTTTTTGATGAGTATGAAGTGGTGGGTGGTGATATGGGTGGAACGGGAGACGGCTCTGCTGAATATGTTGCTAACGACGGCTGTGTGGTTGGTGTTTTTTCTTTCTTCATTGGTTTGCGGCGAATGTGTACTTGTACGTGTCGCAAGGATGGTATCACCATGGAGTGAACAGGCGTAATGAGCTAAGTTTCCTGTTATTCATATATTCTTATACATTTCTTCAAGTAGATCTTTAATTCTTTAGTTCTTCAGGATGTGGGTGAAAAATATGTGTTTCGTTGCGCACTCAATCGTCGCGCACTCAATCGTCGCGCGCACTTTATTATGGGGGTTTTCCCTCTCTTGCTCTTACACATATACTTGTAGTTTTATTCCAGGGAACCCAGAGTAGGAGCTTTGTGTGTGTTATATATTTAGTTTTTTCTCTGTATGTGCGCATGTGTCTGATGTTTTGCGGCATACAGTGATGTCAGGTGATTTTCATTTGGCATAGATCCAGTATTGCTATATGAGTAGCAAAATTGTAGAAATTTGCAATGTTTTTGCAATTCAGTGGAGAAGCAGTAGGTGTCTCAGATTTATTTATGTTAATGTATAATTAAAAAAAGCATTGTAATAAAACCCTACGTGTAGAAGAGTTAGGGTTCCATGTTGTAGTTCTTTCATGTTTTTTTTTTTCGTTTTGTATAAGAGTGATTATGTATCTATATAATTTTAACTCTGTGTCCACCGCCGTCGATTTGAGTATAATATTGTAGGTATCCTGAGCAAATAACCTTCATTGTCGCGATCGGAAAGTTACGATAAGCAATACGCGTAATGAATGACTGAATATATCGCCAGCTGGAGTTTTTTTTGTAGGGAATTACCTTCGGTTGCCTTCTTAAGTTAGATTAAAAAATACGTGTGATTTTAGAGACCTTCTCAGGTTTCCCAAATATAACGCGGAGAATTATTTTGATGGAGAGTACGTGTGATAAATAAACGAATATATATTTTATCTCGGTTGCCCTCTCAGATTTCCGTCGCGTTTCGATAAAAAGATGTGTTAAATAGTAAAATGTATAGCCGGTCGAATTGATTTAACAGGTCTACCTTTTTAAGTTACCTAAAAGTAATTTATGTCGCGCGTTGTAATACAAGTGAATTTCACTTCGTTGAGTGATCGATAGTCACGATAGTCGCTCACATAATCACATCACTTAGCACAGTGAATCCTGATTTTTACCTCTCCCACTAACAACTATCCCTTCCATGATATTCGCTAGGGAACCACGCTATAGAAGCGACCCTTCTGGCCTTCGGGCGGCGATTATCATACTAACGCTCCTTCCCTTTCCCTGGTGACTGTAAGGACGTGGCCGGCGTCGTTATTGACCATTTAAAGCTCGAATCACCGAAAATTGCACAACGAGAATTATTTGCTAGTCCCAAGCGTCATTCTGTGTGTTCTTTGTGCAATTTGGTTGGTTCAGGTCAATCACGGAGAGCAACTACGAAGTGTGCAGTCTACCCAAGCTCAAGCTCGGAATCAAAATCCACCCATTAACGTTCAAAATCTTTCACTTTTTCCACCAAAATTCTTTCACGTCAAATTTGGATTGAATCGATTCAGTAGAACTTCAGATATCGTGTACGCCAGTTTGAATAAAACTAATTCCAAGAAAAACGCGTTTGAAGTTATGTGTCAAAGCAGTTCCAGATTTGATACTGCATCACTGAAATGGCTATAAATCGTTAAATGATGGAATTTTAGAAACTTCCTTTGTAGACTATTTTCTTGAATATCTAAACTACAGAAATATGAAAAAAAATGTTTTTTCACTGATTTCTAGACTAGAATACTGCCTTAACCATTCAACAGAATCTTTCCTTCGCGCTCAAAGAACATATTCGAACTCATACGGGTTGGAAATAAATATTTTACTGTGATGAATCATTCAGCAGGATAATTTATTTGCAGGTCAACGTCCCCATTCATGTCCACATTGTCCGAAAGCATTCAAGCATAAACAGACGCTCCAACGACACATTCGGTTACATACCAAGTAGAAGCGAGACTTCTAACCACTCCTATCACCTTATGCTAGACCAGTTCGATGAAGATACAGGTGGCTCGGATCAATTATCCCTGTTGACCGTCAATAAAGGGATAACTGAATGCTGAAGGTTTTCTTTGTCACTGAATGCTATTGAACAATAAATAATTATTAGTCTAGACGACGAAACTTTACAAAAATTGCAAAAATTTACTAAAAATATAAAAAATAAAAAAATACGAAAATACGTAGAATCTGCTCAGGTCTTTCATTAACAGTTCCCACTCAAAAAATTTTTTTTTAAATAGTTTTAACAATAATCAATCACCCTTATTCCCGTTTACGGCACGATTCGAACATTTTCGAAAAATACATGCTCCTTTTCGTTCGAATCCGTTCGAAGGAACCTTTTTTCGAACGTAATTAAGTTGACGTAATCAGATGCACTTCAAACTTTCTAAACTGTTCAAAACATAGAGCAGTGCGGAAATCTGAGATATTTTGGGTAATCGAATTGTTAAACGGATGTCAACAATAATATATCTCGCACTTATTCCGAGCTCAGTTGCTTTTTGTCGATTTGTTTGTTTGATTGTTTTCGTACTTACAGCTATAAGTTGTATTTACCTTCGGAAAATGAATACCGTATTACTGGGTTATACCGCAGTGGCTAGCAGAAGTAATTTCAGGTAGAAAAGCAACATTATAAAATAATCAGAAACATAATAAGTTAAATTAAACATTAAAAAAAACTGGGAAAACATCATTTTTATTTTCAGACTAGCCGACCCGGCAAACTTCGTCCCGCCCAAAATTTGTGTTTTGTTATCAATACCTTTAACCATCCACGTTTTTTAATATGAGCAAGTTCTTGGGTCCAATCGCAGAACTGTTCATTGATTGTTCTTCTAATCGACTCCGTTCAATTTAACTTTTACTATAAAACTCCTAGTATTTCTAATAAAACTCTTCATTATAATATCAGATTATTTCCAGGCACAATTCTCGTTCAAGATTTTTCAATCAATTGCAAATAACATGTTTCTCCGTTACCTGGAACAAATGTTTTATACAGAAAATATGATAGAATGAAGACAGCCCTAAATGGTCAAATTCCTTCCTCGAGTTTTGCTCTTATCAACACATCCGGCTATCCTTTTTTTTCGTATATATAGAAGAAGATATAGGAGCGCGTTTCATCACATTAAAATCCATTTCCAGTTTCGAACAAAGATCAATTTCGCTAACGCAAACATCAAATGGACTAACAGCCCTTGTCACTATGTAATTGTAGAACATATGGGAATTTAATTTTCCGAATTTTCCCTTTTTCCTTCAAAGTTTTCCAAAAATTTTCAATTGTTATGTTTGGTTGGAATATTTTTGGTTGAAACATCGTAATATTTTTATGGGACCCCTTCTCCATTCCAGAGGAGGGAGGGGTGTCATACAATCATAGAACCATTTATTGCACCCTAAAACCTCCACATGCCAAATTTGGTTTCATTTGCTTGATTAATTCTAGAGTAATGCAGAAATTTGTGTTTCATTTCATATATAGCACTCGCTGTCCTCCGCCAATATGATGTCTTTGGGGACCAACCTGGCTATGACGCAGACCGCTTCTGTTGATATGTTGATAAGTGAAGAACGTTTTACAACGATGAACCATTCAACGGAGTCTTCCCTTTGCAGAAGATCGTCCATATTCTTGTTCACATTGTCCGAGAAAGTTTAAGCGTTCTTCGCGGCTCCAAGATCACATGCGAACTCATAGTGATTGGTGATGAATGTTGTACAACGATGAACCAATCAACAGATTATTTCCTTCGCAAATGATCGTCTCTATCCTTGTCTACATTGTCCGAGAGCGTTCAAACATAGTAGTTCGCTCCAGAAGCACATTCGGTTACACACCAAATAGAAACGAGACTTTTAACCAGTTCTATAAACCTACCATGGGAAACCAGCTGAAAATTTCTGTGTCACTGAAAGCTGCTGACGAATAATCATTGAGCGAGACCACAAGACGAATATTTTTAAGAATTTACAAAAAATAAAAATTACAAAAATATGCATAATCTACGTAGGTTTTCCTTTGGGGCCATATATCAGGTTGATTCAAATGTTCTTACCCTTAATGGCTAATCGCTTCCTAATTGTCTGGTACCATGTTGAATGAAACATGTCACATGTCACCACCTTAGTGTTTTTCACACAGAAAAGATGCCTCATCATACGTGGGTTGTTATATCTGGCAACCACTGTATCGATCACATGATCACACTGAGCAACTGTGTTTTTCATGCGCTATCGCTATCAAACGCAAGCTGATGGTGCTCTGCTTAGACTACATCACTCGATGAGCGCATCGCATGCTCCCTTCATGCCTTCATTGGTATGGAACCACCAACGCACAGATGGGTAAAAACTTTCGCAACGCCCTGATACGTCTCTTCGCAGTAAGATCATGGGTTCAACAATAGCGTAGAGCATGCATTGCCAACTCGCACAGCTATTTTAGCTCACTATAGTCATCCCAGACGAGATGGTTGGCTAGACTTATACCGTAAGCCAGGACACCTTGTCCGATCGGGGAGATTTCATTCCCCGGAATCGGTACCAGTTCCGGGTGTGGGCCGGATTACGATGGGGGTGTAGGTAGGGATACCATCTGGTCGAAGTTGAAAATAAGGGCACCCGTCACAGGTACGATTATGACCAAACTATGTGATTCTTTAGATATAAGTAAATAAAAACACGTGAATTTATTTATTTAACACATTTCTCGGGCGATCCATGCAGCGAAATTACTCCGGAGATGATGGCTTCTGTCTTTTTACTAGCACGGGAGTTTTTTTTTGCGGTTTCAGAGTCTTCAAACATGAAGTGCAACAGTACCTAAGTACAAGCCACGGGTATAAAACACAAGAGCTCCTTCTGCAACCCAAATTTTCTGAGCGGCTGGATTTCTGCATTACACAGTTCAGCATGGATTTGGCAGTGGATGCCAATCGAATATTCTGGCAAGGTTTCGGTGTTTGGATATGTTTTTCCTAATCAGATCTACCTGTAATGTTTCATTGTTGATTTCAAACTTCTGTTTCATCTAATTGGCTAAATCTAAATACCGCTATGAGCCACCGACACTTATGAATCTCATAAGCAGAGTTAGTCTCATAATCCTTAAGCACTTTTGTGAAAAAGGGGTTCTTCTGGCGCAATTCGTCGTTAAAATGACACTTCCGTTTAGACGTTTGAAAAAAAAAATTGAGTCAAAACACAAAAACATCACAGTGGCCAGTGAAACAAAATCTCTGAATGAAAATAGTTGAGAGATCTCGTGGATGATCCAACTGCTACTATTTATATGCTCACAAAACTTTAGTCTTCAATAAAAAAGGTTTTACTCAAAAACATAATACATAATACAAAATAATTCTGATTCTCTTGAAAATTGTGAAAAATAAATTGTAGATTGTGAAAAATAAATCAGGACGCCCCAAATTGATCTCAAAATCAGGACATGTCCTGCTAAATCAGGACTAATGGTAATCCTAGGTGTAGGGTCTGGTGTTCTAGCACTCCTGCTCGAAGAAGAGTATGACAGGAGCTACAGGACAGGGAATGTTCTAAGCAGATAGCAAAAAGAGTTGGTAGAGTGCGGTCAGTGTTCTAACGGTCGACATTTTTAGTGACTATCACATACTGCCCTTGCGCGAAAGTTACGGCTCAATATGTACTGTGAACGTGAGCAAGAATGCTGTTATTTCATCAATTCGAAGCATATTTGGAAAAATGTTTTGCATTACAATTAAAAAAAAGACGGGTGGGTGATGTCGGGGACATAACCGGAGTGACGTAGGACTATACAAAGGGGACAGCTTTTGTTAAATATATATTTTAAATATATTGTTTTATTTACTTCTCCTACGTGAATACCTACCTATCTACCTTAAAAATGGATTAGTTTACTGTTTACTCTTCATGAATATGTTGATGGTTCTGAAAAGAACCTTTGGTGTTGTGTTTTTTTTTATCACTCGATATTCCCATCTTGTTCGGTTAAACCTTCCTGTTTAGCTATTGCGTTTGCCACTCGCCACAGCTTTCACAGTTGGAATATTTCTTCCCATCCAGCTTGTGACATGTTGTTCAGTAAATTACATTTGATGCGACGTGCCGGAGAAACACTTTGCCACTCACTGAAACTAATTGTTGCCTTGATGAGCGCCGAACCGAAGCTGCTCTGTTCTTGATGCGGGTTTTCTGATTGTCGTGAGCAGCTTTGCAAGCCAACTCGAGCACTCCGACGGCCGAAACTCTATAATCGCTGTTAGGTATACTGGTGCTCCGGCACCAATCCGTTCGGCCTAGTTACCCTTGCGGAGCAATCAGTGAATGCGACCAACAGGGAACTGGAGACCTGCACGGTTCGAGTGAGACTTTGCCTTTCCCTTAACTTGTCCTCCTTTGTTACGTCCACGATGCCGATGCCGTACAACCACACGGGTTTACGGTTTGAAAGAAAATAAGATATTTATTTGGGGTCCGCGTGTTTTATACTCTAGCGGTACACACTCACAGGATAGAGACAAATCGGCAGACTCAGCCAGAGGGGCGAGTCCAACGAGACGAACGAATGAGCGTTAAAAGGGAGCGATGGCAAGAAAATACATTCATTACGATTTGTTCGCTCGTTGGATTCACATGCAGGCTAAAAAGGGTCCTTTTCAGGATCACAAAATTATCTTCAATCTAAAGTGTTTATTGTTTTGTTATCACTCGATATCCCCATCTTATTCGGCTAAACCTTGCTGTTTAGCGATTGCATTTGCCACTCGCCACAGCTTTCACAGTTGGAAAATTTCTTCCCATCCAGCTTGTGACAGTAAATTACATTCAATGGCACGTCGCATTACCACCACTCAGTATCGGATTGGAGGTAATTTTAACCTGTAATTGAACATTTGCGATGACAGTGGTACAGTGTCGACCTTCAATGTGGGGTCATAATTTGGACCCCGAACTCTATGTTTACAAAAATGTCCAACTAAATATGTGGCATTACTGGTCCGTCCAATTAGCTAAATGTCGAGATAAGTGTAAATTACTGTACTTTCAATCTAGAAGCAATTTAAGAATTGGTGAAAATCAATAAGCTCAGAACAACTGCCAAATTCACATACTCATCATATCCTGGCAAACAAATTATGAAAAAATTAATTTGTGTTTTATTATTATTTTGGATATTGTTTTAGAAAGCATTGAACTGTATTTCCTAAACTCTTTTTTGGAAGTTTTAATGGCCCTGAAAAGCGCCTTGTTTTATGGAATGGTTCCAATTTAGAAAACTTAGTACTCGTGGTTTTGAAAAAAAACCCATTTCGAACGCCCTCAATGCCGCCTTGTTCTGGATTTGCCACCAAAGCAGTGTGTATAAAGAACAAACTTTTTTCTTCTGCTACCTGATGCCGTTTTGCGATTGCGTTTACCACTCGCCACTCGCTGCAACTGCCTGTTGTCTTGATGTCCACAGAACCGAATGTGTTCTGTTCCGAATGCGGGTTTTCTTATCGTCGCGAGCAGCTTTACCAGCTAACTCGATCACTTCGGCGGTCGAAACTATATAACGCCGGCTAGGTGGACTGGTGCACTGGTACTAACGCGCTCGGCCTAGCTACCCTTGCGGGGAACTCCAGATCAACACGGTTCGAGCGGGATTTTGCCTTTCCCTTCACTTTTCCTCCTTTACCATGTCCGGACATGGCTGCTTGGGTTGGTTTGTTGATGTGTTGTGATGCGAACCGATGTGGTGTATGGTTTGAATGAGAATGATCGTTACGGCAGCGGAGCGGGGATTTTTAAGCTGACTGGCTGGCTCGAGAATTACGCATGTGTGAGACTGCGACCAATGTTTCGTTCATTTTTTGACGTAGGACTACGTCTTTCATTTCTATACCGGGGTGTAAAATCAAAGTTTCGAAAACGAAAGCGTTACGCCGGAGACCGAGATTTTGAGCGTTAATAGCTCCTAAACAACTGAACGAAATGGTATGATAAACACTTCATTCGAAAGATAAAATGTCTACGCGTTATATACTTGTTACTTTTTGATCCAAAAACTTGTTTCAATAGTCTTAAAATTGCTTTCAAAACAGGCTATTGAAATCACCAATCGGTATATAAGCGAGCACCGCTCGGAAATCCACTCAGTTCAAATTGAACAGCGATTGGAGCATGTTGTCGCTGTTGCGGTGAAGCTCTTTATTTATCATGAAAGCGCGGATGAACGGTGTCACCAAGAGCCTGTTTTTGCACCTTAAGCCAGAAGAGAATCCATCAGGAGGAGAGTGATGCCACAAACGGTTCCCTGGGAAGACATCGCTACACACACATACACGCGCGGCTATTAACAGGTGGTTATCGAGTTGGCATTAACCACTGGTGGGCTTCCAGTATCGAGGAAAATGTGGAAATAACTAATCGTTACTGAAAATAATCTGCCAGTTCCTCTGGGAATTTTCAAAATATATTCATGTGAAAGAGTTTAATTGAATGTTTTCTATCCATGTAACACTGTGACCAAATACATTTGGTTTTGTGGTTTTTCAATCAATCGCAATTAACAGGATAGCTTCAGAAGATTATTCTTCCCCATCAGTAGGATATTTCCGTATCCAATATTGTATGCGCCCGCAATCGATTATTGCTCAGTCGCCGAAAGTTCCGAGCTCAGAGAGTTCATTCCCCTCTAGTTTGCCTTCCAAATTGCCATCGTAAACCACACCTTCTCTCGATTCAATCACACACAAAAAGCATACTTAAGCGATATTCTGGTGGTGAGACACATTCATTTTTCGTGAGGACATCGACAAGACAACATCGTTGCCTAACGTGCTGGAGGAGGTGGACGGCGAAGGATCGACACATACACGCGCAGAACTCTTTCCGTTAGGATGCCATTCAGCATCGAGAAAGTTCCGGAAAGATCTAATCATTGCTGGAAAATAATCTGCCAGTTCCTTTGGGAATTTTCAAAATATATTCATGTGAAGGAGTTTAATTGAATGTTTTCTATCCATGTTACACTGTGACCAAATATGTTTCAACCAAGTGCTATTAACAGGTGGTTATCGAGTTGGCATTAACCACTGGTGGGCTTCCAGTATCGAGGAAAATGTGGAAATAACTAATCGTTACTGAAAATAATCTGCCAGTTCCTCTGGGAATTTTCAAAATATATTCATGTGAAAGAGTTTAATTGAATGTTTTCTATCCATGTTACACTGTGACCAAATATGTTTCAATCAAGTGCTATTAACAGGTGGTTATCGAGTTGGCATTAACCACTGGTGGGCTTCCAGTATCGAGGAAAATGTGGAAATAACTAATCGTTACTGAAAATAATCTGCCAGTTCCTCTGGGAATTTTCAAAATATATTCATGTGAAAGAGTTTAATTGAATGTTTTCTATCCATGTAACACTGTGACCAAATACATTTGGTTTTGTGGTTTTTCAATCAATCGCAATTAACAGGATAGCTTCAGAAGATTATTCTTCCCCATCAGTAGGATATTTCCGTATCCAATATTGTATGCGCCCGCAATCGATTATTGCTCAGTCGCCGAAAGTTCCGAGCCCAGAGAGTTCATTCTCCTCTAGTTTGCCTTCCAAATTGCCATCGTAAACCACACCTTCTCTCGATTCAATCACACACAAAAAGCATACTTAAGCGATATTCTGGTGGTGAGACACATTCATTTTTCGTGAGGACATCGACAAGACAACATCGTTGCCTAACGTGCTGGAGGAGGTGGACGGCGAAGGATCTACACATACACGCGCAGAACTCTTTCCGTTAGGATGCCATTCAGCATCGAGAAAGTTCCGGAAAGATCTAATCATTGCTGGAAAATAATCTGCCAGTTCCTTTGGGAATTTTCAAAATATATTCATGTGAAAGAGTTTAATTGAATGTTTTCTATCCATGTTACACTGTGACCAAATATGTTTCAACCAAGTGCTATTAACAGGTGGTTATCGAGTTGGCATTAACCACTGGTGGGCTTCCAGTATCGAGGAAAATGTGGAAATAACTAATCGTTACTGAAAATAATCTGCCAGTTCCTCTGGGAATTTTCAAAATATATTCATGTGAAAGAGTTTAATTGAATGTTTTCTATCCATGTAACACTGTGACCAAATACATTTGGTTTTGTGGTTTTTCAATCAATCGCAATTAACAGGATAGCTTCAGAAGATTATTCTTCCCCATCAGTAGGATATTTCCGTATCCAATATTGTATGCGCCCGCAATCGATTATTGCTCAGTCGCCGAAAGTTCCGAGCCCAGAGAGTTCATTCTCCTCTAGTTTGCCTTCCAAATTGCCATCGTAAACCACACCTTCTCTCGATTCAATCACACACAAAAAGCATACTTAAGCGATATTCTGGTGGTGAGACACATTCATTTTTCGTGAGGACATCGACAAGACAACATCGTTGCCTAACGTGCTGGAGGAGGTGGACGGCGAAGGATCGACACATACACGCGCAGAACTCTTTCCGTTAGGATGCCATTCAGCATCGAGAAAGTTCCGGAAAGATCTAATCATTGCTGGAAAATAATCTGCCAGTTCCTTTCGGAATTTTCAAAATATATTCATGTGAAAGAGTTTAATTTAATGTTTTCTATCCATGTAACACTGTGACCAAATACATTTGGTTTTGTGGTTTTTCAATCAATCGCAATTAACAGGATAGCTTCAGAAGATTATTCTTCCCCATCAGTAGGATATTTCCGTATCCAATATTGTATGCGCCCGCAATCGATTATTGCTCAGTCGCCGAAAGTTCCGAGCTCAGAGAGTTCATTCCCCTCTAGTTTGCCTTCCAAATTGCCATCGTAAACCACACCTTCTCTCGATTCAATCACACACAAAAAGCATACTTAAGCGATATTCTGGTGGTGAGACACATTCATTTTTCGTGAGGACATCGACAAGACAACATCGTTGCCTAACGTGCTGGAGGAGGTGGACGGCGAAGGATCGACACATACACGCGCAGAACTCTTTCCGTTAGGATGCTATTCAGCATCGAGAAAGTTCCGGAAAGATCTAATCATTGCTGGAAAATAATCTGCCAGTTCCTTTGGGAATTTTCAAAATATATTCATGTGAAAGAGTTTAATTGAATGTTTTCTATCCATGTAACACTGTGACCAAATACATTTGGTTTTGGGGTTTTTCAATCAATCGCAATCAACAGGATAGCTTCTGAAGATTATTCTTCCCCATCAGTAGGATATTTCCGTATCCAATATTGGATGCATAAAACCTTGTGCCTCCAACGTAACGCTCTCGTTTTCGAAGTTCTCCAAATATTCATTCATTCAGAATGAATTTAGATTCAACTTCATACAAATGATCTCTAAATCAACGATAGTCCTACGTCTCCCTTGCGGTTATACCATAGATATAACCCACTTCCTGTTTTTCTTTTTCCTTTCCAATCGTGGTTCATTCTATTTCGCTGCTGCTCTGGTTGCCCGTTTTGGTCGGTTCGATTTGAGGAGCACAAAATGGACCAATCAAAAATGGGCACATAGTGCATTTTGGCAATGCTTGATATTTCACAATTATTCAATTATTTATCTCAAGAAAAATGAAATGTTATTCGTTATGATAGATGCGTAGATACATTTCCTATCAATTGATGCAAAAACCTTTGCGATCTATTGAGAAATGCTCGAGTTATAAGCGTTCCAAATCTTGCATTTTTTCCTACTTGTTCAGTGCCTAGATTTCCATTTCACCCCCTATATCTTCCGGTTAGACGTAGTTCTACGTCAAAAAAGAAAAACATGTACAAATTTACATGCATTCGATCGATGTTCTCATAATAATTTTCGGATTTTTTCTTTACCTATCACTACATGAACAAAGCAGGGTGTAATCGAGATGGAAAATGAAAGGTGGAAAGATTTTTAGATCTGTGACGTCACAGATTTTGTTTAATTATGTTACCTTTCTTATAATAGTCCACTACATAGGAAAAGTGTTGTTATTGAAAGTAAAAATAAGCAAATGAAATGAACGAACTAGTTTTTTTTCTTAAATCAATGCTAGCGTTCAAAATCATAAGGGCCCTAGTAACAAGTTTTTTTTCATGTAAAACACACTTAAAAAATAAATTTAGTTGACTCCATATGACCTAGATTGAGACGAAAAGTTTTTCGCTTGTGTCTTAGTTTTAGACGAATGATTTGTTCAGCATCCTAATTGTGAAAAAAGTAATTACGATTGCTGACAAGCGATAAACTTCCATGAAGTTGCTCTAAAATCCAAACACAGTAGACATTAGAATACTATTACTGATATGAGAAGAAATCAAAGAAAAAATTAAACATTTTAGTTCGTGACATGTTATGGTTTTTTATAATGTGAAAAATATTTTTTTGGAAATATGTAATAAGTTTCTGTATATTCTCTTTCAACGTTATTCGTTGAAACATTCAATGTTGTACACTCAAACTGGCTAGTATGCCTGGTATGTGAACTTCGTATCTTCGTGACTACTTATACAATCAAAGTTTAACACAACCAAAACTCGTGAATCTTCCCACCTTCTATTCTTCATTTCGGGGTGTAATATACATGTTATTTTATTGACTTAAGCCGGGTTCAGACGGTGCGAGTAAACATACGAGTCGGTCTAGTCAGTTACTGCAGTGCAGCTACTCACACCGTGTGAACACATCATGCCAGCTAGTGTCATGTGTGATTCGGTGTGCGAGCTACTTCAAAGTTTTTTGAATTTACTCGCACTCGCATCCCTCAAAACGTCAAAAACAGATTTTAGCGCTCGAATCAGGGATGCCAAATCTTGACATTGTCTTTACATTTCTCTATTTTTAAGATATTTGAAAATATGCGAAGATATTTATAGACTTGAAAATTATTGGAAGAACAAATTAAACCCTCATAGTTTCTAAACGGAATCGTTATTATTTAGTTTTGCACGCTGACGGGGCACGTTTTTTAAAAATAGTTTTCTTGGGGATCTAAATATAAAATCATTATCGGGCACGATTTTAATTCAAAATTCACTCAAAACTTGCAAAAAAGTATTGTTCTAAGAAACAGAATACATATTCGATTTAGAAAAAGTAGATTTTCATTCATTATTTTAGTTTTTGAGGCGTATTAATTGCTCCTGCAAATCTACTAACATTTTTATTTCACAAATTGGTACACGAAGCTGCTGTCAAGGCGAAATAAATCAAATTTTGAAAAATCTTTTAGACTGCCATTTGGAGCACCACATACTTTCGGAATTATTTTAGCTATGGATGCTTTCGAGATTTTAAAAAATTTCGACAATAATCTGAACGATATTCCAGAAGAAAGGCACATCATTTCTAGTTTCACTCTTGTAGGTTTAGCATCCTTCATGAGTGTATCTTGGCGTTATATTTGTGGAGCAATTAAATCCAACAGTTTTCTCACTTTTTCAGGTGTTATTCTCAACACTGCTCTGTACTCTCGGAGATCATCATTGTAGAGTTACTTCAATATTGTATTTGTTGCTTCTTTTCTTTGCATCCAATTTCTGGCCCGAATCCTTTTTTCTTTCTGCTTTTTTCGGATAGTACCTTCAGTATAAAATAAATTCAGCACAAAGTATTTTTAAACACGGCCAGCGTGTGTTTCGCTATAAAATTGTGTAATGATAAATTCAACTGAAAACCTAAGATGAAAACTGCCAATAAAGAAGCCGATTTCGGATCAATCATCTGACAAATTCGGACCTGATTGCTGTTTCTGACTATTTGATGGACATTTGAAAAATCGCCTGGCATCTCTGGTAAACCCGTGTCGTGGTATCTGGTTTCTTGTCAGCAGCTCACATTGTGTGAACGGACAAGGCGAGTCAACCATTTGTCAAGCGAGTTCACCGGGTCAGTAGCTGCTCATTGTGAAGTCAGCTACTAGCAACGTATAAATGGGCCTTTAAGGTGAAGGTGGAAGCCAAGACTATGGTACTAGGTGAGGCCGTTTCGTCACTAAGTTGGTTAGGGGAGCGGTATATGAAAACAGTACGGAAGAAAGCAGAAGGGGAATTATTTGTTTGTAGTGTGAAAGGGACAGACTGATCGCGAGCCTTTGTGGTAAAACCACGTGTAAAAATGGGGTAATAGTGTTTGTGAGAAACGAGCAAAGCACACGTAAATAGATCAGTTCACTTATCAGACTGTGTTGCGTTTCATTGACACGAGTCTTTGAATACATATGAAAAAAATAATTCAATTGGCGATTTAACGTACAAATCTACACCTAGGCGGCGCCGCGGTGAAAGTGATGATGGTTTTAAATTTTGCCATGTGAGCTAATGGAAGGTTTGTAGTTCTTTCTATAAATTACAATGTTATAATCATAAAATATTATTTGATTGCGATGAGTTTTTAAGAAATTTAATTCTGCGCATTTTTATATATAACATGTTATTTTCTTATCTCTCTCAGTAGTGAAAATTATATAAATATTGACAATGGTTGAATCAAAGACGGAAATTCGGGAGCACCATCAAAAACAAGTAGAAAAATGCTTTGTTCTTGCATATGAGAACAACCTTGGACAGTCCGGAAGTAAAACATACGTGATTTGTTTTTCAATTTTAGGTTACCTTATCATCATTTTCTTAGTTCAAAAATAGAATCCAGATGTCTCACCGATCGTTTACGTTTTGCTTTAGATCGCCAATACTAAAGTTAAATATATGAACGATATGTTCCGATGAACAATTGCAAATACAAATATATATAGAAGGTGCATTTGCATATGAAATAAAATTCTGATTATACGAGAGCGTAACATGAGCAAATTTATAACACCTGCGAATTGGGGCACTTTTGATATTAACAAGTTCTTCCGCATAGTAACTCGATGTTAATAATTCCTTAATATTTTCCTTCGTTGATCGTATTGTTCCACATATTCACATTGGAGAGCTTCTGTTCGTTGGCCGAGGAATTTTGATTGAATGTAATACTTTTCCGTTTACTGTTTTTGAAAGCATAGGCAGCCGTGGCAGTGTTCCGAGCTCTGCAATACAATTCGCTTAACCAATGTTAAAGTTGTTAAAACTTACATTATAGATCCATTGAACGTAAAAATAATAATTGTATTGATTTTTTTTATCCTATTTATTTATTTAAGGCTCATTAGCATTTTAGCTGTAACAGAGCCGAATTTTAATCGTGTACATGTCACATGGTTATCATATCTATAATTAGCACATTACACAGTTGCCGTTCGCCAGTATTCCTTCTATACGATTACACATGGTACATTCACACAGTAGCCATTTTAGGCGTAAGAGTATTCTTTCTGTTCTTCCATTATCCAGTTGGACCACCGGACAGCGGAGACAGTTGATTGATCATTGTTGAGTTATTTATAGAACAGCAGCCCGATGTGTCTTGCAGAGCAGAGCAGTTGTATGGATGAATCGATCTTATTTCGATCAATCTCCATCGCTGATGATTGTTGCGTGGACGTAGCTATTCTGTAACAACACAAAGATGGTCAATGAGGGTTCTGAGTTTTGAACTCACGATCGATCGCTTACTAAGCGAACGCGCAACCAATGTGGCTACGGAGACCCCCTAATTGTATTGATATCAACACAATTTTATTCTATTGCTTTTCATGACATGAAACGCTATGACTTAGGAATAACATTTTATTGAGTGGTTTTTATTGCTGTTTCGATGATGTTGTCTGGCATCAGTGTCGAAAAAATAACGATGCTTTCACCAATACAAACAAAACCATTGCCGAAGATTGAAAAATGAAAAGTTAACTTTCAGAGCACTAGCTCGAATTTTACGACGTTTTTCGCTATATATTGCCACGGCAGATGGAAATTCAATATTTGGTGAGGGATCGATTAGATTTTGGTTAGTATTACTTGGTGGGAAGTGTGTGTAAACGATCATTTTCTTCACACTGTTTCGTAAAATTATTGATTTTCGGGCGAGGGGTAAGGAAGGGAGCTGAAAGAAATGAGCACCATTGTGGCAGCCTATAGGTGGACCACAATGTCAAAATTGCTGTTCGGCCATTGCTCGTGAAAATAAAACAAATTTATTTAGAAAAAAAAAATCGTATCTTTTGGTGACAAATGCATTCGTTGGCAATATAGCTGCTCGCGCTTTACAGTCGAATCATAACAGTGCAGAAGGATGTTTTTGGTATATCTTTTCGCTTCTAGCTGCGCAATCAATGCCTTTCTTTCCAAGCAAAATGTACTTCTGTTTGGCACCCATCGGCGGGGAAAAGAGTACTATCAACTTACGGCGATGGTGACAAGAAATAACGCTGATTGCGGCTCCACTGATTTCGCTCAGGGAGGAGGAGAATGCTGTGCATATACCGGGAAGCAGATTATCAGATCCAGAAGATCCGGAAAGGGCCGTAACAAATAATTGGCTAGAGCAAAAGGAGGTTGTGCACTATTTTTCACGAATATATATTGCCTATTTTTTCCTTCAGTTATTTTCATCAACGAGTTGATATGAAACCATAACCACACACCCAAACAAAAAGTAAATAATTCTGAAAATTACGTCTCGCTATTCGTCTCACGTCATGTCCTGAAAGTATTAAGAGTGAAAAACCTATCGTTCATCATCTTGGTGGCAGCCATTTGTGGCTAGCTTCCACCTTCACCTTAATCGATAGCATTTTGTAATCAAAGTACGTAGAATAGAAGGTAAGGGAAATTTCTGTGTATTCGCGATGACAGTGCGGTAATGTCGAAGTTTGGTAGCGACTTTCAATTAAGGGCATAATTTGGGTCCCAAACTCGTCAGTGTTATCTCCATCAGACACGGTTATCTGTTATTTCTAGAAGACACGAAGACAGTTTTCAAATGTTAAAATTTTCACATCATGTTATTTAATTACTCGAAACACGTATTTATGACTTTTATTCAACCATGTGGCTATACATTTCCGACATTGTTACTTAAACTTTTCATTATAATATAAAGTTGTCTTCAAAAACAATTTTGAAGTATAAGATTTTTTCACCACCAGCAAAAAAGTGTTTTTCATTTAAATGGAATACTAATTTGATACGGAAAAGTCAATTTTCATTCATAATTTCAATTTTGAAAACGTGTTCATTTCGCCTGAAAACCAGTTATTCCTTAATGCTCCCCAAAACTAGTAAACGAATCTCTCACGGAGAGCGCATGTGTTACACACATAAAAAAGTTTGTAATAAAAAATCCCCAATTTGTTCGAAGTTCTGAAGTTTTTATTTCAATATTGCTTGATTTTAAATGTTTTAAAAATCATAAAAAGTGACAAAATCGCAAGTCGAGCCGACGATAAGCACGATAGTGTACCGCATTTTCACTGCAGGTATGGTTTTACGTGATGTTTTCTCTATTTTATACGAAACAGATTTTGTTTACATCAGCAAAATGTGGAAGTCCCAAGTCCCGCGATGCCAATTCCAATTTTTTACTTTCACTTTACTACACTTCTTGTGAAAGTACAAAATATAAATTTGCAACCCCGTTCGGAAGATGACCCGGGATGGTGGAAAAGTTTTTCTCGTTTTCCAAAAACGCCAATTTGGTCCCTTAAACTGGCCTCACTACGTCTGAACATTCCAAACCGAAACCAATTGGCGATCTATCGTACAAATCTACACCTAGGCGGCGCTGTGGTGAAAGTGATGATGGTTTTAGATTTTGCCATGTGAGCTTATGGAAGGTTTGTAGTTCTTTCCATAAATTACAATGTTATAATCATAAAAGATTATTTGATTGCAATGAGTTTGTAAGAAATTTAATTCTGCGCAATTTTATATATAACATGTTATTTATTTACCTCTTTCAGTAGTGAAAACTATAAAAATGTTGACAATGGTTGAATTAAAGAAGGAAATTCGAGAGCACAATCAAACACAAGTAGAAAAATGTACGATTCCTGCATGTGAGAACTACCTTGGAAAGCCCGGAAGTAAAACATACGTGATTTGTTTTTGAGTTTTAAGCGGCCCATACATCTACAATATTATTGCACAACACAGTAGATTGTGGAATAATATTGAGCGTGTGTTTCTGATATTGCTATTTTGTCCAATATATTGTACGATATCAAAAAATTTAGTTATTTATTGTGCAACGCTTAAAATATTGCATGATTTATGGGTGACGTTGTGCAATATAGTGTCAGTTAATGTCAAAGTTTATGTTTACATGTACATGTTCTCGAGTGTTAAATTAGTGTTCTCTTAAAAAAATTACAGGCCGTTTTCGAGGACGTGTGTATCGCGATGGCCATCAAAAACGCCGAAATGTATTTTATTCTTAAGTTTATCGAGGTTTATCGTTCACTCCCAACATTATGGGATATCAAGTGTCAGCTTCTAACAAGTACTTGCGATGAAATATTGAACGTCAGTAGCCAACCTTGCGCAATATTTAGCACAAACTTCAATATCATCTCCAAACGATTCAATTCAATTGCACAAATACGACTGTGGCGCCATAATATTGTACGTCTGTGGACAACCTTCAATAATAGTGTCAATAAATTGGTACAATAGTATTGTGCGTGTATGGGGCGCTTTAGGTTACATTACCATCATTTTCTTAGTTCAAAAACAAAATCCAGATGTCTCACTGATCGTTTACGTTTTGCGTTAGATCGCCAATGAAATCGTCGCGATTACTCTTGATGGACGCTTTAATAGAGGGAAAGAAAGCAGCAGTGTTGGACTTCATCATATTACCTGTTGCGAGCGAACCCCGTTGGGTCGATGAGGCAGGCGAAATGTCAAAGCTAGGTGGCAGTGACATAACTGACAGTGCGAACCGAATTAAAATAGACAAACAATCAGACAACAAAACACAAGCTAAAGAACACAATAGGCGGACGTGAACAATTAGATTGGAAAGTGAAATTTATAAAACTTACTATTGAACACACGAATTACACAAATTAAAAGTTAAGGTACAGAAATCTTGACGAATTGTGAACTGCACGGGGAACACGCGGAGCCGAATACCGCCACGTCCATTACGTAAGTGTCAACAGGTTGCGTAGGATCGTCTCTCCAGAGAAATCTTTGTGAGTCTCGATCAGCACCACGAATCAAAACCTGGTGAAACATCTCTTTGATGTCACCACTAATCGCCACCTTCCGTTGGCGGAAACGACTGAGAATACCAGGAAGAGATGTGAGGAGATCTGGTACTTTGAGGATCATACTGTTGAAAAACACCTTCTCCGATTTCGCCGCCGCATCCCAGACGATACGGACTTTCGCTGGTTTCTTTGGGTTCTCCACAAAACCCAGGGGAAGGTACCAAACTCGACGAGGATCAGCGGACCACAATTCTTCCTCCGTGATGATATGGGCATAGCCCTTGAGTTGATAGTCCTTCAGTTGTTGTCGCATGTTTTCGTAGACTTTGGTTTACCCGTCAGTTGCCGTTCTAAAAACAAGAGACGTCGTGTCGCCATAGGTAAACTGTCAGGAAACTCGATATAATCGGAGCGTCACAAAAGTCCTGTCTCGGAACGCCCCGTAGATGTTCTGTGGGTTATTGCTTCCAGTATCGTACGAGCTCGGTAAATGCCAGCAGATTCAAGTAAAGGTGTAGCACGGACACCTGCGCTTTCCACATCAAAAAAGTTTTGTACCAGCGCGGGTCACACTACTCGTCCACTGCATACACAACGGTTGCAGCTCGTCATTGGCGTTCAGTTTCTTCGCCAAGTCTTTATCCACCAGAGTGAGTTCTGATCCGTCATCCAAGAACGCGTACGTGCTCACTTGAACATTTTTGCCATGAAGTGTAACGGGAATCAAACGAAACAACGTGGAACCATTTTCATAACAATGAAGGGATACCCATGGGGGTTGATTTTTTATCTTGTTTGATTTCACAGTTCGATTTCACCGAATGGAGCAGCCTGTGGTGTCGGTACTCACATCCGTCTATTCCGCACACAGTACTTTTGCAAGGCCGCTTTCCGTGAGACGTAAGACATCGACGGCATAAACTATTTTGCTGGACCAATTTCCAACGAGTGTCGACATCTAGTTTTCGTAACTCGAAACAATCCTTCGTTTTGTGCCCAGCTTTCTTGCGGATAGGACACGGTTTAGGGCTGAACTGTCCATCTGCAGAGGTGGAAGAATCATCCACAACCGAATGACAGGTTTTCATTGGTACTACGCGATGAGTTACGGGGCCTACCCGAAGAAAAGACAGTTCCAACGAAACGTCAGATCCTCCGAGTGGTTATGAGCGTGTTCGACCCTCTGGGGTTGATAACGATGCTAGTGATCCACGGGAAAATAATCATCCAAGAAGTCTGGAAAAGTGGTACTGGATGGGACGACGCCATTTCTGCAACCAACTACGTTCGATGGCATCGGTGGACGACAGCTTTGTCTCATCTAAAAGAAATAACTATCCCGCGTTGCTACTTCCCGGGATATTGTCCTAATAGTTTGGACACCATGGAACTTCATATCTTTGTGAACGCCAGCGAGGAGGCTTTCGCTTGTGTTGGGTATTTCCGGGTAATTGATCGAGATCAAGTACGGTGTGCCCTAGTTACGTCGAAGAGTAAAGTTGCTCCAGTAAAAGCTCTATCGATTCCACGACTTGAGCTGCAAGCGGCAGTGATCGGAACGCGTTTAGCGAAATCGATAGCAGAAAATCACGATCTACCGATTCTTCGACGAGTGTTCTGGACGGACTCCACTACCGTCTTATCGTGGATACGCTCGGATCACCGACGTTACAAGCCTTACGTGGCATTCAGAATAAGTGAAATCCTCAGTGAATCCACCGTTGCTGAATGGAGGTGGGTTCCTACAGGGAAGAATGTCGCGGACGAAGCGACAAAATGGAAGAAGGAGGCAGTATACGACGAAGCTTCACGCTGGTTCACAGCCCCAGAGTTCCTGTACGAGGAAGAAGATCGATGGCCGCAGCAGAGACTTCAGGAAATAGAGACTTGCGAGTAACTAAGAATGGTTCATCTCCATCATGCAACTGTGGTTTCGCCTTTTATTCAATTTGAACGCTTCTCAAAATTTGAACGACTTATAAGAGCTCTGGCATATGTTTATTTGTTCGGAGACCGCAGTCGGCGAAGAAAAGATTCGAAGGAGTTAACTCGTGAGTATCTACAGCTGGCGGAGGCAAGAATCTATCAAGCGGTGCAGGAAGAATCATATCCCGACGAAGTGGTCACATTAAAGAAGAAGCAAACGCCGGATCGGAATCCAAGGATCGACAAGACCAGTATACTGTACCAGCTGTCACCGTTCTTGGATGGACTGGGTGTTATACGGATGGAGAGTCGGATGAACAATGCTTTATGTGTGCCGTACGAAACGAGGTATCCGATGATTCTGCCGAGATATCATCGTGTGACGTGTCTGATGATCGACTACTATCACCGCAGATATGGACACGGTAGCAACGAATCAGTATTGAACGAGATCCGCCAAAAATACCATGTATCTAGACACCGGGAAGCACTTCGTCAGATATCCAAGAACTGTGTCTGGTGCCGTGTTTACAAGAGTAGACCAAAAACGCCGAAAATGTATCCGCTACCGTCAGCAAGATTGTCGCCGCATGTACGGGCTTTCACTTTCGTTGGCCTCGACTATTGTGGCCCGTTCCTGATCAAGGTCAACCGATCAAGTGTTAAGCGATGGATCGCTCTTTTCTGCTGCCTAACAGTCAGAGGTGTCCATCTGGAAGTTGTACACACTCTGACAACAGAGTCGTGCAAACTGGCTATTCGCCGATTTATTTCCTGCAGAGGTTCCCCACAGGAAATATACAGCGATCAAGGAACTAATTTTGTGGGGGCAAGGAGAGAATTGGCCGAATCGCTGCGAAACGTGAACCAAGAGTTGTCAGAGACGTTCACCAACACTCGTACTAAATGGCACCTGAATCCACCAGCGGCGCCACATATGGGCGGAGCCTGGGAGCGTCTCGTCAGAACCGTCAAGGCCGCATTGGCGGCTCTGAAACTTCCGAATAAGCCGAATGAAGAGACATTCGCCACATTTGTAGCTGAAGCAGCATCAATGGTGAACTCAAGGCCGTTAACTTATGTGCCATTGGAGGACGATTGCCAGGAGTCTCTTACTCCAAATCACTTCATCCTGCTTAGTTCATCCGGAGTTGTGCAGCCTACGAAGACGCCGACGAACGAACGTGATACTTTGCGCAATAACTGGAAACAGATTCAAAGCCTGTTGGATCAATTCTGGTCTCGATGGATCCGCGAGTGCCTACCGGTGATTGCGCTGAGAGGAAAGTGGATAGAAGACGTTGAGCCAATTAAGATGGGGGATCTGGTGGTTATAGTAGAGGAGACAGTCAGGAACAGCTGGACTAGAGGGCGGGTTGAGCGAGTGTACCAAGGTAAAGATGGGCGGATCCGCAAAGCAGATGTTTTGACCAACAACGGAGTCTTCCAGAGGCCCGTTACGAAGTTGGCGGTGCTCGATCTTGCAGACCGTGGTATAGCTGGATCATAACACCAGCAATACGGGGCGGGGGATGTTGCGAGCGAACCCCGTTGGGTCGATGAGGCAGGCGAAATGTCAAAGCTAGGTGACAGTGACATAACTGACAGTGCGAACTGTTGCATATGTGGGTGGTTTCCCGAATCGTAGTAATAACACGGTTTGGATAACATATAAATCTAACGTTTATTTAATTGTATTCATTACAAATAATGATTATTAATCGAGCGATAAAATGTACGCGACTTGCGATTTCGTTATTCTGTCTCTAACTGACAGCTCGTGTACACTCAGGTTGGAAGTTAGACAAGTGCATACATAACATTTCCTCCCTCCTTTAAGGAAGAAATCTAAGCAAACTACGGAGAAAATCGAAGAGGGGGACGACGCTGTCTGTCTGAACGGCGTAGCATAGGTGATGAGTTCTCACTTGATCGCTCCGGACTGTTACTCGGTGTCAAGAACCGTGCATCTGGCGTATCCGTCCAATTGGAAGACGACTCTGACATTGAACTGGATCGTTCGTTGATTGTCGGCTGGCGTGACGTCATGATACCTCCGTAAAAATGCATCCTACGGGATTTGTCACCTGATTCGCATAACATTGGTTCGTTCGCAATTGGTATGTACCTTTCGTTATAATCTTTGTCGTGGAAATGTCGAATCTGATCAATATGACGTTTGAGATGTTTACCTTCGTAAATAATGTCGTAGTGCAAATCTCCGAAATCTCCCAATCGAGCAGCAATAATTCCCGGAATCCACTTATCCATTCGAGGATTTCCTGATAGACAATAAACTCGCTGTCCTGGGGTGAATGACCGGAACGAAGAGTTAAACGATGCTTGTTGTTTTTCAGAAACCTTTGTGCTGGCATCTAGTGGTCTAACTAGATCCAACCGTGTTCGGATGTTTCGACCTAGAAACAATTTCGCTGGTGATTCTCCGGTTTCGGCATGTGGAGCTTTTCGGTACTGTTGCAGGAACTCGTTTAAGTTGGCTTGCAAAGTGTTGGTTGTCGTTCCCATCGCCTTCAGTGCTCTTTTTATTGTCTGTACGTAGCGCTCGGCCTGCCCGTTCGTAGCTGGATGGTAAGGTGCAGAAAACTTGTGATACTTTACACCGCCTCGCTGGAGAAACGTCTTGAATTCCTCGGCAGTGAATTGTGGACCGTTGTCCGATACAAGGGTGATAGGTGCTCCGTAAGCAGCGAATAATGTGTCGAGAATGTTGATAGTAGCAGCTGCTGTTGTTGAGGTGGCGATTTTGACTTCCACCCACTTGCTATATGCATCAACGACGATTAGCAGCATCGCACCCGCCACTGGGCCTGCGTAGTCGACATGGATACGCTCCCACGGACCGTTTGGATACTCCCAATGGTGACTGCTGAATTTCGGTGGTGCTGGTGCATGTCGTGCGCATTCTGTACAGGATTTGGCTGTACGTTCGATGTCTGCATCGATTCTTGGCCAGTATACAAAGGAACGTGCTAGTCCTTTCATTTTGACGACTCCGATGTGTGCCGCATGTAGGTCATTCAGGATTGCTTCACGCAAAGTTGGTGGTATGACGACACGATGTTCGAAAAGTAAACAGTTGGCAGCTAGGGTGTATTTTACTTCCGGGGCCTTGTAGTTTGACTGCGCGAGATTTCGTCCTAATTCCAGCTCTCGATAAATCTTTCCAAGATGAGGGTCTTTTCGTGTCTCGCGTGCAATGTGTTCAGCGCGCACTGGCAGCTGCTGGATCTGGTTTAAAGCAAATTGTTCGAATTCGTCTTCGTTATTCCTTCCCTCGTGCAGAGATAATCTGTCGACATCGGTTTGTGTAGATTGACTTGGAATTCTGGAACAGTAATCAGCGTTTGTGTTCTGACTGGTTGGCTTGTAGACCACATCGAAGTTGAAGTGAGCCAGATAATCAGCGTAGTTCGCCATTCGGCTAATGCAAAGTGTGGGGAGTGACTTTTCTGGATGTAGTATCTGTGTAAGCGGCTTGTGATCCGTGATCAGCGTAAACTTACGCGCGTACAGATAGTGTAAGAATTTCTTTACATCCCATACGATAGCGAGAGCCTCCTTGTCGATTTGCGGGTATTTTTGCTCAGTGTTGGACACTGGCGTATGCTATCGGTCGCTCCGTTCCGTTGATCAGTCGGTGTGATAGAACGGCACCGAGACCAGTTTTGCTGGCATCTGTTGCTAGGATTAGCGGTAATGCTGGATCGTACTGCATCAGCACTTGCGGAGAAATTAGAACCTGTTTCAAGTCTTGATAGGCCATGTCTGCTTCGGGTGTCCATTTAAATGTATCAGCAAGCAACATATCACGTAAACGTCTGGTTCTAGAAGAAAGATTGGGGATAAATGAGCTGTAGTAGGTTGCCTTACCCAAAAACAGCTGCAGTTCCTCCGGAGTAGCCGGTCGTGGTGCATCACGAATGGCTTCGATATGCTTGTCCGATTTATGTAGACCATGACGATCTATTCGATGACCTAGGCATTCGAGTGATGGTGTAGCGAAGACACATTTCGATTTGTTGAGCTGCAGACCGTTTTGCTTCATCCTCTCAAGTGTTGCGGTGAGAGCTAGCAGAAGCTCGTCGAAGTTTCGTGCAAAAACGATAATGTCGTCGTAGAAGCTGACGACGTTATCTAATCCTTGAAGAACGGACTCCATGCGTCGTTGCCAAATAGCTGGTATATTAGCAGCTCCGTATACAGCTCTTGTGGGACGAATGAGCCCATGCGTCGTAGTGTTGAGGGTAAGTACATGGCGAAACTCATTGTCGATTGGAAGGTGCGTGTAAGCATCGGTTACGTCGAGGTGACAAAACAAAGCAGCTCCCTTCATTTTGTTGAAGATCGTTTCAATTTTCGGTATCGGATGTTCGTCAATTATCATCCTTGGGTTGACAGTCGGTTTATAGTTACCGGTGATTCGGATGTTTCCATTTTTCTTTACAACGATATGGGTCGGCGATGCCCACTCGGAATAGTCTACTTTTTCGTAGAATCCTAAAGCGAGTTTTTTGTCGATCTCCGCTGCATATCGATCACGTAGTGCGAGAGGTACGTCTCGTGCTTTCACGAAAACTGAAGATACATTAGGTTTTAGATGAATTTTCGCTGATGGTCCTATGAGCTTTCCTGGAACATCGCTGAAGATGCTACCAAAGTTATCCAGTAAAGCCGACAGATGCGTTGCTTGATCCGGAGTAAGTTCAGTGCTCGTAAGTGAATTGACGGATGTGTTTGAAGAGAAGATTCGATTCAGATTGATTTCGTCAGCGAATTGCGCGATCCATTCGCGCCCAAAGAGAGAGTCGGACTCTCCGGACACAATGTACAAATTCAGTCTGCGCGTCAGTTGATGATATGACCAGTATAACTTGAGAACTGTCTGTCTGTTGGTAGCAGAGAAAACTTCGGTTTGATTCTTTTCAGCGTCGATTCAGCAATGATTCCACACGGTGCTCCTGTATCTAGTTCCATTTGCAAGCGACCGTCGATTGCGACGTTGATCATTTTCTTTCCGGTTGAAGAGACATTGTGGATTTTACTCAGTGACTGTATCAAGTCGACTTCTGAAGCTGGATTTTCATGAGTTTGAACCTGATCAGTGGAAGAGTATTGGGACTTCGATTTTCCTGATCGGCAGACTTTGGCTATGTGGCCCTTCTTGTTACAGACGTTGCACGTGACGTCACGGAAACTACATTGACTCCGCAGATGCTGTCCACCACAGCCGTTGCAGGAACCTGATCCACCAGCATTGTTCGGGTGACTTTTGGTTCGATATCTGTCGTCTGATTTATTTTCTTGTTGTTCCCGGTGAGAGGATGTCGTGGGATGATAAGGTTGGGGTTTCTTAGCTCTCGGCTTCTCGTAGCCAAGTTTGTTAGTAGCTTCTGAATACGTCAATTGTGTGAACGTGTTGACTTCTCGTGTCGTGTTCCGGGTTGCTTCCAGCATGTGCGCGATGTCGTACGCAGCGTTGAACGTTTCCGGGTTTTTCGCGATGATTTCGTCACAGATATCTCGTGCTTCAAGTCCGTGTAGAAGTTGTTCGATCAACATCCGGTCCAGAAAATCGCCATATTCGCAGTAGGCGGCACCTTGCTTCAAACGAAGAACGAACTGTGCGACGGTTTCGTCCTTTTGCTGTATGATGTGTCTGAATTTGACGCTCTCGACGAATTTATTTTTCGCACGATCGAAGTGGTTGACCAGGGTGTTACGTAACTCGGTATAGGGAATCTCAGCAGGATCACGGGGTGTAACAAGGAATTTCAAAGTGTTATTGAGTTCAGCTCCCATGTGAACTCGTGCAAAGGGTGCAAACTGGTCTTCTGGAATGTGACTCAGCTGCAAGCCCACTCGAATCGGTTGAAGTAATCAGCGACGGACGTTCCTTCGGATGGACGGTACTCTGGCATTGTGAACGGTGGTACTTTCGGCGATGGAGCAGCAGCGTCTCCGGCCGGAACCTGTTGACCAGCATTGACCTGATCGATGGCACCCGCGATGGATGCTTTGAGGGCTTGCGCGATCATTGCGGATAGCGCCTCTGTACACACCGCTACGCACAGTCGACTAAGGCCTACCTGCATGAGTTAACCATCTTGCGACGAAATGTCAGAAAAGGCACCAGAGTGAATAAAAACAGTATAGAAAGGAGAAAATAGATAAACAAAAGGCAAACGGATGAATTGAGTTGGATAGTTTTTGAAAGTGTATTGAAATTTACAGAGAAATCGTTAGAATTTCTAAAAGGAATTTATTGGTAATATTTTAAAAATTGTATAATTAAAGAATAATGTTGACCAATCGATGTTTTGATAGCCGCTGATAGCCAAATAACTGCTGGATCCTGAGAGACCTGAAAAAAAGAAAAATATTGTAAAATTAATAAAGAAACTGTAAAATGTAAGTAGAACCTGAAAAGAAAAGAAATGAGATTAATTAAATACATAAAATTTCAGTTTCAAGCTGCGAAACAAGAAAATTGCTGCTTTGAAAATTAGTTTGTTGTGACGACCCCGAACAAACTTGAAAATTTTACAATGGCAGAATTGACCCTTTCACCCGAAGCTGCCGAAAAGACGGGTTACAATTGTGCCGCTTGTGAGCGACCGGATCACGCAGAGAAGGATATGGTGTTTTGTGACCAATGTCAAAACTGGTATCATTTTGGATGTGCCGGTGTAACGAATGCGGTAAAGGACGATTCATCGTGGATATGCGGCAAGTGCATGAAAAATGCCGCTGGTAGTTCCGTGACGTCAGAGTTGGAGCAAGAATTGAAAAGGCTCGAGGAAGAAAAAAGAGTCCAACAGCTAGCTATGGAGAAGGAAAGAGTCCTGCATAAACGGCGCCTGGAGCTGCAGCAGGAAATGTTTCTGATGCGAAAAAAACTGGAACAGGAGAAACGCGAAATGGAGTTAGCCTTCGAAAAAGAGCAGTTGGAGAAGGAAATCGCTGAGGAAGAATCGTTCCAGAAGAAAAGTGAGCAGATGAGAAAGGAGATGCACGGTAAATTGAATAAGCTTAGACAGCAACGGAGCAAGGATTTCGATAGTGGTGTGAAAGAAAAAACGGAAGAAGCTGAAGGTTGTGAAGATGATTGCTCGAGTGACAAAGAAAAGCCGAAGCAGTCGGGACTGGAGAAAACAAAGCCAGGAAAAGCAGAAACCGAAAAAAAAAGGTCGGAAAAAGGCAAACCTGGGAAAATGGATCTGGTCGAGACTGGCAACGGAGATTTTCGAGGAGCATATCAAAAATACTCCACTCCAAAAACATGTTTAGTTCCGTTGGTCACATCGCCATCATTGGAGGAAATTCCGCCTGTCGACGCGGAATCCGTAAAAGGTGATACACAGGAAAAGATCGAAAGTAAGAAGAACGACGCGGTTTCAAATGACGTGCGAGAAGCAAATGAGGACGATAGTGAATCCAGCGAATCAAATGAGGATCACGAATCGGTGACAGTACAAGCTGGTCAAAACAAGCAACAAAGATGTCGTCGAGGACCTACCAAAGCTCAGCTGTCCGCCAGGCAGTTCCTGTCGAAGAAGTTGCCGGTATTTTCCGGAAAGTTAGAGGACTGGCCGATGTTCATCTGCAGCTACGAAACATCTAGCGAGGCTTGTGGGTTTTCGAATGTCGAGAACCTGGCTCGACTACAAGAGTGCTTGAAGGGCCAAGCATTGGAAGCAGTTCGTAGTAGGCTCCTACTTCCAGACGCAGTTCCACAGATCATTGAGACTCTCCGGATGTTGTACGGTCGCCCGGAGCACCTTCTAAATATGCTATTGGTGAAGGTGAGAAAGGCTCTCCCACCGAGAGCAGATCGTTTGATAACGTTCATCAATTTCGGGATGATTGTCCAGCAGCTTGCAGATCACCTGGAAGCAACGAAGCTTACTTCTCATCTTCTGAATCCCATGCTGATTCAGGAGATTACCGAAAAGTTGCCCGCAAGTACACAACTTGAGTGGGTGCGGTATAGAAGGAGAGACCGTGTAGTCACGATTCGAACTTTAGCCAACTTTCTGTCCGAAATCGTGAAAGACGCCAGCGAGGTGACGTCATACTGTGAAGCACCTGTAGTTGTAGACCACGCCAATCGAAAGTCCAGAGGAAAGGATAAAGAGCACGAAGGTTTCCTCCATGCCCACTGTGGACAAGAAAACGCCAACAAAACTCAGGCGCCGAGGGTGAGAAAGCCATGTATGATTTGCGACCGTACTGATCACCGGGTAAGAAATTGTGTAGCCTTCCGGAACCTCTCCGTACCACATCGTTTGGAAGCGGTGCGTAAATGGAAGTTGTGCTCGATGTGTCTCAATGAGCATGGAAATGCCCGCTGTAAGCTGAATTTCCGCTGTAATGTCGGGACCTGTAGAGAGCCTCACCATCCTTTACTCCACGCGGCAGGCCCGGAATCGGGATCGAACTGCAACTTTCATTCGTTTCAACGCAAGCAATCGGTGATTTTTCGAATGATTCCGGTCACATTGCACTGGGGAAATCATACAGTGAACACAGTGGCTTTCCTGGACGAGGGGTCGTCCTACACATTGGTGGAGAAGTCGGTGGCTAGCGCTCTTAGGACGAATGGTGTAACGCAACCACTTCGTGTGACGTGGACGGCTGGAATGTCCCGATTGGAAAGGAACTCGCAGAAAGTAGAACTGTATATTTCGGCTCGAGGTTCAAGTCGCCGGTTCCACATAAAAGCAGCTCATACCGTGGATAACTTGAGGCTTCCCCAGTCGACGCTAGCCCTGACGGAAGTAGTCAAGCAGTATCCCCATCTTCAAGATCTATCCGTGGTGGATTTCCAACATACTGTTCCGCAAATTCTGATCGGACTGAAAGACGTTCACTTGTGTGCACCGTTAGAATCACGAATCGGGAAAGCGGAAGAGCCAATCGCTGTGCGGTCCAAGCTTGGTTGGACCATATTCGGACCTGTAAGCGGTGGTGTTGAGTCGAGCATCGTTGGTCATCATGCGTGCAGCAGTGTTTCGAACGAGGACCTCCACGATCTGTTGAAGAGCCACTACACGCTAGAAGAGTCTGGCATTTCGGTTGCGCTGCTACCGGAAAGCGAAGAGGATAGGAGAGCGAAAGATATCCTGACGCAAACGACGGTAAGAGTAGGTGATCGTTTTGAGACGGGGTTATTATGGAGATATGATAGTCCGTGCTTCCCCGACAGCTATCCTATGGCTGTGAAAAGGCTCAAGAGTTTAGAGAGACGTTTATTGAAGGACAATGAACTGTACGATAAAGTACGGTGCATGGTCTCGGAGTACCTAACCAAGGGCTATGCGCACAAAGCTTCAGAGTTGGAGCTAGCAGACACCAACCAGAGTAAGGTGTGGTATTTGCCATTGAACGTGGTTATTAATCCGAAGAAACCGGGTAAAGTCCGCCTTGTTTGGGACGCAGCTGCGGCTGTAGCTGGGGTGTCCCTGAATTCAAAACTCTTGAAGGGTCCCGATATGCTGACTGCTCTCCCAGCAGTTATTTGCAAGTTTCGAGAGAAAAAAGTGGGTTTTGGTGCAGACATCAAAGAGATGTATCATCAGTTGAAAATTCGAAAAGAAGATAAGCAAGCGCAGAGGTTCCTGTTCTGAGAGAATCCAGCCAGCGCTCCGGAGGTATTTATTATGGACGTTGCTACCTTTGGGGCGACCAGTTCACCTTGCTCCGCCCAGTTTGTGAAGAACATGAATGCAAAGGAGTTCGCAGGGCGGTTTCCAGAGGCAGCGAGAGCGATTCTAGAGAACCATTACGTCGATGATTATTTCGATAGCACGGAGACAGTCGAGGAAGCAGTGAAGCTGGCGAAGGAGGTAACGTTTGTTCATTCAAAGGGCGGCTTCGAGCTTCGAAATTGGGTCTCTAGTTCAGAGGTGTTCCTGCGAGAAATGGGGGAGACAAAAGAAAATCAATGTGTTCATTTTAATCAAGACAAGGAAACAGGGCAAGAAAGGGTCTTGGGAATAGTGTGGAATTCAGTAAGCGACGAGTTTACGTTCTCAGCAAGGTTACGTGAAGATTTGCTGCCGTACCTGATAGGAGAGAGGCGGCCCACGAAAAGGGGGGTCATGAGCTGCATCATGAGCTTGTTCGATCCCATTGGGTTTTTGGCTTCCTTCACTATTTATGGAAAAATGCTTATTCAAGATCTTTGGCGCAGTGGATGTGCCTGGGACCAGCAGATCAACGACGAGTGTAGCGAGAAATGGAATCGTTGGGTCGGTCGGCTTCCAGAAATCGAAAGAGTGCGGATCCCTCGTTATCACTTCACGGGAGGATTATCTGTGGACTACAGTACGTTGCAACTACACGTTCTTGTCGATGCTAGTGAGAATGCATATGGTGCTGTTGCATATTTCCGTGTCATGACTGCTTCTGGTCCTATTTGTTCGCTTGTGATGGCACGTTCCAAGGTTGCACCTTTGAAGCAGCTGTCAATTCCGCGCCTGGAACTACAGGCCGCGGTACTAGGTTCTAGATTGCTAAATTCCATCATCGATAACCATTCCGTAGAGGTGAAACAGCGGTTTATTTGGACAGATTCGAGGACAGTACTTTCTTGGATCCACTCGGATCAGCGACGCTACAAGCAATTCGTTGCTTTCCGAATTGGTGAAATCCTTAGTCTCACGAAGCTCGATGAATGGCGGTGGGTTTCCACTAGAAACAACATCGCTGACGACCTAACCAAATGGGATCGAGGACACAATCTAAATTCGAACGGTCCTTGGTTTCGGGGTCCACATTTCCTGTTCCATCAGGAAGATTCCTGGCCAGAACAGAAGCGCGTAACACCGAATGTGCCTGAAGAGATACGTGCCCACATACTGTTCCACGACATTTCACTGTCAGAACCTGTAATCGATCCGTTGCGTTTTTCAAGATGGAAGGTCTTAGTTCGAACGATAGCCTGCGTCTACCGGTTTGTTTCGAACTGCAAGCGAAAAAAGGAAGGATGGGCCATCGAAGGTGTACCAACGACCGATGCTCTCAAGAGAAAAGTAAAGGCAAAAATTGCATCTACGGTAGTTCCTTTGCAACGAGACGAATACCAAAAATCAGAAGCATATTTGTGGCGATTCGCACAAGCGGAAGCATACGGGGATGAGGTGAAAACTCTCCAGAAAAATCTTAAAGTGGGGAACGAGAAACAACGACAGCTGGAAAAATCGAGCAGTCTATACAGTCTGAGCCCATTCTTGGATGCACAGAACGTTCTTCGGATGGAAGGGAGAACCGCACAAGGTACGTTCTTACCGTTCGAACTACGTTTCCCAATTATACTCCCTAAAGGACATCCAGTTACCGTTAAACTTCTGGAACATTATCATCAGAGAGTGGCACACGGCAATCAAGAAACGGCGGTAAATGAAATACGACAAAGGTTTTGGATTCCCAATCTCCGAGCGGAACTCAAACGTATTTCAAGAGCTTGCATGCGATGCAAGGTGAGGAAATGTGAGCCAGGTCATCCGAGAATGGCTCCTCTTCCGATTTCGCGGATCTCGCCTGGATTGCAGCCGTTCAGCTACACAGGGGTGGATTATTGTGGTCCATTGACTGTCTCCGTCGGGCGCAGATCAGAGAAAAGGTGGATTTGTTTGTTCACGTGTTTGACGACGAGAGCTATTCACATTGAGGTTGCTCATAGTCTGACGACTCAATCGTGCCTGATGGCCATACGGCGATTCGTGAGCTACAGAGGAGGTCCTCTTGAATTCTTCTCAGATAATGGGACGAATTTCCATGGCGCCAGCAAAGAAATTGTTAAGCAGATGGAGATTAATTGTGAAGATGTGTTCACCGATTCGAGAACCAGATGGAATTTCAATCCGCCTTCCGCACCTCATATGGGTGGGGTGTGGGAGCGAATGGTGCGCTCCGTTAAGACGGCGTTGAAAGCGTTGGATGATGGCCGCCGAATGACGGACGAAGTACTCCTGACCGTGTTGGCAGAAGCGGTGGATTTAATCAATTCTCGGCCACTGACATACGCTGGCCTGGAACCTGATGCAAAGGAAGCGCTAACACCAAACCATTTTGTTCGCGGCGTAGGACTAATGAGTTCTGAGTCGTTTATCAGACCTACCAATGAAGCAGAGGCACTGCGGGACAGCTTCAAGCGGTCACAGTTTTTGGCTGATTGTTTGTGGAAACGATGGACTTCTGAGTATCTCCCGACGATCAATCATCGCAGCAAATGGCACTCTGAAATGCCTCCTATTGCAAAAGGTGATCTTGTGTATATTGCGGACGAGAATATCCGAAAGCATTGGGTTAGAGGGGTTGTAACCGAGGTATTCAGTGGTGCTGATGGTAGGATCAGACAGGCTTTGGTGAAAACAGCAAAGGGTGAGTTCAGGCGGCCGGTGGTGAAGCTTGCGGTGCTTGAAGTCCAGGGTCGTAAATCTACTGCGGCTGACGCTTTCGCACCAGAGTTACGGGGAGGGGCTATGTACACACCGCTACGCACAGTCGACTAAGGCCTACCTGCATGAGTTAACCATCTTGCGACGAAATGTCAGAAAAGGCACCAGAGTGAATAAAAACAGTATAGAAAGGAGAAAATAGATAAACAAAAGGCAAACGGATGAATTGAGTTGGATAGTTTTTGAAAGTGTATTGAAATTTACAGAGAAATCGTTAGAATTTCTAAAAGGAATTTATTGGTAATATTTTAAAAATTGTATAATTAAAGAATAATGTTGACCAATCGATGTTTTGATAGCCGCTGATAGCCAAATAACTGCTGGATCCTGAGAGACCTGAAAAAAAGAAAAATATTGTAAAATTAATAAAGAAACTGTAAAATGTAAGTAGAACCTGAAAAGAAAAGAAATGAGATTAATTAAATACATAAAATTTCAGTTTCAAGCTGCGAAACAAGAAAATTGCTGCTTTGAAAATTAGTTTGTTGTGACGACCCCGAACAGCCTCCATAAATTCGGGATTCATTTGAGCCATTTTTTTAGACGGAAAAATGTGCTTTCGATGCGATTATAACCTCACTTCCCGCGCGCGAGAGGTTTCTTCGACCAATCCCACTTCTGACACCAAAATTGTTGCATATGTGGGTGGTTTCCCGAATCGTAGTAATAACACGGTTTGGATAACATATAAATCTAACGTTTATTTAACTGTATTCATTACAAATAATGATTATTAATCGAGCGATAAAATGTACGCGACTTGCGATTTCGTTATTCTGTCTCTAACTGACAGCTCGTGTACACTCAGGTTGGAAGTTAGACAAGTGCATACATAACACGAACCGAATTAAAATAGACAAACAATCAGACATACAAAACACAAGCTAAAGAACACAGTAGGCAGACGTGAACAATTAGATTGGAAAGTGAAATTTATAAAACTTACTATTGAACACACGGATTACACAAATTAAAAGTTAAGGGACAGAAATGTGAGTCATAAATTAAAACTACATTGAATTATAAACAAATTAAAATTTAATGAATTATAAATTTACAGCTTGAAGCTACACACATTAAAAACGTGTTTGCTCTTGAGATTGCCCATAATCTCCCGTGGAAATTCCGTGTGTTTCAACATTACCATTTTGGGGGAACGACACTGCTTAGATATAAACTCTCCATACATTTGTTCAAAGGTTTTTTCATTATTCTTATAATACAGGTGCGATAATTTCACTGTTTTGACGTAGAACTACATCTTTCAGGAATGGGGCCAAATCAGAAAACAGGTCACGTTTTTATGAAATAATGTTAACGTTAATAACTATTTTCACTGTGAACGAATTCTCATGACTTGCATACCAATCGAATCGGAAATTCTCCAAGATTTGTATATGCTATACATTTCAATTCGCCAGTCTCTAAACGGTTTAAACTCATGAAAACTGGAAGAACTTCCTTTTTCCCATACATTTGTTCGGCCGATTTGTGTTTCAGGTGGAAATGTAAAATAAAATGATCGTTTGATAATTCACGCTTAATTTTTCAATAGGACCTATCTATTTTGATCGATTCTCTTCAGTGACTTTCTCTTTCGATAACCACGGCTTTGTAAACAAATTTTGCGCCAGTTTTGCTACATAGTTTGATAAACGAGATTTCCCTCTACACTCCCGTTTATCCAACACATCAGGGAATGCTTTTTCCGCTAAGTTATCAACGGTAGAGAATGTCGATGGAGAGAATCGATCCAAACAGATAGGTCCTATTGAAAAGTGTGGCGTGAATTCTTCCGTTCACATATTTTGGTAGTCTTAAGGCGCGTCCACATTATGCCGAATGATGCCGATCGGCCTGTACCAGGCGGCATATTCGGTTCGTTATGTAATGTGGACGCCACATCGGGTGCACGAAGCCGAAGCCCCATCGGATGCGCGAAGCGTCACGAACACACGAAGCACAATGTCGTCAACGCTAATTTACTTCGTTTTGTTTTGGTTCGACTTTCTCGAACCGGACCCTCTTGTTTCGGGTTGGGTTCGGTTTGTTTCGAGTCGGTTTTCGGCACGTCGGCAAGCCCGGGCGGTACGTCCACATTTAGCTGGCTTTACCGAGCGGCCAAGGCCGCTCGGCGTGATGTGGACGCGTCTTTAGGCATCATATCAAACGTAAAAGGACGTTCATCAAATTTATTTGTAACGAAGAACATAATCTAAAGGGTGTGTCACATCAAATTGCATCACGGAAAAAACGCTGTAGAAATTTAATTTTTAGGAATTATATCTTCAGCTTTCGCTTATAATCAGATATGTGTATAGATCACGTTGGCCATGCTTCACTGTCAATTTTTCGTAAATTTGGAAAAATGTCGTCGAACGAAAAAGAGCGTCGTGAATTAATCCTGTGCACTCATTTCGAGAATCCGGAGTTGTCACATCGGGGCATCGGTTAGATGCTGGGAATCGTCCAGTCCACGGTCAGCAGAGTACTAAAACGATACTTCGAGAACCTAACCATCGACCGGAAGGTGAAAAACGGCAAAAATGAATGCGGATGTCAGTGAAAAAGATCACAAGCGCGTAAGTTAAGTGAAAAAGATCACAAGCGCGTAGTTAACCGTAGGACGTGATCCGAGAAGTTCGGTCCGGGATGTCGCCAATAAGCTGAATTTGTCAAGTTCATTCGTCCAGCGGACCAAGCAGCGGGAGGGCCTGCGTACATACAAGGTTCAGAAGGCTCCTAACCGCGACGAAAGGCAAAACATGGTGGGGAAGACGCGAGCCTGGAAGCTGTACACCGAAATGCTGACGAAGCCGCATTGCCTGGTAATGGACGACGAAACCTACGTCAAAGCGGACTTTCGTCAGCTGCCGGGCCTGTTGTTCTTCTCCGCAGAAGACAAATTCAGCGTTCCGGAGGAGATTCGCAAGCAGAAACTATCCAAGTTTGGCAAAAAGTACATGGTGTGGCAAGCGATCTGCTCTTGCGGAAAGCGGAGCGCCCCCTTTGTGATGACCGGCACGGTAAACGGGCAGGTTTACCTTAAGGAGTGCCTACAGAAGCGCTTACTGCCACTATTGAAGCAGCACGAGGGCCCGACCATCTTCTGGCCGGATCTCGCTTCGTGCCACTATTCAAAGGACGTGTTGGAGTGGTACGAAGCCAACGGGGTCACCTTCGTGCCAAAGGAAATGAACCCGCCCAACGCGCCGGAGCTTCGCCCAATAGAGAAATATTGCGCGATTATGAAGCAGGCCCTCCGGAAGAACCCAAAAGTTATCAAATCGGAGGCGGACTTCAAGAGAAAATGGATTTCTGTTAAAAAAAAAAACAGGAAGTGGGTTATATCTATGGTATAACCGCAAGGGTGACGTAGGACTATCGTTGATTTAGAGATCATTTGTTTGAAGTTGAATCTAAATCCATCCTGAATGAATGAATAAATAAATATTTGGGTGACTTCAAAAACGAGAGTGTTACTTTGAAGACTCAAGGTTTTATGCATCCAATATTGGATACAAAAAACCTTGTTCTGAAGAATAATCTTCAGAAGCTTTCCTGTTAACTGCACTTGATTGACAAATCACAAAACCAAATGTATGTGGTCGCAGTATTATATGGATATAAAACATTAAAATAAACTCGCTTGAATGTAATTTTCAATTCCAAGGGGAACTGGCAGATTATTTTTCAGCAACGATCATTTCTTTCCAGGTTTCCTCTCGATAACCAGCAAACGAAAAGAGTTGCGCGCGTGTATGTGTGTGTGTGTGTGGCGGCTGCTTCTATGTCTTCCCGAGGAACCGTATTTCGATGCTGATACTCTCTTGGTCACCTTCTCTTCTCCTTCTGATCGATCGGCTTTTCTGCGCTCCCTCACAGTTAAAACAAACTGATTGCATTTCAGGTCAGGTCAAGCCAGGTAATGAATACCTCGATCCCTCGCCGTTCAGCTCGTTCAGTAACGATGTTGTCTTGTCGATGTCCTCAGGCGTCGTGCACAAATTACGTAACGCAAAAATCCGGATTTTGAACCTGCCCCCCCTTTCGTAACGCAATTTCCTATCTCTAATAAACAGAAAGTAACGCAACATCTAACCCCTCCCCCCTTATCGCGTTACGTAATTTGTGCACGACGCCTCACGAAAAATGAATTGGTTTCACCATCAGAATATCATTTCAGTATGCTTTTCGTGCGTGATTGAATCGAGAGAAGGTGTGGTTTACGATGGCAATTTGGAAGGCAAACTAGAGGAGAATGAACTCTCTGAGTATGAAAATTTCGGCGACTGAGCAATAATCGATTGAAAATTATATAATTTTGGCGATACGAAACATTTTCCGTTTTTCATGTTATGCATCCATTATTGGATACGAAAATATCCTACTGATGGGAAAGAATAATCTACAGAAGCTTTCCAGCTAATTACACTTGATTGAAAAATTACGAAATCAAATGTATTTGGTCGCTGTGTTCGCCATATAATTAGAAAACATTAAAATAAACTCTTTCGCATGGATGTATTCTTCAATTCCCAGGGAACTGGCAGATTGTTTTTCAGCAACGATTAGATCTTTCCGGAATTTTCTCGATGCTGTATGGCATCCAAACGAAAATTCTCGTTTCAGTTTGGCCTGCAAAAAACTTTTCTGAACTCTAATCCATCAAATTTGGAGCCCTGAAAAGGGCCGTTGATTATATGCTAAGCTAATATAGCACCCTCTCCTTGGATTCGACGGGCCAGCTGAATGTCCTTGGGCATGATGTGACGCGTTTTACGTGGATAGCACACAAATTTGTATCTTCGAATAAGCCTCCTGCAGCGTCATAACCGCGGAACTTTGGAAGCGCAAGTCGGTTTTGAAGTCCTGAGCAATTCCACGATCCAAAAGCTGCAAAGGTAGCTTGCGGATCAGCAATTCGGTCGACTTCCGATAGCGATGAATTTCACGCAAAGTTCCCGGTCGATAGCGATGTGGCTTCTTCACCTATCCTGCGGCTGGTGCGCTTATCCGAGCTGCTTTCGTGTGCCTTACCACTGAAAGCCTAACCTGCTATCTGCTTGGTCCCAAACAAACGAGTCGTCACGGTGCGAGAGTAGAGTAAGAAATGAACGAAAGCAAAGGAAGCGTCATTTTATAACCTGTTTTCGAAGCTATCATTAAGCTATTGAAACAATTTTCCGACTCAATAAATAGCAATCATATAACTCTTGGACATTTTATCTTTTGTATGAAATGATTATCACTGTTCCGTTGATCCGAAGCAGAATGAATCATGCTTAAAGAAGGAATGGATTTTTTCTTGGAATTTACTCAGCAAAAATAATGCCCTTTCCCAACACTTAAAAACGACAAACGGTAAACAGTTTCATCAAAGTGATTTCTTCGATATGGGGATATATTCACTACATCATGTCATGTATTTCATATTCTTCATTATGAAATCCATATCCATGGCACCTATCGGTAACGAATTATTATCGAAACCACGATTTTCGCTAAATGCTCCTTTCAGTTCGGCCTGGAGAAGACTTTTATGAACTCTAATCCATCAAATTTGGAGCCCTGAAAAGGGCTGTTGATTATATGCTAAGCTAATATAGCACGCTCTCCTCGGATACGATGGGCCAGCTGGATGTCCTTGGGCATGATGTGACGCGTTTTGCATGGATAGCACACAAATTGGTATCTTCGAATAAGCCTCCTGCAGCGTCATAACCGCGGAACTTTGGAAGCGCAAGTCGGTTTTGAAGTCCTGAGCAATTCCACGATCCAAAAGCTGCAAAGGTAGCTTGCGGATCAGCAATTCGGTCGACTTCCGATAGCGATGAATTTCACGCAAAGTTCCCGGTCGATAGCGATGTGGCTTCTTCACCTATCCTGCGGCTGGTGCGCTTATCCGAGCTGCTTTCGTGTGCCTTACCACTGAAAGCCTAACCTGCTATCTGCTTGGTCCCAAACAAACGAGTCGTCACGGTGCGAGAGTAGAGTAAGAAATGAACGAAAGCAAAGGAAGCGTCATTTTATAACCTGTTTTCGAAGCTATCATTAAGCTATTGAAACAATTTTCCGACTCAATAAATAGCAATCATATAACTCTTGGACATTTTATCTTTTGTATGAAATGATTATCACTGTTCCGTTGATCCGAAGCAGAATGAATCATGCTTAAAGAAGGAATGGATTTTTTCTTGGAATTTACTCAGCAAAAATAATGCCCTTTCCCAACACTTAAAAACGACAAACGGTAAACAGTTTCATCAAAGTGATTTCTTCGATATGGGGATATATTCACTACATCATGTCATGTATTTCATATTCTTCATTATGAAATCCATATCCATGGCACCTATCGGTAACGAATTATTATCGAAACCACGATTTTCGCTAAATGCTCCTTTCAGTTCGGCCTGGAGAAGACTTTTATGAACTCTAATCCATCAAATTTGGAGCCCTGAAAAGGGCTCTTGATTATATGCTAAGCTAATATAGCACGCTCTCCTCGGATACGATGGGCCAGCTGGATGTCCTTGGGCATGATGTGACGCGTTTTGCATGGATAGCACACAAATTGGTATCTTCGAATAAGCCTCCTGCAGCGTCATAACCGCGGAACTTTGGAAGCGCAAGTCGGTTTTGAAGTCCTGAGCAATTCCACGATCCAAAAGCTGCAAAGGTAGCTTGCGGATCAGCAATTCGGTCGACTTCCGATAGCGATGAATTTCACGCAAAGTTCCCGGTCGATAGCGATGTGGCTTCTTCACCTATCCTGCTACTGGTGCGCTTATCCGAGCTGCTTTCGTGTGCCTTACCACTGAAAGCCTAACCTGCTATCTGCTTGGTCCCAAACAAACGAGTCGTCACGGTGCGAGAGTAGAGTAAGAAATGAACGAAAGCAAAGGAAGCGTCATTTTATAACCTGTTTTCGAAGCTATCATTAAGCTATTGAAACAATTTTCCGACTCAATAAATAGCAATCATATAACTCTTGGACATTTTATCTTTTGTATGAAATGATTATCACTGTTCCGTTGATCCGAAGCAGAATGAATCATGCTTAAAGAAGGAATGGATTTTTTCTTGGAATTTACTCAGCAAAAATAATGCCCTTTCCCAACACTTAAAAACGACAAACGGTAAACAGTTTCATCAAAGTGATTTCTTCGATATGGGGATATATTCACTACATCATGTCATGTATTTCATATTCTTCATTATGAAATCCATATCCATGGCACCTATCGGTAACGAATTATTATCGAAACCACGATTTTCGCTAAATGCTCCTTTCAGTTCGGCCTGGAGAAGACTTTTATGAACTCTAATCCATCAAATTTGGAGCCCTGAAAAGGGCTGTTGATTATATGCTAAGCTAATATAGCACGCTCTCCTCGGATACGATGGGCCAGCTGGATGTCCTTGGGCATGATGTGACGCGTTTTGCATGGATAGCACACAAATTGGTATCTTCGAATAAGCCTCCTGCAGCGTCATAACCGCGGAACTTTGGAAGCGCAAGTCGGTTTTGAAGTCCTGAGCAATTCCACGAACCAAATGCTGCAAAGGTAGCTTGCGGATCACCAATTCGGTCGACTTCTGATAGCGACGAATTTCATGCGAAGTTCCCGGTCGATAGCGATGTGGCTCCTTCACGCTTCCTGCGGCTGGTGCGCTTATCCGAGCTGCTTTCGTGGTGCCTTACCACCGAAAGACTAACGAGCTGTTTGCTTAGTCCCGATGAAACGAGTCCTCACGGTGCGAGAGTAGAGTAAGAAATGAACGAAAGCAAGGGAAGTGTCATTTTATAAAACATAAAAGAATCGAATGTAAACCCCACCCTCTTTATTATATAAGCTTACTGTATACTCACGAATATAATAAGGGTGGGATTTAGATTCTATACTTTTATGGTTTATAAAATGACGCTTCCTTTGCTTTGGTTCATTTCTTACTCTACTCTCGCACCGTGAGGACTCGAGCTCGTTAGTCTTTCGCAGACAGCTCGTTAGTCATTCGGTGGTAAGGCACACGAAGTCAGCTCGGATAAGCGCACCAGTAGCAGGATAGGTGGAGAAGCCACATCGCTATCGACCGGAAACTTTGCGTGAAATTCATCGCTATCAGAAGTCGACCGAATTGCTGATCCGCAGCTACCTTTGCAGCATTTGGATCGTGGAATTGCTCAGGACTTCAAAACCGACTTGCGCTTCCAAAGTTCCGCGGCTATGACGCTGCAGGAGGCTTATTCGAAGATACCAATTTGTGTGCTATCCATGCTAAACGCGTCATATCATGCCCAAGGACATCCAGCTGGCCCATCGTATCCGAGGAGAGCGTGCTATATTAGCTTAGCATATAATCAACAGCCCTTTTCAGGGCTCCAAATTTGATGGATTAGAGTTCATAAAAGTCTTCTCCAGGCCGAACTGAAAGGAGCATTTAGCGAAAATCGTGGTTTCGATAATAATTCGTTACCGATAGGTGCCATGGATATGGATTTCCTTATGAAGAATATGAAATACATGACATGATGTAGTGAATATATCCGAAGAAATCACTTTGGTGAAACTGCATTATAAAATTATTTGTGTACGAATGCCGCAATCGATAGTCGACTCTAATTTGCGCTCGATAATTTCCTCGGAGGACTCGATTCCTCCTTTGAGCATTAATAATCTCTTCCTGGCAAAACGATGTGGTATGAATCACATTATTTGAATGATAGAATGAAGAAGTTTTCTGCCAATTTCCTTCAACCTCCAAATATCTTTCTCCCGTTTGTCGTTTTCGCGTTCGCTAATCCTTTCTCACAACACCCATTTCTCGTTTGAGAAATTGTTGAGTAAACATTGTTTGCCAGTGCGCGTAGAGCGGGAATTCCTAAAGATTCATTGCACCTCTAATAAATTGCCGAAAGACGTGGTCTTACGTTGATCGCACTTGATTGAAAAAATCGAAAACGAAATGTATTTGGTCGAAGCATTATATGAGTAGAAAGCAAATAATCGCTCGAAAATGACTTGATTTTCGCGATGTGAAACATTTTCCGTTTTTCATGTTATGCATCCAATATTGGATACGAAAATTTCCACTGATGGGGAAAAAAATATTCAGAAGCTTTCCTGTTAATTGCGATTGATTGAAAAATCACAAAACCAAATGTATTTGGTTGCAGTGTTATATGGATAGAAAACATTAAAATAAACTATTTCGCATGAATGTATTTTTCAATTCCCAGGGGAACTGGCAGATTATTTTTCAGCAACGATGATAGCAACGAGAATTCCGCGCGTGTATGTGTGTGTGGCGGCTGCTCCGATGTTTCAAGCGGAACCGTGGCATCACTCTCCTCCTGATGGATTCCCTTTTGGCCTTAGGTGCACAAACAGGCTCTTGGTGACACCGTTCATCAGCGTTTTCATGATAAACGAAATTAGCTTCACAACAACAGCGACAACCTGCTCCAATCGCTGTTCAATCATAACTGAGTGGGTTTACGAGCGGCGCTCGCTTATATACCGATTGGTGATTTCAATAGCCTGTTTTGAAAGCAATTTTAAGACTATTGAAACAAGTTTTTGGATGAAAAAGTAACAAGTATATGACGCGTAGACATTTTATCTTTCAAATGAAGTGTTTATCATACCATTTCGTTCAGTTGTTTAAGAGCTATTAACGCTCAAAATCTCGGTCTCCAGCGTAACGCTTTCGTTCTCGAAACTTTGGTTTTACACCCCGGTATAGAAATGAAAGACGTAGTCCTACGTCAAAAAACTACAACCTGACGTTGTACAGAACCTTATGGACGGGGTAAAGAAGAAGGTGCGAGCATACGGGCTTGGGCTCGAAGTATGAATAAAAAGAAAATGCCAAAAGTTGTTTAATAGTTTTTATTTTACTGTCTAAAATTTTCAAAAGGATTGGTCTACTGGGCGAATTTCTACAGCGTTTTTTCCGTGATGCAATTTGATGTGACACACCCTTTATTACAAAACTATCGATGCATTCTAAAATAATATTCGAATTGGTAAACAAGTGGATTGCATAATATAATTGCGAAGTTCTACGTCGAAAATATGCGGTCCTGTCCTAGATACAACCCATTCCATTTTTTTTTTCATTTTAAAATGATTAAGTAAACTGCAATTTCATCATTTCGAAACATATTTCAAGACAGTTCTTGTGTTACAATTGTAAAAAATTAAAAAATGTTCGAATCTATATGGATTTGATCGATGATTTATTACTATTTTTGCTTTTTTTTCTTTGCCTACCACTACTTGAACAAAGCAGGGAGGAGACTACTTTCTTATTATAGTACTTTGTTTTGTGATGTTGTGTTTGCTGCTGAAATATAGAGTTCTAGCATTTCTACTTTAAAATTATACAGTTTTGAACTTTGAATTCATTCGAATGGATAAAATTTAGTCTTAGCAGTGAGATGGCGATTGTTAGCAACAATTTGTAAGTTTATTGAGAAAATGTTTTGCAAACTATCTTGTATTCTAGTCTCAGATGTTATATATCTGTTAGTATACATTAAGGTGCGTTTCCAGTAGAATGAAACTGGAGGACATCGTGCGTAACTTTTGGAAAGGACCAATGTAGTAAATGTAACCATATCGAGTTTAATTGTAATCCAATAGTTATTTTCAAATTCTTATCGTACAAAATAATTTGTCCTGGCGTTCGTGATTAGGCCCACGTTGGTCAATTTAAAAAAACAGGAAGTGGGTTATATCTATGGTATAACCGCAAGGGTGACGTAGGACTATCGTTGATTTAGAGATCATTTGTTTGAAGTTGAATCTAAATCCATCCTGAATGAATGAATAAATAAATATTTGGGTGACTTCAAAAACGAGAGTGTTACTTTGAAGACTCAAGGTTTTATGCATCCAATATTGGATACAAAAAACCTTGTTCTGAAGAATAATCTTCAGAAGCTTTCCTGTTAACTGCACTTGATTGACAAATCACAAAACCAAATGTATGTGGTCGCAGTATTATATGGATATAAAACATTAAAATAAACTCGCTTGAATGTAATTTTCAATTCCAAGGGGAACTGGCAGATTATTTTTCAGCAACGATCATTTCTTTCCAGGTTTCCTCTCGATAACCAGCAAACGAAAAGAGTTGCGCGCGTGTATGTGTGTGTGTGTGTGGCGGCTGCTTCTATGTCTTCCCGAGGAACCGTATTTCGATGCTGATACTCTCTTGGTCACCTTCTCTTCTCCTTCTGATCGATCGGCTTTTCTGCGCTCCCTCACAGTTAAAACAAACTGATTGCATTTCAGGTCAGGTCAAGCCAGGTAATGAATACCTCGATCCCTCGCCGTTCAGCTCGTTCAGTAACGATGTTGTCTTGTCGATGTCCTCAGGCGTCGTGCACAAATTACGTAACGCAAAAATCCGGATTTTGAACCTCCCCCTTTCGTAACGCAATTTCCTATCTCTAATAAACAGAAAGTAACGCAACATCTAACCCCTCCCCCCTTATCGCGTTACGTAATTTGTGCACGACGCCTCACGAAAAATGAATTGGTTTCACCATCAGAATATCATTTCAGTATGCTTTTCGTGCGTGATTGAATCGAGAGAAGGTGTGGTTTACGATGGCAATTTGGAAGGCAAACTAGAGGAGAATGAACTCTCTGAGTATGAAAATTTCGGCGACTGAGCAATAATCGATTGAAAATTATATAATTTTGGCGATACGAAACATTTTCCGTTTTTCATGTTATGCATCCATTATTGGATACGAAAATATCCTACTGATGGGAAAGAATAATCTACAGAAGCTTTCCAGCTAATTACACTTGATTGAAAAATTACGAAATCAAATGTATTTGGTCGCTGTGTTCGCCATATAATTAGAAAACATTAAAATAAACTCTTTCGCATGGATGTATTCTTCAATTCCCAGGGAACTGGCAGATTGTTTTTCAGCAACGATTAGATCTTTCCGGAATTTTCTCGATGCTGTATGGCATCCAAACGAAAATTCTCGTTTCAGTTTGGCCTGCAAAAAACTTTTCTGAACTCTAATCCATCAAATTTGGAGCCCTGAAAAGGGCCGTTGATTATATGCTAAGCTAATATAGCACCCTCTCCTTGGATTCGACGGGCCAGCTGAATGTCCTTGGGCATGATGTGACGCGTTTTACGTGGATAGCACACAAATTTGTATCTTCGAATAAGCCTCCTGCAGCGTCATAACCGCGGAACTTTGGAAGCGCAAGTCGGTTTTGAAGTCCTGAGCAATTCCACGATCCAAAAGCTGCAAAGGTAGCTTGCGGATCAGCAATTCGGTCGACTTCCGATAGCGATGAATTTCACGCAAAGTTCCCGGTCGATAGCGATGTGGCTTCTTCACCTATCCTGCGGCTGGTGCGCTTATCCGAGCTGCTTTCGTGTGCCTTACCACTGAAAGCCTAACCTGCTATCTGCTTGGTCCCAAACAAACGAGTCGTCACGGTGCGAGAGTAGAGTAAGAAATGAACGAAAGCAAAGGAAGCGTCATTTTATAACCTGTTTTCGAAGCTATCATTAAGCTATTGAAACAATTTTCCGACTCAATAAATAGCAATCATATAACTCTTGGACATTTTATCTTTTGTATGAAATGATTATCACTGTTCCGTTGATCCGAAGCAGAATGAATCATGCTTAAAGAAGGAATGGATTTTTTCTTGGAATTTACTCAGCAAAAATAATGCCCTTTCCCAACACTTAAAAACGACAAACGGTAAACAGTTTCATCAAAGTGATTTCTTCGATATGGGGATATATTCACTACATCATGTCATGTATTTCATATTCTTCATTATGAAATCCATATCCATGGCACCTATCGGTAACGAATTATTATCGAAACCACGATTTTCGCTAAATGCTCCTTTCAGTTCGGCCTGGAGAAGACTTTTATGAACTCTAATCCATCAAATTTGGAGCCCTGAAAAGGGCTGTTGATTATATGCTAAGCTAATATAGCACGCTCTCCTCGGATACGATGGGCCAGCTGGATGTCCTTGGGCATGATGTGACGCGTTTTGCATGGATAGCACACAAATTGGTATCTTCGAATAAGCCTCCTGCAGCGTCATAACCGCGGAACTTTGGAAGCGCAAGTCGGTTTTGAAGTCCTGAGCAATTCCACGATCCAAAAGCTGCAAAGGTAGCTTGCGGATCAGCAATTCGGTCGACTTCCGATAGCGATGAATTTCACGCAAAGTTCCCGGTCGATAGCGATGTGGCTTCTTCACCTATCCTGCGGCTGGTGCGCTTATCCGAGCTGCTTTCGTGTGCCTTACCACTGAAAGCCTAACCTGCTATCTGCTTGGTCCCAAACAAACGAGTCGTCACGGTGCGAGAGTAGAGTAAGAAATGAACGAAAGCAAAGGAAGCGTCATTTTATAACCTGTTTTCGAAGCTATCATTAAGCTATTGAAACAATTTTCCGACTCAATAAATAGCAATCATATAACTCTTGGACATTTTATCTTTTGTATGAAATGATTATCACTGTTCCGTTGATCCGAAGCAGAATGAATCATGCTTAAAGAAGGAATGGATTTTTTCTTGGAATTTACTCAGCAAAAATAATGCCCTTTCCCAACACTTAAAAACGACAAACGGTAAACAGTTTCATCAAAGTGATTTCTTCGATATGGGGATATATTCACTACATCATGTCATGTATTTCATATTCTTCATTATGAAATCCATATCCATGGCACCTATCGGTAACGAATTATTATCGAAACCACGATTTTCGCTAAATGCTCCTTTCAGTTCGGCCTGGAGAAGACTTTTATGAACTCTAATCCATCAAATTTGGAGCCCTGAAAAGGGCTGTTGATTATATGCTAAGCTAATATAGCACGCTCTCCTCGGATACGATGGGCCAGCTGGATGTCCTTGGGCATGATGTGACGCGTTTTGCATGGATAGCACACAAATTGGTATCTTCGAATAAGCCTCCTGCAGCGTCATAACCGCGGAACTTTGGAAGCGCAAGTCGGTTTTGAAGTCCTGAGCAATTCCACGAACCAAATGCTGCAAAGGTAGCTTGCGGATCACCAATTCGGTCGACTTCTGATAGCGACGAATTTCATGCGAAGTTCCCGGTCGATAGCGATGTGGCTCCTTCACGCTTCCTGCGGCTGGTGCGCTTATCCGAGCTGCTTTCGTGGTGCCTTACCACCGAAAGACTAACGAGCTGTTTGCTTAGTCCCGATGAAACGAGTCCTCACGGTGCGAGAGTAGAGTAAGAAATGAACGAAAGCAAGGGAAGTGTCATTTTATAAAACATAAAAGAATCGAATGTAAACCCCACCCTCTTTATTATATAAGCTTACTGTATACTCACGAATATAATAAGGGTGGGATTTAGATTCTATACTTTTATGGTTTATAAAATGACGCTTCCTTTGCTTTGGTTCATTTCTTACTCTACTCTCGCACCGTGAGGACTCGAGCTCGTTAGTCTTTCGCAGACAGCTCGTTAGTCATTCGGTGGTAAGGCACACGAAGTCAGCTCGGATAAGCGCACCAGTAGCAGGATAGGTGGAGAAGCCACATCGCTATCGACCGGAAACTTTGCGTGAAATTCATCGCTATCAGAAGTCGACCGAATTGCTGATCCGCAGCTACCTTTGCAGCATTTGGATCGTGGAATTGCTCAGGACTTCAAAACCGACTTGCGCTTCCAAAGTTCCGCGGCTATGACGCTGCAGGAGGCTTATTCGAAGATACCAATTTGTGTGCTATCCATGCTAAACGCGTCATATCATGCCCAAGGACATCCAGCTGGCCCATCGTATCCGAGGAGAGCGTGCTATATTAGCTTAGCATATAATCAACAGCCCTTTTCAGGGCTCCAAATTTGATGGATTAGAGTTCATAAAAGTCTTCTCCAGGCCGAACTGAAAGGAGCATTTAGCGAAAATCGTGGTTTCGATAATAATTCGTTACCGATAGGTGCCATGGATATGGATTTCCTTATGAAGAATATGAAATACATGACATGATGTAGTGAATATATCCGAAGAAATCACTTTGGTGAAACTGCATTATAAAATTATTTGTGTACGAATGCCGCAATCGATAGTCGACTCTAATTTGCGCTCGATAATTTCCTCGGAGGACTCGATTCCTCCTTTGAGCATTAATAATCTCTTCCTGGCAAAACGATGTGGTATGAATCACATTATTTGAATGATAGAATGAAGAAGTTTTCTGCCAATTTCCTTCAACCTCCAAATATCTTTCTCCCGTTTGTCGTTTTCGCGTTCGCTAATCCTTTCTCACAACACCCATTTCTCGTTTGAGAAATTGTTGAGTAAACATTGTTTGCCAGTGCGCGTAGAGCGGGAATTCCTAAAGATTCATTGCACCTCTAATAAATTGCCGAAAGACGTGGTCTTACGTTGATCGCACTTGATTGAAAAAATCGAAAACGAAATGTATTTGGTCGAAGCATTATATGAGTAGAAAGCAAATAATCGCTCGAAAATGACTTGATTTTCGCGATGTGAAACATTTTCCGTTTTTCATGTTATGCATCCAATATTGGATACGAAAATTTCCACTGATGGGGAAAAAAATATTCAGAAGCTTTCCTGTTAATTGCGATTGATTGAAAAATCACAAAACCAAATGTATTTGGTTGCAGTGTTATATGGATAGAAAACATTAAAATAAACTATTTCGCATGAATGTATTTTTCAATTCCCAGGGGAACTGGCAGATTATTTTTCAGCAACGATGATAGCAACGAGAATTCCGCGCGTGTATGTGTGTGTGGCGGCTGCTCCGATGTTTCAAGCGGAACCGTGGCATCACTCTCCTCCTGATGGATTCCCTTTTGGCCTTAGGTGCACAAACAGGCTCTTGGTGACACCGTTCATCAGCGTTTTCATGATAAACGAAATTAGCTTCACAACAACAGCGACAACCTGCTCCAATCGCTGTTCAATCATAACTGAGTGGGTTTACGAGCGGCGCTCGCTTATATACCGATTGGTGATTTCAATAGCCTGTTTTGAAAGCAATTTTAAGACTATTGAAACAAGTTTTTGGATGAAAAAGTAACAAGTATATGACGCGTAGACATTTTATCTTTCAAATGAAGTGTTTATCATACCATTTCGTTCAGTTGTTTAAGAGCTATTAACGCTCAAAATCTCGGTCTCCAGCGTAACGCTTTCGTTCTCGAAACTTTGGTTTTACACCCCGGTATAGAAATGAAAGACGTAGTCCTACGTCAAAAAATTAGCGGGAAATGTTCTTATAAAATCATATTCAATGTAACCATGGCTTTAGAGTAATACGCTTCATTGAACCGATTCTAAATTCATTGAAGGATTCTGTTTAGTTTAATGACGGGGAATACTCTGATATGGCTTAACTGATAACTGTTGCTCATTCGATTCAAAATCTATAATCCGCACGTATATCGTGATTGTTAAATATTTTCAATGGCACTGATCACATTCTATTTTAGTAGCGACCAATGCAGTTTTTGCTCTAATATTTGCAACGGGGAATTTCGTCATGTACTGCTCCTCACTCACATTAAAAATCAGAAACAAGAAATTATCCTGCAGAAATTGGCCCGTTCCACTTCCCAGTTGAGCAGTTATCCCACGTGCGACAAATGTCACCAAGAATTTATAAGCCTCCATAGCATTCCCGAGAGCTGCTTTCATATTTTGCCCAGCGCCGAACCGACTGACATTAAGATGGAACCAGAGTTAATGATTGATGACCACGAGTTGTCGGAAAATGATAACGTTGTTGAGACAGACCAAACAGCGAATTCGGAGTCAAATGAACAGGAAGCCGAAATGCAAATCAAGGGAGAAAACGGAGAGGTATTCTTTCTAAACGAAATGGATGGGGAAGACGATTATACATCCAACATTTCGCTTGCTTCGGGCCGTCAGATAGGTACGAAAAACCATATACGGTTCCACACGGGTGCAAATATGATGTCATTTTCTAAACAATACTGATACTGATAATATATTTCAGGAGAAAACCTGCTAAAATGTGGAAACTGTGACAAAACATTTCGCTCAAAATACGGACATCAATTGCACGTTCGAACTCATACGGGTTGGTTAAAAAAGCTTTGTTTAATGAAGTATTCAGCAGAACCATTCCTTTGCAGGTGATTGTCCTTATACTTGTCCACATTGTCCAAAAGCGTTTACGAGGCCGACAACACTCCGAGAGCACCTTCGAATTCATACGGGTTGGTGAAGAATATTTTACTTTAATCTATCATGAAGCAGGGTCATTTCTCTATTGGTGAATAGTACAGCAAGTACAGCATTATGTAACGATAACAACGTAATGTATGAACTGTTTGTAACCGCGATTACTCGTTTTTTTGCGAACTTGGAAATAAGTACTCTAGATTGGCGTTGTGAAAATACTTAGCTTCATTGCGAGTATAAGTACTACGATTTTCGGTGTGATGCGTATGCATTTACCACTAAGAGATCGACTACTGTGCAGTTTGGATTTTTAAGGTTATACGAGATAACAGCTGCACAGGCAATCATTGAAGCTTCCGGCGATACAATATCTATAACAATCAATACAGGAGCCTATTTCAAAGTTTCTGATTAAAAAATTAAAGATTTTAAACGTTAATATCTCTTCAATCTCCTTCTTCTATAGGAGCATTGTACCCTTACGACCATTAGTTTGATCTATTGTAATGCTATGTATGTAGTGTCAGTTCGTTCTATCACTCAGGAAATAAGTGATAGTCGCACCAGGACTTTGCATACGAAGGTATGACTTCCTTTATGAAGTTCCTTACCTCTTTTGGTTCAGCAGACCAAATCTCGTTAAGCATAAGAATGCCCTTCCAAGAATTCGCAGTCTTCGCTGAATTAGTGTACTGCATTGAAACAGTAAATGTTCCGAAGTCTCAGCTTCGAAATTGCAAAAACGACAGTTATCATCTGACAGTTTTCCGATTTTTTTAAGGTGATACCTGCTCGGACAGTGTCCGGTGAATAGACCGGTTGATGTACTCAAATCTGCCTTATTCAAGCTGAGTAGGTTGCGTGTTATTCTGTTACAAGGTGTAATGAATAATTTGGATTGTGTTGGTGCCCTCCAGTTGGCTTCAATCATTGATATTTCCCAGGTTTTGAGCTCAGCTTTCATGCATGATGTAGATAATCCATAAAATGGTTCCGGCCCGACGAATTTTGCTGAAGATCCTTATCTTGCTAAGTGATCGGCTCTTTCATTACCTTCTATACCGCAGTGACCAGGCACCCAGTATAGGTTAACTTCGTTAGTAGCAGCTAGTTGTTTAAGGATAAAATACACTCCCAAACTAGTTTTGACTGACATGTGTGCTTTTACTGCATTAAGAGCTGCTTGGCTATCTGAGAAGATACAGATATTGGCATATTTGTATTTCCTAGTCAAACAAATATTGGAATTGACATGTCGATTCCTGGTCCAGTAATCCCAGCTCCAGCAGCTATCTCTTCAATCAATGGATGGATTTTGATACACAGAAAATTATTACAAGTGGTAACAATAAGGGATACTTTCATTGCTAAAAAGAAATAGAAAGTCTCATCATTCACTATGCAGATGGCAGAGTTGTTAGCTCTAGCTCCTAATTATAAAAAAGGGATGGTTGATACCATCCAGGTTGTGCTTTGCTGACTACCAATAGTTACACTGCTGACATGTTGTTTCCCGCTGACTTATTTTGATGATGTAAAGAGCTACGAGTTTTGTTCTGTTCTGTCGAGGAAAATTTTCGCTCTATCGACGGCGTACTCACAGTCGAGTTCAATATTCATGTCATCCACATTATCACTAAAATTAGATGAAGCTGAAATTCGATATGATGTCGATTCACTGTCTATCAATCTCTAGGCTGAACATTCTTCTCGCCGCTTTGATAGTAAGTCCATCAATCCAACAAGATATTCTTGTGTATCGGCTGTATGCGAAGCATTCGGTACTACGGTCATGTATTGCGAAAAAGCGAAAAAGTCACGATTGTTTCTGAATTACAATGGAGTTGAGCGCCGTTGTTTTGCACGAATCAACGAGAAAAGATTCACCAGACAATCTTGGACGAGTTGTTATGGATATTATTATTATATTATAGATATGGGTATTTAAAATACTTATTTTATCCTTTATCCTTTTTGAGATTGCCTTATTGAAAATATGAAAACTCATTAAATTCGCACCAACCAAATGTTACGATTCAAAAAAACAGAAATTAAAAAAAATCCCAAATTTTATATTTAGCAACTCTGGCATCTTTATATCATGGCTTCGTTTTGACGTAGGACTACGTCTTTCATTTATGTACCGGGGTGTAAGTTCAAAGTTTCGAAAGCGAGAGAGTGACGCTGGACTGCAAGGTTTTGAACTTTAATACCTCTTTACTGGCTGAATGGGGTGATATAATAATCACTTCATCAGAAAGATAAAATGTCAACGAGGTATATGATTGTCACTAATTTAAAGTGACCAGATGGTCAGAGGCCTAACGCGGGACACAACAAACAAAACGTTATGTATATACGTTTTGTGATCATAAACTATAGTTTAGCGAGTCTAAACTGATCAGTTTTGTTTCTTTCTGAGTATCAGCACTCAGTTGTGATTTTTCGGTGTTTTTGATTTTGTTTACGCCCAAAAATCACTCGCTCAATCAGAGCATTTAAGCCTGGCAAGCACGATTCAAATTCTACAATTTTCTTCAAATTACCGAATGTAATGCTCGAAAATTCCATTTCATTTTTCATCGATTTTAGTGTTAACTTATGCAATCATAAAAATGGGCTAATTTCGGATGGCGATGAAATATAATTTATAGGAACAAATTTTCTTTAAATCTTACGTTTATTAAGTCTACAACAAAAATGATTCAAGGATGTTGATTCGCAGCAGCAGCACTGTCAAGCAACTTGAAAATTTTTCCATACTGCAAGCTCCACCCCACAGCGAAGGAGTTGGACATCCTGAGGCACTTTGTGTCCGCCAGATATAGCCGATCTGGTATTTACAATATCATCTCTTCGTCGCTCCTTGAGCCGGGAGATCGAAGCAACCGGCCAAACGGTGGAGAAGAATCTGGCCTAAATGGACATTTTTATGCGGAAGCGTCAGACGAGACCGGCCGTATCTGAGCAGCAGGCAATTACCCAGAAGGAGTAGCTTGAGGTGCTGGTGAAAAACTTCTTTCCGGCGAAGGAGGGAAAAACTTCTTTTCGTACTCATAATGAAAGACGAGACTAGAATTCAACGAATGGCAGGGACCGGGTACTTAACGTTCCCCAGGTAAGCGATGACGTCGACTATATCATTCACATCAAGTTCTCGAAGAAGGTCCTTCTTTGACAGACGTGAAGGGATTGTCCAAGCCGCTCTTCTTTCGAGTCATATGGTGAATGAGGAGATATAAAATACGAAGTGCTTGCCGGAGTTGAGAAGGTGATGTGGTCTTTATGCCGAACCTGGGATCAGAACATTATGCCAAAAGATCACTGGAGGATGGATCGGCTGGAGATAAACATTGTCGCGAAGACCATCAACCTTCCCAACGTTCCCCAGCTGCGCCCGATAGAAAACTTTTGGGCGAATGGCCAAAATAGAGAGACAGACGGCCACCAAAGCCACGGAAAGGTAAAATAACACGCCTATATACATCTTTTCATCGGTTCCGGCCAATGGCACCATGGTTCAACTTCCGTAAGACCGCCCAGCGCTTCATTTACGTTACTTCATCAAACAACTCTGCCTCTTCCTGTCGAGTATACACTAGTTCTTCCGGCTTATTTAAAACGTTAAACCCTGACCGAGATAGGGGACCAAAGATGAACCTTTCGTCTGACTCACGTTAGTCCCTGCGGATCAATAGGGGACTTTCATAAAAATCATTTTCCAAATTTGGTTGCTGTCGCTTCAAGTTGATACTCTTTAAACAAAAAGCCCAATGTCGGTGCGATGAAACTAGCTCAACATATCAATCTTTGGATGCATTAGAAGCGCTCTTGAACAGTCTGCCAAATAAGTTTTTTTTGAGGTTCATCCATTTAAGAAAATCAACATGATCAAATTTTGATATTGAAATATCACAGAAACGCGGGACATTTTCGTTTCTTTTGCCAAATGCGGGACGTTTCGCGGGACGAAATCTTACGCGGGACATTTTGTTAAAATGCGGGACTGTCCCGCGTAACGCTGGACGTCTGGTCAGTTTACACTAATTGGTCCAAAAATCGTTTCAATAGCTTTAAAATTGCTTTGAAAGCAAGCTATTGAAGTCATAACAATCTAGCTCATTGATGATGATTGGTGAACACATTGCGATCCCGAACACGGACGCAAAGCTAAGCACCTGGAGAAACCGTCATAGCGAATACATGCAAACTGTGATTTCTTTTGCTCGCTTGTATTAGTGTTTGGGAAACCATAGCGGACACAGGTAAGGTGTGAGTACTTTTACTCGCATCAGTTTCTGTTCTGCTTTCGCATGGAACAGTCGTGAAAAATTGTTTGCGTGTGAATGCGTCCGGGCGAAGGAATATTCGCACCCATTTACGCATTCGACCTGGTGTTCCCGTGATGCAATCCAATAGCATCAGTTTCTGTTCTGCTTTCGCATGGAACAGTCATGAAAAATTGCCACAAAGTTATATAGACTTTATTTCGTTTTCACCGTGAAATGGCGCCCTCAGTTTCTATTCTGCGCATGGAGTGATCATGAAAAATCTCGTGTTATTCTCACGAATCACATATCGAGCATCTTCAGTTGCTTTTACAAGGCCACTCAAATTTCATCGGTTCGTTTCGGGACCACCAACAAGTTCGAGAGAGCTGAATTTTATGTTAATAACAATTCCACACTTATACTCATCCTCCCACACACTAAAAAGAAAAACTTTCAAAATATTCATTCATTCATTCATTAAGAATTGATTCAGATGCAATTTCAAATAAATGATTACCGAGCCAACGGTAGTCCTACGTCTACCTTGCGGTAATATCACAGATATAACCCATTGTTTTTGTACGACGAAGAAGAGTAAGAAGCCAGTTGTCTCATCTTGTCTTAAGGCTGATTTAGACGATGCCAGTCAGCGCTCTAGTTGAAGTATCCAGTGAATAGAGAACAGACACGCTGTTCAAGTTAGAGGCCAATTACTTGTTCGATACTGGTACAAGTAACTTGAACAGAGTGTCTGTTCTCTGTTCACTGGATACTTCAACTAGAGCGCTGACTGGCATCGTCTAAATCAGCCTTTAGCTTTATTTATCCGTCACGGGTAGGGTTGTTCTTCCTCGACCAACCGAGGGGCTTATTAAGAAGATGCGCAGCCAACTAGGATAGTGGAAATAGTAAGTCAATTGAACAAGGTAACGAATAAAAAAGGTCGATTTTACTCGTACATGCTTTACAATACAACAAGTAGCATTCCTCCATCCCATTCAATTCGAGAGTAAGCTTACATGGGATGGCTGCTGGGAATGTTGTTGCTATGCCCATTCTTGCGCCACTCAGATATCGAAGCGTGATGCATAGATAATAAAAGGATGGAAGATGCAACATTCAGTCACACTTCAGCCAGCATGATGTGTTGACGTTGAGAGTTTATTTAGTTGTTGTTGCTGTGTCCATTGTTCGCTCCGCTCAGTGAAAGCGTACTGTACAACGAAGGATGCGAGGATTAAATGGAATAAGTTGCATCGAGAGTATTAATTGTATACATTGTCCGTTCCGTGGTTTACATTTTTAGAAGCAATTACAATTCGACAGTCAGCCAGTGCGCAACCAGTCGTCGTCGGTGGCGATGGTGTTCATCATCATCAGCATCCAGATATTTCCGCCAAATGAAAAGTTTAAGTACAAAGCTCCAATATAACAACCCAAAAGAAACAAAAGGAAGTGATAAGGTGTAGTCCCATGTCTCGCCGGTTGTGTCCATGACATTACCCACTCGTCTTTTCTTGTTAACGGCTGTATCTGTTTTTGTTCGAATGCTCGAACCCGGTCGTACGAATCTATTTTCGAATGTAAACACTGTTGGTGTTGCCAGATGTGTTTCGAAAATTTAAACTTATCTAGGGAGGTTGAATTGTCAAATTTCTATAAAGAATTAATCCGCGATGACGACTGTGCGTTCGTGGTTCACTTCGAACATAATGGGTGCATCCAATGCGGTCGCTGAGTGTTGAAAACAAGGCGGAACACAGTCTTGCAGCCTGCGTAAGAAGGGCATACGCGCATGATATGGTCACCGAATAGACTGCGTAAGAGAGATACGCTTAAAGACAGTATGAAAACAAGGCGGAGCACGCCTCCCCCTTACCCAACATCACATTAGGTTACCAACCTCAACCTACCTCTCATCGCGTCATGCGTTACGTAATTTTTGCATAATGCATATAATGAATCATTCACTACGGTCATTGCAGATGAACTTCAATTGCCTTGTACACATTGTCCGAGAGCGTTTAAGAACGCTAAAGCACTCCGATCGCACATTCGAACTCATACGGGTCTGTAAATAATGTTTCACTCTAATGAACCATTTAGCTAATCCCTCCCTTTGCAGGCGAACGCCCCTATTCTTGTCCACATTGCCCGAAAGCGTTTAAGGATTCTAAGGAATTCCGAGTGCATATTCGAATTCATACGGGTGTGCAAATAATGTTTTGCTATAATGAACCATTTAGTTAAATCCTCCCTTTGCAGGTGAACGTCCCTATTCTTGTCCACATTGTCCGAAAGCGTTTAAGGGTCCTAAAGAACTCCGAGTGCACATTCGAATTCATACGGGTCTGCAAATAATGTTTTATTATAATGAACCATTTAGCTAAGTCCTCCTTTTGCAGGTGAACGTCCCTATTCTTGCCCACATTGTCTGACGACGTGTAGACAACGTACGGCGCTCCAACTTCACATTCGAACTCATACGGGTAGGTGTAGAATGTTATGACGTAGGACTACATCTTTCATTTTTGTGTCGGGGTGTAAGTTCATAGTTTCGAAAACGAGAGCGTGGCGCTTAGAGTGCAAGGTTTTGAACGTTAATATCTCTTTGCCGTCTGAACGGAGTGGTATGATAATCATTTCATTCGAAAAAAGAAAAGCCAAGAGTTATATGTTTGTTATTAATTGACCCGAAAACTTGTTTCACTTGCTTGAGAATTGCTTTTTAAGGCGGGTTATTGAAATCATACGAATCTGTATATGAACGAATGTCCGCTCGGAAAACCACTCAGTTATGATTGCGCAGTGGTTTATGTACGATTGCTGGAATCTGTGTGTTTCCCCAACGCAGATTTCGAAACCAACGAGCCTGGGTATAATACCGATTGCAAATATATGCAAAGTGCTGGTACTTTCACACCCGCATGATTTTATTCACATCGGAATGTGTGCGGTCTTCAAAAGAGGCATGAACACAATGCTTTGTTATTCAAGACTGTATTGGAAGATATCTCTTAATGTCTTCACCTCACTGAACTTCTACGTATACCTTTTGGCAAAATATAATATAAACAGTTTGCTGCGATAACGTCGATAACGTCGATCAAACAATATGCGTTCAACTTACATGCAAAATAAAAACTGGTTATCTGAAGTTCATCATATCAAGTAAATTTGTGGTTCGAGAAGTACGTACACTTAGGATATGCAATAACTTCAGAGAGAAATGTAAAATACATTGATCGTTGAGTCAGTCTTCCTTCCTTTTTTTCATGGCATCATGCCATACGTCAGACATGCAACGAAAAACGTAATCTATCACAATGCATGAATTGACCTAAAGTGGAATTTTCTCACAATTGAATTCGGAAATTGTTTCATTCAATCATTGGTTTAATCAATAATATAATCAATACACTCAAATGATTACTAAGCCAACGGTAGTCCTACGTCAATCTTGCGGTTATATATTGGGTATAACCCACCAATAGTTTTTCATCGATGAACCATTCAACGAGGTCTTCCCTTTGCAGATGATCGTCCACATTCTTGTCCACATTGTTCGAAGACCTTTAGACAAAGTTCGGCACTCGTACGTCACATTCGAATTCATACGGGTTGGTCAATAATGTTTTTTTCTATATTTAACCATTCATCAGGGTCATTCTTTTATAGGTGAACGTCCCTATTCGTGTCCACAATGTCCAAAAACGTTTAAGGATGCTACATCGCTCCAAGGGCACATACGAATGCATACGGGTAAGTGAAGAACGTTTAACAACGATGAACCATTCAACAGAGTCTTGCATTTGCAGAAGATCGTCCATATTCTTGTCCACATTGTCCAAAAACGTTTAAGCGTTCTTCGGGGCTCCAAGATCACATGCGAACTCATAGTGGTTGGTGATGAATGTTGTACAACAATGAACCATTCAACAGATTATTCCCTTTGCAGATGATCGTCCCTATCCTTGTCTACATTGTCCGAAAGCGTTCAAACATAGTAGTTCGCTCCAGAAGCACATTCGATTACACACCAAGTAGAAACGAGACTTTTAACAAGTCCTATAAACTCACCATGGGAAACCAACTGATGGTTTCCGTGTCACTGAAAGCTGCTGACAAGTAATCATTTAGAGACCACAAGACGAAGATTTTTAAGAATTTACAAAAATATGCAGAATCTACGTAGGTTTTTCATTAGAGGTGCCATATGTCAGATTATTTCACAAGTTCTTACCCCCAAAGGCCAATCGCTTCCAAAGTGCCTGGCATCATGCTCTTCATCACCTTAATGCTTTTCACACAGAAGAGATGCCCCATAATGCGTGGGTTGCTGTACCATCCACTGTGTCGTTCATGTGCTCACACTGAGCAACCGCACCCATCATGCGACTTACCAGACGAGATGGTTGGCTAGACTTATACCGCTAGCCGGGACACCTTGTTTGATCGGGATAACTTTACTCACCGGAATCGGTACCAGATCCGGGTGTGGGCCGGATTGCGATGAGGTTCTGGTGTTCTAGCACTACTGCTCGCAGAAGAGTGTGGCAGGAGCTAACAGGACAGGGAATGTTTTAGGCAGATAGAAAAAAGAGTTGATAGAATGCGATTATATAGACGCTGTGGGAAATCCGAAGAACTATTTTAGTGAAATAAATTATCCTGATTTTGACATAGGACTATGTCTTCGATTTCTATATAGGAGGGTCACTCTACGAAAAATGTAACGATTTATTAAGAGTTTTCAAACGCATATTACGCAAAATCGTCATGTCATAATATCGAGCATGTTATTTGGTTATGTAAAAATGCAGTTAATGAATTTAACTGGATGCTGATTCAGAAGATCGAAAGAGTATACTCACGCATATCAGATTATGAAAGCTTGAGTAGTCGCGATCTTAATATTATGCTCTCTAGATATGTCTTCCTAAGAAACCCGCTTCACTTCCTCGAATGCACATGTCAGTTCTCCTTTCCCTTTCCTATACATAAGCAGAACTTAGCACCCAATGAGATTAATTCACTACAGCAGCTACAAAAAATTCTCTTCTCAACAGAGCACTCATGGCCATGGAATACTCAATATACATCACCGGACTATAAAGTCATTACAAAAAATGTTTCGGACAACGTGGCGATGAAGGAGAAAATGCTATTTTTATCTATAATATATTTCTGTAGTCATAGATACTTTTAAACTCTTATACTTTTAACATAAATAGGGAAACTGTTATTTCATGAGGTCGGATCGGGCAGTCGTCGGGCGCGGACGTATTTTTTTTGTTGCTCCGCGCATACTTACGTTTCAAATTACTTGTTTACGTGAGACAGGAACAAATATGTTTTCGTTTTGCTCTCATTGTTTTAAATGGAGATTTTAAATATAGTCGTGAAAAGTGCTTAAATTCGCGAATTCGAAATTTTTTCCCAATCACTGTGTTGAAAAAGGGACTTGAGCAACGTACCGAAGAAATGTATTCGTTTGGGCGCAGTGTCTTTAAACGTGTTTGGAATGCACGAAAAAGTGTGCTCCCTGCTTTAGTGATTGTGGAGTGTATAAAGTTTTCTAACGTAAAAATGTTTATAATTTTGTGAAATGAAATACTGAACGAAGCTATTTTTATACTTCGCATGTTGTAGTTTTCTTTGCACTCTCGATTATTCGCGTGTTCGGTTTGGTTTTATTGCTTTTCCCTTTCCAACTAGTGTGGTGATTGATTCGCTTGCATTAGCCTGATAGATACATAGTGACGTATATGTGTTTGTTCTTGTCTTTCTTATATCGAGTGCGATGTATTACGGGAATGATTTGCTAGTCCCAAGCGTCATTCTGAGTGTTCTGTGTGCAATTTGGTTGGTTCAGGTCAATCACGAAGAGCAACTACGAATTTACAGTCTATCCAAGCTCAAGCTCAAGCTCAAATAGGGAAACGGTTATTTCATCAATCCGAAGCATATTAGGGAACATGTTTTGCGTTATAATTGAAAAACATGTTCAGATTTACATGCATTCGATCGATGGTCTCATAATAATTTTCTGCTTTTTGAAATAGGACTATGTCATTGATTTCAATATAGGGGGGGGGGGGGGGGGTGGTGTTAACTCTACAAAAAATGGAACGATTCATGAGGAGTTTTCAAACGCATATTACTCAAAATCGTTATTGCGATATATGTTGTGTTGTATACCATTAGACAGGAAATTAATCCAGCATTTTTTTGTTTGAAACACGAACAGAAAATATAGTAAAAAAATAAACAATTCGAAGATTAAAATGGGTATTCTTTTCGATTGCACTAACCACTCGCTTTCCTCCCACACGCAACAAGTAATCTTTTTGTTTATATTCGAGCATTAGTTCACAATGTTATTCGATGTTGTCCAATCAATTTTATCATGTAGGTCACGATTATGATAGCTTGAGTAGTCGCGATCTTGATAAATGTATGTCTTCCTTAGAAGCCCACTTCACTTCCTATAATGCACTAGCCCATTCTCCTTTCCCTTTTCTATACACAAGCAGAACTTAACACCCAATGAGATCAGATCACTACAGCAGCTACACGAACATCCCAAAAAAGGACTAATGGTCATAGGATACTTAATATACTGGCTATAAAGTTATTACAAATCCCTACAAATAATGTTCCGGACAACGTGGCAACGAAGGAGAAATGCTATTTTTATCTATAATATATTTCTGTAGTCATAGATTTATTTGACTTAGGATTATATTTATGTAGATCTTAACTATTAAAACTCTGTGTTGAAAAATGATAAATGATGACTCCTTGTTTTCTTCTGCATAATATAATAAACGGAAGAAAAGGAAATAATAAACGGAATATAATAAAAGGAAGAAGTAATAGCTTTAATCTACATTTTTGAACAGAATGTGGCTCCGGATTCTACCACGTTATCTCATCCAACCCGTTTAAGGTGAAGGTGGAAGCTAGCCACAAATGGCTGCCACAATTGCACTCATTTCTTTCATCTCCCTCCCTCACCCCTCGCCCGAAAATCAGTAATTTTGCAAAACAGTGCGAAGAAAATTATCGTTTTCGCACACTTCCCATCAAGTAATATCAAGCAAACTCTAATCGATTACTCACAAGATATTAAATTTTCATCTGCTGTCGTACTGTATAGTGAAAAACGTCGGAAAACTCGAGCTAGTACTCTGAAAGTTAAATTTTCATTTTTCAATTTACGACAATGGTTTTGTTTGTATTGGTAAAAGCACTTTAACATTGGTTAAGCAAATTGTATTGCAGAGCTCGGAACACTGCCACGGCTGCCTATGCTTTCAAAAACAGTAAACGGAAAAGTATAACATTCAATCAAAATGTCTCGACCAACGAGGAGAAGAGTTTAGGCTCTCCAACGTGAATATGTGAAATACGATCAACGAAGGAAAATATTAAGGAAATATCAACATCGAGTTACTATGCGGAAGAACTTGTTATTACCAAAAGAGCCACAATTCGCATGTGTTATGAATTTGCTCATGTTACGCTCGCGTATAATCAGAATTTTACTTCATATGCAAATACACCTTCTATATATATATTTGCAATTGTTCATCGGAACATATCGTTTATATATTTTATTTGAGTATTGAATTGTTATTTTTTTCAAATGTATTCAAAGGCTCGTGTCAATGAAGCGCCACACAGTCTGATAAATGAATTGATCTTTTTACGTGCGCTTTGCTCTGCTCTCACAAACACTATTACCCCATTTTTATACGTGGTTTTACCTATACTACTACAATGGCTAGCTTCCACCTTCATCTTAAAGGATGTAAGTTTATACAGGAAAAAGTTCTTTTTAGGGCTCTTTTCAACTTTTGAAGTAGAACTACGTCTTTCATGAAGGGTGCCAAATCAGAAAACAGGTCACATTTCTATGAAATAAAGGTAACGTTAATAACTTTTGTTGCCGCGAACGAATTTTGGCGATTTACATACTAAACGAATCGGAAATTCCCTAAGATTTGTTTATTATGCTATGTATTAGAATCCCTTGGTTTGTAAATGGTTAAAATTCATGAAAACTTTAAGCGTTTCCATTTTCCCATACATTTGTTCTGTCCATTTGTGTGCTCTCCCGAACAGAGCTGTCAATAACGAGCAACTTATCGACGACCAACGGAGGGGAAATCGTAGGATTTAAAGTCTCCGTGAACAAAGGAAAAGTAGAAGAATGAAGGGGAATACTTGCCTAGAGTATAAACAGTGGATCTCGCTGAGGCAAACTTTTATTCGGTATCGGACTGTTGAGCAATCCAGTTCACTTTGATTTCGCTGCGCTTCGATCTAAGATTGGACCCTACCAGTGGTAATCCAACTTGGATATCGTCGTTTGGTTTTTCTGTTCGTTTTTCGCGTTATACGTATCGTGTGTTTTTCTTTCCGCGTCATAAATTGGACGCTTCGCGTAGTGTGCGTAGAGTGCGAACGCATTGCCAGGGGCAATAAAATTTCTAGGCAAGCGTCGCTGTTGTTCGATGCGGTGTCACACTCGTGAAGGCTCGGTTCAGTGCGAGCGCTTTTCACTGCACCAACATCGCGTGCATCATTAGATGACGCTTGCCTCGAAATTTCATTGTCCCTGGCAATGCGTTCTTTTTTTGCAGGGCTCGAGCCTGCCTTCCTCTTCTTCTTGTTCATCACACTACGCGAAGCGTCCAATTTATGACGCGAGAAGAAAAACATACGATTCGAATAACGAATAACGAACAGAAAAAGCAAACGACGATATCCAAGTTGGATTACCACAGGTGGGGTCCAATCTTAGATCGAAGCGCAGCGAAATCAAAGTGAACTGGATACTCATCAGTCCGATGTCGGATGAAAGTTTGCCTCAGCGAGATCCACTGTTTATACTCTAGGCAAGTATTCCCCTTCATTCTTCTACTTTTCCTTTGTTCACGGAGACTTTAAATCCTACGATTTCCCCTTCGTTGGTCGTCGATAAGTTGCTCGTCATTGACAGCTCTGTTCGGGAAAGCACACAAATGGACAGAACAAATGTATGGGAAAATGGAAACGCTTAAAGTTTTCATGAATTTTAACCATTCACAAACCAGGGGATTCTAATGTATAGCATATTAAACAAATCTTAGGGAATTTCCGATTCGTTTAGTATGTAAATCGCCAAAATCCGTTCGTGGCAAAAATAGTTATTAACGTTAACTTTATTTCATAAAAACGTGACCTGTTTTCTGATTTGGCACCCTTAATGAAAGGCGTAGTTCTACGTCAAAACCATTTCAGAGATTATTCTACTCAGCAGTTGTCTCTAAAATTTCACAGCATTATAGATTGATAATAACAAGCGACTTACATAAAATAACAGCGTAGTTCTACGTCAACAATGCGGTCGTATCCAAGATGCTGAACTATAGGTGTTTCGTTCTTGACACTTTCAGGACATGACGTGAGACGAGTAGCGAGACGTAACTTTCAGAATTATTTACTTTTTGTTTGGGTGTGTGGTTATGATTTCAATGTCAACTCGCTAAGGAAAATAATTGAAGGAAAAAATAAGCAAATATATATACGTGGAATATAGTGCATAACCTCCTTTTGCTCTAGCCAATTACTTGTAACGGCCCTTTCCGGATCTCCTTCCCGGTATATGCACAGCATTCTCCTCCTCCCTGAGCGAAATCAGTGGAGCCACAATCAGCGTTATTTTTTGTTACCATCGCCGTAAGCTGATAGTACTCTTTTCCCCGCCGATGGGAACCAAACAGAAGTACATTTTGCTTGGAAAGAAAGGCGAAAAGATATACTAAAACATCCTTCTGCACTGTTATGATTCGACAATAAAGCGCGAGCAGCTATTTTGCCAACGAATGCATTTGTCACCAAAAGCTACGACTTGTTTTGTAAACAAATTTGTTTTTTCACGAGCAATGGTCGAACAGCAATTTTGACATTGCGGTCCACCTATAGTATAACGCCTTGGTCGTATCTTCGACGCAACCTCCTATAATTTTTTCTCTTTGTCTACCACATGAACAAAGCAGGATGAAATATACCTGTTATCTTATTGACTTTGACCTATAGCATGTTCTAATGTTGTGTTTGCTGCTGAAGCATTTCAGCATTTCTGATTCAAAATAAAACAGTTATAAACTTTGAATTCATTTGAATAAATAAAATTTTGTCGTAAGAGTGAGATGGCGATTGCTAGCAACAACTTGTAAGTTTATTGAGAGATTGTTCAGCAGCTATATCGTATTCTAGTCTCAGGTATTCTAATTCTGTTAGTATACATTAAGGTGCGTTTCCATTAGAAAGAAACTGGATGAGATCTTGCGTATCTTTTGAAAAGGACCAATGTAATAAATGTAACTAAATCGAGTTGGATTGTTATCCAATAGTTATTTTCAAATTCTCATCGTGCAACGTAATTTGTCCAAATAAACAGTTTTGCGCACCTTTAAACTAGAATCACGGAACAAGTATTACGATTGGGTTTTCAGAGTTCTTATCGGTTGTTGCGGTGACACTTCTGGAAGATGTTAAAGTGGCAAAGATAAAGAACTTACGATCGATTTCTTTTAAAACAATTCGCGGAACATTGTTCCTGTTTTCAGCTTCGTTTCTCTCAAGGTGACGTGAATGTTGCTGATCACGAACGCCAATTCACGGTGTTAACGAAATAAATTGTTTGCAAGGTTATATAACAGTTAGGCTGAAAAGTTTATTAGATAACACAGTAAAACTATTTTTTTTTGCAAAATTCAATTTTATTGTTCAACATAATTGCCTTCGAGAGTGATACAGCGATTATAGCGATCTTGCAACATTTTTTTTATCTGATATATTTATTTTTATTAGGCTCATTTAGCAATTCAGAGCCGAATTTATCATGTACATTTTTCTCATGTTGTATATTGCACATTAGCCATTTTTAGGCGTAAGATTATTCCTATCTTATCGATACACATTTTTTCTATTACACAGTAACCGTTTAGGCGTTAGAGTATTCCTATTCTATCGATGCACAACTCATGTCTCCTTTTTTCGGCGTAGGATTATTCCTATTGTTGGAATGTTCACAGTTGGGATATAAGCGTGACTGTTGATATGAGGCTTCCATTGTTATGTTACAAATAACACTAATTACCGATGCAGCAGACCGTAATGTGAGTGGTAAGGTACTGGGATTGCCGACACATGATGATTGTTGCGTGGACGTAGTAGCTAGAATAACACACAAAGATGGTCAGTTGAGGGTCCTGAGTTAGACCTCATGATTGTTCGCTTAGTAGCGGACACGCAACCAATTAGGCTACGAAGACCCTTATCTTGCAACTTTTCGATACCATTTTTATAGTACTCTCGGTTTTTTTTCCAAAATAGGTCTCAGTTTCGGTAATCACTTCATCGTCGGTCTTAAATTTCTTACCAGCGAGCATTCTCTTCAGGTCTGCGAACAGAAGATAGTCGCTAGGGACCAGATCTGGAGAATACGGTGGATGTGAAGCAATTCGAAGCCCAATTCATGCAATTTTTCCATCGTTTTAATAGATTTGTGATGTTTCCATTTTTTTCATAATATCAAAAGTTGCTTCACTCTCAATGTTGTAACTCACGAACCAATCGACCGATTGCTGTCAAATTTTGACACGTATCAATTGAAAGATGGTGTTTTGTGTGATAGTCGAGTAGATTTTTGCAAGAGGTGGACAAGCGTGGACATTTTCATACCCTTACCACCCTTTGTCCACGTGGGTATTCGTGTTTTAAATAAAATAATTAAGTAAATAATTGAATTGCGTCTAAATTCCATTTAAGTTTATTTTATTTTCAATTTTACAATTATCAATTTATTCGCTGTGGCTCATTGTTGTCGACGGCAGAGAAATGCTTAGCATAACAAAGCACATGTTTCATTCAATTTTGGAATACTTGTGAGTAAACAATCGTTTTTTTTTTGTTTTCCATTATCAGCAAAGATATGTAGGCTATTTAGTTTGCCAACACGGAAACTCGTAATGTACAGTTGACAAGATGAGGAACAATTCGCATCTGAATATTAACTACACAACTTCAAAGATTAATCTTGAGCTTTACTAATTGTGATTGCAAACGCCAATCAATTAAAAATAAATGGATTTAACATTATTTTCCAATACAATTTTAGTTCAGGAATTTTTCAACACTTGCAGAAAAAAGTGTTGATATGTGTGTGTTGATGATACAATAATGTTAATTTAAGTTCACAGCTTTATTTCAGAAGTGTGCTTATACCATCTGAAAATCCACTAACATCTTCGCCAGTAATAATCCAATTAACCTGATTGATTCGCTTCCATTCGATTGATATGAAATTCCAGTAGAATCTTTTTTACAGAGATATTCTCGATCGAATGAAAAATTATCCTTTTATTTTGGATTATGAATATTTCATCACAAAACGATCGCACAGCAAATCGATGGGCAGTTTTGAAATGTTCTATAAAAGGCTATACAAAATTTTCAATGTCGCATTCTGGTCCTTTATTTTTTTGTTGTTGAGTGCAGATCTCCGGAATATGATCGATCACAGCAAATGTCGATTCATCTTCGCTCTGGATTTCCGATTCACCTTTAGTCGGTAGCGCAATACGAAACCTTTTCCGCCATAGTTCGGAGAATTTTCAGAGGGTATTGAAAGGGTATTAAAATATTTTATTATTTTTCGAATCCTTATCGACCATTCGGCAATTAATTAAACCTTTGCCGTCGTATGTCTGCTTTCAGCCACCACAGCAAGGAATCATACTAAATACTTTATCCCATGCAATGATTTACACTTCTTTTGTACGAATTTTAATGTCTAGTGAATTTGATCACGAATTAATACGCAGTTTCTATGGATAATTGAAAACGGTACTCGGTGAAAACAAAAGATTATTAGCGCAGAGAGATAAGAGGATCATAGGAAATTATAACGACTAGTGGTGCATGGATAACATTACGCAAATGTAAATATTAAATCCAAGGAATTGACGAAATTCCAATACTTTGAAAAAATTTTAAAATTGTAGTACAGGTCGGACTCGGTTATATACAGACTCGATTATATACAATTTTGGATTCGATTATACACAGTTTGGATTTTTTATTTATTTATCAAATATGTCTTATTTCAAGAAGAAATGTAACCTTTAAACGTTAAGGTGAAGTTTAAGTGGTTATTACATGTACAGTGGGGTAAAAATCGTGATTTTTGAAGATTTTGCTTGAATTTTCGCCAGGAATTGTTTATATCGATATGGCAGCCAAATTAAGAAAGATAGAAGTTGGGCGTCAAAGAACGATTGTAGATGGATTGAAGAAATTCAATATAATTGATAGAAACAATCTAGGTTAATATAAATTTTCATGGACAAAATAATAATAACACATTAAAAATTATTATCTTTAAGTTTTTTACTCCCAAAATGTTATTAAAATCCACTAATTTAGTTGTTACACTACTATATCCTGTTCTAAATTTTCTCATCTTTCAAATGAAACCATCAGAATCATCTTCCGTAGCGTATTTTTTAATGTAGAGCCAGTTTGAGACAACAGAGTCCGAAACAAAAAAAGAGTTCTATAACTCTGTCATTGTTGAAATTCGAACTTATGCGTAGGAGAATTCTTCTCATCAATTAGGATCGTCTATCACCTCCTGAGAGAATCTGGATAAATTTATTTTTTTTCATGTGAGAAAGAGGTTTTCTGACTTTAAGGGAATGAATCAAAAATCAAATTTCTCTTTTATTTTCAAAAAATGAAAAATACATGCAAAAAAAAAACAAATAAAAAAAGTTTTTGACTCGATTATATACAGTGAAAATAAATCAAAAACTTTATATAATCGAGTCCGCGCTGTAGTACAAAAAATTGATTTTACACGTAATTTTGCATTTTTATTGTAAGACTAACTTATTCTATTAGAAAAAAAAAATGTAAAAAAATATATTTCATGAAAAAACCATATGCGTAATATCCTGAAAACTCAATCATTATGGAATTGTTTAAGGGGGTAGTATACTATGGACATCAATCAAAAGTGTGTGATTTTCGCGATTTTTTTCAACGAGAAAATAAATTACTATAGTTTATCTGATATCACAGTTTTATTAGGTATTTATTACTAAACAAACAAAAACTATATTGGTGTCAATTGGACTGTCCCCTGAATAGCCGCAACCGGTTTGGAACGGTTTGGTCTTGTAAACTGGAGGGAGTTTGACAAGTTTTTCTAGTGGACCGATTTCAACCAATGATTTTTTTCCGTAATCTTAGATATATTTACTGTCATCGTACGTAGAATTTTTTCAAAATATTGATTTTTGACGAGATGGCGTTTTTTTTTGTAAAAAAATGCGCTTTTGCCTCAAAAATCGAGATAAAAACATTCACCAAAATTTTATTTTTCAGAAAAATCCTACTTACGATGACAGAAAATTTAGTGGAGAATCTGGGAAAAAGTATCTGATCAAAATCGGATTAGCCGTTTCGGAGGTAGAACTCACACTAGTTTGCAAAACTTAGTTTTGAGAAAAATGAGTTTTAAATTTTGGAACAGCGTTCCTTAGGCAAAGACTTAGGTTCTCTAATTGGCTTGTAACTTTGGAACGGAACATCGGACAAACCTGGGACAAAAACAAGTAGACATCACAGAGAACATTTTAGGCCAGGAATATTTTTTTTTAATTCTTTCAAGTTCCCATAGTGTACCCTTAAGAGGGGACCCCTGTCTGGAAGGTCGAAAAATAATGAATCTCCGTGATTTTTTTTCGGATGTTAAGAATATAGTGAAGTGTACGGGTATTTTGGTTATTGTTTAAGCTTTATTTTAAGATGAATTTTCCGTTTTTTGAGTGCACGAATAATGATTATTAGGCTGTTGACAACTGGATCCGTAGATGCTGTCTGAAAATCGGTATCTTGCTGGAGGTATCGGTTCTGAAGCAACGGGATGTCGCAGAACGCATCGCAATGAATATTTTGAAACTTTAGGACAATAATTAAAGTGTTACATAGGGGTTTTTGAAAATTCGAAAAGTTACCAAAATGGCTGCCGTTTTTGTTAAAAATGAGTTATTTTCCATGGAAAATCGCCGTTTAGAAGTTCATAAAACATCGAAAAAATGAGATATCAAAGTAGCGCTATAGATAATTCATTTTGACATACTGATAAAAAATTTCAGTCGGATCGGTCGAGTAGATGCTGAGATATCGATAACACCAGTTGAAAGAACATGGTCTCGAGAAAAACGCGTTTAAAATTCGTACAGCAATACTATATCCCTTGAGGTGACTTCATACATTTGGCTGTAACTTTTCAACGAAATCAAATATCGAAAAATGCTTTTAGGACAACATTTCTGAGGGCATAAGCTTCCCAAGCGTGCAAGAAACAAAAATATGATTTTTCCGATTTCCCAGAACGGGGTCCCCCCTTAAGTTTTTGGTTATGAACGTATATGCATAGCCCGTAACTATAAAAGTCATAGGAGCATATGAAATAGCTCGGTTGTTCACAGCTTACGTGAGTTATTTTCAGAATACAGATTTCTGTTCAGTCTCTGAAGAAATGAGAGTAATTCCATCGCAACCCCCACCTCTTTGTGATTCTCCTGCCAGCTAGCATTGCAGCCTGGCAACGATGAGCGCCAGTATTTTTCCATCCGTCAAGCAGAGAACAACAAAAATGAGCAAAATAATAACTAAAGAGAAGAAGAGCAACATTACCGGCAGAAGTAAAATCAGTAACAACAGAAAAAATGTGTAAATTCCTGTTATAACGTGAAATAAAATACGAACCGTGTGTTTTCAGGCCCCATTCTTGTCGCATCGTGTTTCTTCTTGTGTTCAACACTAATTCTTAAGAGTGTTTCCGCTGTGGACCTTAGGTTCAAGCATCCACATTTCTACCGGTGAAACGTGCACCATCCGACCAGAGCTCCCGCTGTCGAGCATATCGAACTAACAGATTTCAGTGAAGAAGTCCTATCATTTAGTAAAAATATATGAAGCATCCTCAGGCAACTCAATCAGTTTATTGATAATTACGAAATACTCAACTCAGATTGGGCGGAGTTTTAAAATTCTAGAATACGGAACAGTTTTTTTTTAAATTTAGAATGTATCGGTGATTATATTTGAAAAAATATTTATTCTTCGTGTCCACGTGGACATAGTCTGTACCCCAAGCGTGACCATGTTGATACCCCCTACCTTCCCTAAAATTGTCCACGTAGTATGTGGACAGCCCCTTAAGCTCGCGTTGGTCAATTTCAAAAATTTAGCGGGAAATGTTCTTATAAATTCGTATTCAATGGAACCATGGCCTTAGGCCGAGGTGACACTGGCTCGGAGTACGAACGAAAAGACGGGTGGGTAATGTCGAGGACATAACCGGAGTGACGTAGGACTATACAAAAGGGACAGCTTTTGTTAAATATATATTTTAAATATATTGTTTTATTTTCTTCTCCTACGTGAATACCTACCTATCTACCTTAAAAATGGATTAGTTTACTGTTTACTCTTCATGAATATGTTGATGTTTCTGAAAAGAACCTTTGGTGTTGTGTTTTTGTTATCACTCGATATTCCCATCTTGTTCGGTTAAACCTTCCTGTTTAGCTATTGCGTTTGCCACTCGCCACAGCTTTCACAGTTGGAAAATTTCTTCCCATCCAGCTTGTGACATGTTGTTCAGTAAATTACATTTGATGCGACGTGCCGGAGAAACACTTTGCCACTCACTGAAACTGATTGTTGCGGGTTTTCTGATTGTCGTGAGCAGCTTTGCAAGCCAACTCGAGCACTCCGACGGCCGAAACTCTATAATCGCTGTTAGGTATACTGGTGCTCCGGCACCAATCCGTTCGGCCTAGTTACCCTTGCGGAGCAATCAGTGAATGCGACCAACAGGGAACTGGAGACTTGCACGGTTCGAGTGAGACTTTGCCTTTCCCTTAACTTGTCCTCCTTTGTTACGTCCACGATGCCGATGCCGTACAACCACACGGGTTTACGGTTTGAAAGAAAATAAGATATTTTTTTGGGGTCCGCGTGTTTTATAGTCTAGCGGTACACACTCACAGGATAGAGACAAATCAGCAGACTCAGCCAGAGGGGCGAGTCCAACGAGACGAACGAATGAGCGTTAAAAGGGAGCGATGGCAAAAAAAATACATTCATTACGATTTGTTCGCTCGTTGGATTCACATGCAGGCTAAAAAGGGTCCTTTTCAGGATCACAAAATTATCTTCAATCTAAAGAGTTAATTGTTTCGGCTAAACCTAGCTGTTTAGCGATTGCATTTGCCACTCGCCACAGCTTTCACAGTTGGAAAATTTCTTCCCATCCAGCTTGTGACATATTTTACAGTAAATTACATTCAATGGCACGTCGCATTACCACCACTCAGTATCGGATTGGAGGTAATTTTAACCTGTAATTGAACATTTGCGATGACAGTGGTACAGTGTCGACCTTCAATGTGGGGTCATAATTTGGACCCCGAACTCTATGTTTACAAAAATGTCCAACTAAATATGTCGCATTACTGGTCCGTCCAATTAGCTAAATGTCGAGATAAGTGTAAATTACTGTACTTTCAATCTAGAAGCAATTTAAGAATTGGTGAAAATCAATAAGCTCAGAACAACTGCCAAATTCACATACTCATCATATCCTGGCAAACAAATTATGAAAAAATCAATTTGTGTTTTATTATTATTTTGGATATTGTTTTAGAAAGCATTGAACTGTATTTCCTAAACTCTTTTTTGGAAGGTTTAATGGCCCTGAAAAGCGCCTTGTTTTATGGAATGGTTCCAATTTAGAAAACTTAGTACTCGTGGTTTTGAAAAAAACAATTTCGAACGCCCTCGATGCCGCCTTGTTCTGGATTTGCCACCAAAGCAGTTTTTATAAAGAACAAATTTTTTTTTCTGCTACCTGATGCCGTTTTGCGATTGCGTTTGCCACTCGCCCCTCGCTGCAACTGCCTGTTGTCTTGATGTCCACAGAACCGAATGTGTTCTGTTCCGAATGCGGGTTTTCTTATCGTCGCGAGCAGCTTTACCAGCTAACTCGATCACTTCGGCGGCCGAAACTATATAACGCCGGCTAGGTGGACTGGTGCACTGGTACTAACGCGCTCGGCCTAGCTACCCTTGCGGGGAACTCCAGATCAACACGGTTCGAGCGGGATTTTGCCTTTCCCTTCACTTTTCCTCCTTTACCATGTCCAGACATGGCTGCATTTTTTCCAGCCAGTCTCAGGATAAGAAAACATTTAAAAATAAAGCTTTTTTTTTGAATGAATCAATAGTAAAACAAAACGTCAAAAAATTTCTCAGCTTTGTGATAGCAGATAATCATTATCCATTTGAGTTGTATGAGTATTCCATTCCCCCACAAACTGTGGATAGTCTATCTGCATACAAATTATGTAGAGTGCCACAATCCAAAAAAATTATGAGCAAATATTTACGTGCTTAAACAAAAAAAAACACATGTTGACATATTTGCGCTAATTTATGTTTTTTTATTAATTCAAGGTAATCAAGGTCTTTTCTAGACACCAGTTTACTCGGCCCCGAAAAAAGTGGTCTGTATTTGGGCAGGTGGAAAAATATATCTCGCAAGACCACGTGTTCGATGTCGTAAAAGCCTTGGCCAATAACGCATTTACATTAACTCATAAAATTAGTGATTTGAGAGGGATTATTGTTTGTAGTCTCTTGATTAATTTAAACACCATCTGAGAAATCCTCCGTGAAACATGAAACATTAAAGTCGTCCTATCTGCTGTAGCGCATTTTTTTATTTTACCCAGTTTCATCGAAGTAAACGCGCTCGGAAAGGAAAATTGAACGCCCGGATGAGAGAGCGAGAATCGTACGTCATAGAGACACTCATTCCCATGGAGCAAATTCTTGTTAGGAGTTGAAAGCAAAACGAGGAAGGAGAGTAACTCAATTATTCGAACTAGTTTCAGTCTAGCAATGCTTTGGTCAACTCAGAGTTACCAAGAGAAAATCATTTGGTTATGATGGGTGAGGATTAATAGTTAGTCGCAGTTTGCACAGATTACGATCTGTGCAGTTTGCGATTAATCGTAAATCACATCATGCTCCCTTGTTTTCCATCCTTGCTCAAGAATTACCATTTTGGCCGAAATCGTTCAGGCGCACGTATCATACTGACTTGACAGACTTTATATACCTTTTTTGTAATCAGATACAAGTATAAAATCAATTTTTTTGCGAACATAACTTGTGAACTGTTTGTATTTTTCATTATTTTACTGAAATGTTGCATACTTTCTTACAAAACACTGATAGGGGAAGAAGTAGGATTGATTTTGCCTTTCCCTTCACTTTTCCTCCTTTACCATGTCCAGACATGGCTGCTTGGGTTGGTTTGTTGATGTGTTGTGATGCGAACCGATGTGGTGTACGGTTTGAATGAGAATGATCGTTACGGCAGCGGAGCGGGGATTTTTAAGCTGACTGGCAGGCTCGAGAATTACGCATGTGTGAGACTGCGACCAATGTTTCGTTTATTGTTTTCTTTTTCCTTTCCAATCGTGCTTTATTCTATTTCGCTGCTGCTCTGGTTGCCCGTTTTTGTCGGTACGATTTGAGGAGCACAAAATGGACCAATCAAAAATGGGCACATAGTGCATTTTGACAATGCTTGATATTTCACAATTATTCAATTATTTATCTCAAGAAAAATGAAATGTTATTCATTATGATAGATGCGTAGATATATTTCCTATCAATTGATGCAAAAATCTTTGCGATCTATTGAGAAATGCTCGAGTTATAAGCGTTCCAAATCTTGCATTTTTTCCTACTTGTTCAGTGCCTAGATCTCCATTTCACCCCCTATATCTTCCGGTTAGACGTAGTCCTACGTCAAAATTTGATTGTACGATAACTGACGAAGAGAAACGAACAATTTTGTTCGATAGAAGCTAACGAATTCGAACGAAGCAGGGAGGAAGCAATGTAACCACACCAATACAATTTAATGTGGTTGTTTACTTTCACCATTCATTCAACTTTGAATGAACCAACCGTAAAACAGTTCAGTTGCTCTAAAGCTCTCACACTAATGTAACGAGCAACTGCTGTTTGCGCTGAGGATACCACTAGAAGAATAAAAGAGAGAACGATTGTTTCCATGCATATGTACTGAAGAACTTGTAACGCTAAAAAGCCGTGAGAATGTTTCGAGAGAGTCTAGCACAGTGATTTTCAACCTGTGGGGAATTTGGTCATTAAAAGGGGGGAAATGGGCAAGGGAATTTACTTCGCTTTGAAGATGACAGTGATTAGCAAAAATTGCCACAAAAACTTTTTTGGATACGCTAAAATTTGCAATTCTCGACGAACATTTCCATATCTGAAATGTAATGTTCAATTGAACAACTTCACAATGTTTGAAAGACTTTCGTCAGTGAATGATGACAAAAAGGTGAAGGAATAATCGAAGATGACATGAGATGGGCTTTTCGAAAATCGTTCTCAAGAACAGGGATGGTAAAAAATCACATTCAACGATCAATGAATAAGTATATCCCTCTAGTCGGATGTTTTTAAATGACCCCCAGCAGGCGAGGCTCTTTTATTCTTCATATGTACACAGAGAGAATACTTGGAACGGTGAGCTACCAAGATCTCAAAAAAGCAATATGAAAGCGGAATCCCCACTGCTTGCACTCTCGAAGCATTACTTCTACTACTCAAGTTTTATCGTGAGTGCAAGCCACAAACGATTAATCCCATTCCATAGAGCGGATGATGAGTTCTTGATCGGAAAGTGTAACACGAGACGATCAACTGAAATCCTACGACACTCATCGAGGGATTTTTAATTCTCTATTGCACTGTCCGCAGTGTGAGTGACTGACTCAGTCTCGTGTCGATTTTATTTTGCTGTCGTCTCCCGCCCGATAAACAGCAGACGGGTAATGGATGCAATTGATTAATTTTATTACCAGCAGATTTGGGCGAATCTCATCCCGCCCAGAATCGTTTTTAGATTCCAATAATTCTGAACATTCACATTTCTCTCCAAATAATTTTTCCAACAGTAATTCAATTAGTGACTTCACGAAACACCTTTCGAATTCGATTGAATTTCAGACCCTTTTTTATTTTGTAGATAAAACGGATCACATATTTGATTAATTCAATTCTGTGTGGTTACGTTCTTCGTTGCGAATAAATGTAATGAAATAGTATGGACGTATGATATTCATGTATCGTGGACTTCCGACATATGTGGCAGTAGATTTGTCGAACGACTAATGTTTTTTTATATCCCTTCAAACTTGTTGCATCTCTCAAGTGTACATACTGCTTTGACCGCAGATTTGCATGGTAGAATCTGGTTAATTTCAGGTATTCAGTCTTCATATTGTCGAATGAATACTGTTGGAACAATAGGTATCGCAGCAAATGATTATCAACATCCTACCTTATCATCAAACGGTATGCGAATAATTTCAGTGAACTGACGGCATTGGAATATATGCTTTGTGAGGACCACACAATTATTATCAGAGCGAATAAACGTCCGACTGGAAGTCATGAACATCAATTCAATGTGCCCAAGATAAATTTATCCTTTGAAGGTCATTAACCTTTATAAAGATGATCAGATGGAATATATTCCAATGTCGTCTGGAATAACCTGTCCAACACCTTATGATCGTAATATTGTTTTTGCTATTATTCTGATGTTTCATAACACGGTACTCTATTGATTATTCGCCGAAAATGAATAAAAAATATCCTTGAAGTTAGCCTACGGTTTTAGTAGCAGTGCAATATGGTGAGCCAGTCTCAGGATAAGAAAACATTTAAAAATAAAGCTTTTTTTTTGAATGAATCAATAGTAAAACAAAACGTCAAAAAATTTCTCAGCTTTGTGATAGCAGATAATCATTATCCATTTGAGTTGTATGAGTATTCCATTCCCCCACAAACTGTGGATAGTCTATCTGCATACAAATTATGTAGAGTGCCACAATCCAAAAAAATTATGAGCAAATATTTACGTGCTTAAACAAAAAAAAACACATGTTGACATATTTGCGCTAATTTATGTTTTTTTATTAATTCAAGGTAATCAAGGTCTTTTCTAGACACCAGTTTACTCGGCCCCGAAAAAAGTGGTCTGTATTTGGGCAGGCGGAAAAATATATCTCGCAAGACCACGTGTTCGATGTCGTAAAAGCCTTGGCCAATAACGCATTTACATTAACTCATAAAATTAGTGATTTGAGAGGGATTATTGTTTGTAGTCTCTTGATTAATTTAAACACCATCTGAGAAATCCTCCGTGAAACATGAAACATTAAAGTCGTCCTATCTGCTGTAGCGCATTTTTTTATTTTACCCAGTTTCATCGAAGTAAACGCGCTCGGAAAGGAAAATTGAACGCCCGGATGAGAGAGCGAGAATCGTACGTCATAGAGACACTCATTCCCATGGAGCAAATTCTTGTTAGGAGTTGAAAGCAAAACGAGGAAGGAGAGTAACTCAATTATTCGAACTAGTTTCAGTCTAGCAATGCTTTGGTCAACTCAGAGTTACCAAGAGAAAATCATTTGGTTATGATGGGTGAGGATTAATAGTTAGTCGCAGTTTGCACAGATTACGATCTGTGCAGTTTGCGATTAATCGTAAATCACATCATGCTCCCTTGTTTTCCATCCTTGCTCAAGAATTACCATTTTGGCCGAAATCGTTCAGGCGCACGTATCATACTGACTTGACAGACTTTATATACCTTTTTTGTAATCAGATACAAGTATAAAATCAATTTTTTTGCGAACATAACTTGTGAACTGTTTGTATTTTTCATTATTTTACTGAAATGTTGCATACTTTCTTACAAAACACTGATAGGGGAAGAAGTAGGATTGATTTTCGTAAAGGGGGGAATGGAGCAAAAAAGGTTGAAAACCACTGGTCTAGCAATTCTCTTTTATCTCCTTAACGTAGGCTGTAAGCAGTATATTTGGTTCAGTAGCATTTGAGATCCACGGGCCGGTTTGTCGTTGAATCATTTAGATTCATGGGATGCTACTGAATTTGAATGCAAATAATTCCTCAAGCGTATTTCATTGGAGCCCGCTAGAACCTATATTTTAGAAATGCGCGCGACCCGTGTGTCGCACTTTTTGTATTCATATCGTCGACATTATTTTGAAGCAGGTTCATAAGGCGCTCTATCATGTTTTGAATCTAAGTTTGTGTAAATATAATATGATGAATGGGTGAGCGATGCAATGTTTGATAAATTATAAGATATTTTCATTCTCTATTCTATTCCTTAATGATATTTCATAACTTAACCATCAAACGTTATATACTGGATTGATATGTAGTATTACTTCTTCCATCAGAAAGTTCACCGTAGACAACACTGTACGTATTTGCTGTATTTCGCTGTACGAAGAATGTTTTCACGTGAATAAAGCTCGTGGTGAACTTACCTCAAAACTTTCTGAAATCGAATTTAGGGATATCGTGTAATAACAACGATGTAATGTATTTTCTGATGCGCATCTATAGTGACAAGTTTTATTAACAAGTCGTTTAAAAATTATATGTTTAGATAACAGATATTTGTACTCTTGGAAAATAATATATGCTTGAAATAAAATCATTTTTTTTAAAACTACTATGCGAAGCAGTATGTCGTTGTTGATCTGGATATCGCATATAGCAGTTTCTATATAATTTTCAACAGCGTTTGATACAGTTCCGAAATTTCTAATATACATACTAAACTTTTTATTTCTCATTTATATCTTACGCATATTGATATCATCAATAATAGTTTCAAGCTAATCATGATCATCATCCTCGTCGTGATTTTCAACAGATAAATCCCTGTTTTCTCTAATTGACTTATTCGCTATTTTCAAGTAGTTTTGACGTAGGACTACGTCTTTCATTTCTATACCGGGGTGTAAAATCAAAGTTTCGAAAACGAAAGCGTTACGCCGGAGACCGAGATTTTGAGCGTTAATAGCTCCTAAACAACTGAACGAAATGGTATGATAAACACGTCATTCGAAAGATAAAATGTCTACACGTTATATGCTTGTTACTTTTTCATCCAAAAAATTATTTCAATAGTCTTAAAATTGCTTTCAAAACAGGCTATTGAAATCACCAATCGGTATATAAGCGAGCGCCGCTCGTAAACCCACTCAGTTATAATTGAATAGCGATTGGAGCATGTTGTCGCTGTTGTGGTGAAGTTAACTTCGTTTACCATGAAAGCGTGATGAACGGTGTCACCAGGAGCCTGTTTGTGCACCTTAGGCCAGAAGGGAATCCATCAGGAGGAGAGTGATGCCACGGTTCCGCTTGAAACATCGGAGCAGCCACCACACACACATACACGCGCGGAACCCTCGTTGCTATCATCGTTGCTGGAAAATAATCTACCAGTTCCCCTGGGAATTGAAAAATACATTCATGCGAAAGAGTTTATTTTAATGTTTTCTATCCATACAACACTGCAACCAAATACATTTGGTTTTGTGATTTTTCAATCAAGTGCGATCAACGTAAGACCACGTCTTTCGGTAATTTATTAGAGGTGCAATGAATCCTAAGAAGGAATTCCCGTTCTACGCGCACTGGCAAACGATGTTTACTCAACAATTTCTCAAACGAGAAATGGGTGTTGTGAGAAAGGATGATCGAATGCAAAAAATATGTAGACTGATTTTATGCAACAGTTATTTTGTCTATTGGAAATGTAATACAAATCATATCACAATACAAGCAACGTATTATGTATTATACAACTTTCGTGTGACTGCTTTTTTTGCTGAATATTGTGCCTTCAATGTAACGCTCTCATTTTCGAAGTCCCCCAGATATTCATTTATTCATTCATTCAGAATTGATTCAGAAGCAACTAAAGATAAATGATCACTAAATCAAAGATAGTCCTACGTCACCCTTACGGTTATACCACAGTTATAACCCACTTCCTGTTTTT